>NW_016816945.1:1112337-1145333 GCF_001698545.2 Rhinopithecus bieti
TTGAGACAGAGTCTCACTCTGTAGCCCAGGCTGGAGTGCAGAGGTATAGTCTCAGCTTACTGCAACCTCCACCTCCCAGGTTCAAGAGATTCTCCTGCCTTGACTTCCTGAGTAGCTGGAACTACAGGTGCATGCCACCACATCCAGCTAATTTTTGTATTTTTAGTAGAGACAGGGTTTCACCATGTTGGCCAGGCTGGTCTTGAACTCCTGACCTCAAGTGATCCACCCACCTCAGCCTCCCAAAGTGCTGGGATTACAGGCGTGAGTCACCACACTCTGCCAACTATTTTAAAAACAGTTGCTTTTTTCCTTCTTCATGTTTATTGTGGATGATTTAGGAAATGTGTATAAGCAAAAAAAAGAATATAAATGTTATCCATGATCCCACTCCTGCTAACATGTGGGTCTGTGTTTGTGTGTATTTATAAAACTGGAATTACACTGCATAGTCTTGGCTTTTATTTATTAATTTTTTTTGAGACAGGATCTCACTGTGTTCAGGCAGGAGTGCAGTGGTGTGATCTCAGCTCACTGCAGCCTCTGCCTCCCAGGCTTAAGGTATCCTCCCACCTTAGCCTTCCAAGTAGCTGGGACTATAGGCACACGCCACTATGCCCCGCTAATTTTTGTAGAGATGAGGTCTCCCTGTGTTGCCCAGGCTGGTCTTGAACTCCTGGGCTCAAGCAATCTGCCTACCTCAGCCTTCTAAAGTGCTGGGATTACAGGCACAAGCCACCACACCTGGCCTATTTATTAATTTTTTAAAATTGAAGTAAAATTCATGTATCATAAAATTATTCATTGTAAAGTGTACAACTCTATGGCATTGAGGACATTTATAACATTTTTGTACCATCACCTCCCTAGTTGTGAAACATGTTCACCACCCCAAAGGAACCCTGTTCCTGTTAGCAGCCACTCCCCACCCTTTCTTCCCCACTCCCTGGCAATGGGTTTCCTGTCTCTATGGATGTACCTACTCTGGGCATTTCATATGAATGAGATCACACAATATTTATCCTTTGTGTCTGGCTTCTTTCGCTTCGCATAATGCCCTCCAGGCTCATCCATGTTGTTGCATGTGTCAGCGCTTTATTCCTTTGCCAGGTTGAATAATACTCTGTTTGTCCAAATAGACACATTGTGTCTGTCCATTTTTCAGTTGATGGGTGTTTCAGTTGTTTCCACATTTTGGATGTTGTATGTTAAGTTTTGGAACCTACTTTTTTCTTTTCTTTTCTTTTCTTTTTTTTTGAGACAGAGTCTCTCACTGTCGCCCAGGCTGGAGAGCAGTGGTGCGATCTCGGCTCACTGCAACCGCCGCCTCCCGGGTTCAAGCAATTCTTCTGCCTCAGCCTCCCGAGTAGCTGGGATTACAGGTGCCCACCATGACGCCCGGTTAGTTTTTTGTATTTTTAATAGAGACAGGGTTTCACTATGTTGGCCAGGCTAGTCTTGAACTCCTGACCTCATGATCTGCCCACCTCAGCCTCCCAAAGTGCTGGGATTACAGGCTTGAGCCACCGCGCCCGGCCCACACCTGGCCCTTTTTTCTTAACGATGTGTGGCAAACATCTCATCGTGCTAGTAAACCATGTTTATATCCTTGCATTTCAGGCATGTACCCATCTTCTGTGTGGCTGGACCATGTGGGTAAACTCTCTGGGGGCCTGCGTGAGCTAATGGGGATGCTCCGTCCCACGCGCAGTGGAGCCTGCTTTCATGGGCCCTGCTGGCCTTTGTGGCACCACCTCTCCCGTAGACATCAGAGCTCCAGTGCCGGCTCTTCCCCCCGCAGATGCACTCGGTGGTGCTCAGCCAGGCTACGCTGCACAGTGTCTTACTCATCTATGCCAGAGTGATGGCTGCTCAGCTAGCCACGAGGGGGTAGCCCACCCTCTGCCCATTTGCAACATGTCTGAAGCCCACCTAGACCCCTTCATCCCATGGACACTGCATTAAGCACATGCACAAGCACTTGGGCTTCAGGTAAGAGCTACCTGGCCGCCTGCCCACCTATCCCCTGGAGCCAGCGTGTGCTGCTTTCCTTCCTGAGGCTAACCTCTTCATGCCCTGCATGTGGGGAGACCCAGAGATCCTGGTACTAATTCTTTTTTTTTTTTTTGAGACGGAGTCTTGCTCTGTCCCCCAGGCTAGAGTGCAGTGGCGCGATCTCAGCTCACTGCAAGCTCCACCTCACGGGTTCATGCCATTCTCCTGCCTCGGCCTCCCGAGTAGCTGGGACTACAGGTGCCCACCACCACACCCAGCTAATTTTGTGTGTGTGTGTGTGTGTATTTTTAGTAGAGACGGGGTTTCACCATGTTAGCCAGGATGGTCTCGATCTCCTGACCTCGTGATCCGCCTGCCTCGGCCTCCCAAAGTGCTGGGATTACAGGCGTGAGCCACCGTGCCCGGCCTTTTTTTTTTTTTTTTCTTTTTTTGTAAACAGAGTCCTTCTCTGTTGCCCAGGCTGGAGTGCAATGGCTCGCTACAATCTCTGCTTCCAGATTCAAGCAATTCTCCTGCCTCAGCCTCCTGAGTAGCTGGGACTACAGATGCCCACCACTACACCTGGCTAATTTTTGTATTTTTAGTAGAGACGGGGTTTCACCATGTTGGCTGGGCTGGTCTTGAACTCCTGACCTCAGGTGATCCACCCGCCTTGGCCTCCCAAAGTGCTGGGATTACAGGCGTGAGCCCCCGGTACTAATTCTTACTGTTTTCCTTCAACACCTTGATAATCCCAGCACTTTAGGAGGCCGAGACGGGCGGATCACGAGGTCAGGAGATCAAGACCACCCTGGCTAACACGGTGAAACCCCGTCTCTACTAAAAAAAATGCAAAAAACTAGCCGGACGAGGTGGCGGGTGCCTGTAGTCCCAGTTACTTGGGAGGCTGAGGCAGGAGAATGGTGTAAACCCGGGAGGCGGAGCTTGTAGTGAGCTGAGATCCAGCCACTGCACTCCAGCCTGGGCCACAGAGCGAGACTCCGTCTCAAAAGAAAAAAAAAACACCTTGAGAAGTAGGCACCAGCCCAGTGATGATAGACCCAGCGAAACGTGCTGGATCCCGGGTCTACCACCTGCTGCAGAGCCTCAGCTGTTGCTATCACGGTTCCTCAGGACAGCCCGGCAGCCCAGCACCCTGAGGGGGCAGGAAGGCACACATTTTTAGTGAGCCTGGCCTCTGGACTCCAATCAGTTGACCTGGCTGGCTGGCCCTGGGTCATTGGCTGTGCTGCTGCAGCCCACCCACCCCACCCCACCCTGGGAAGGGCTGTCTCCTCCCTGACCTTCCTCCTCCTCAGCTCTCCCAGGCCAGAGTTCCCAAGCAGGGCGGGAGAAGCCGCTGCAGGGAGCTTGGCACAAGCACTCCAGGGCCCCGTCCAGTCTGTCCAGGGCTTTGGGGGGTTTCAGATAGCCTCCCTGGTCCCTGCTCAGAGAGGAGAGACACTGGGTCCTAGGAACAGATGCCAGGCCCTTCTCCTCTGGGATGAGGAGAACCTGACCAGTCTCGCCCGGGCCTGGTTTCTGCAGCTGGGCCGTCACAGCAGCTAGCTGGGAGTCCAGTAAACATTTACCGAGCACCTATTGTGTGCTGTGGGACCCAGTGTAAGGCCAGCAAAGATGGGCAGGGTCTCTCATGCAGTGCCCAGAGGGACTGGTCCCCAAACTTGATCAAGATAGAGTCACCTGGGATGTCCTTAAAGGTTCAGATTCTTGACTCGGGACCCCTTGTATCAGGATCTCCCAGGGTGGGGCCCAGAAATCTGGATTTTTAACAAGTTCCCAAGCGATGCTTATCATCAGGCAATTCTGGGAACCTCTGTTCCAAACAGCACTCTTATCCTCAGATACGCACCAGGGACTTGATGGACATGGGCTTCCCTGCCCCTCCACAGGCCCCCTGAGCCCCCAGGAGCTGGGTACAGCCTCTGTGACAGGCTGTGTGACACAGGGCAAGTTTATTAACCTCTCTGTGCCTCCCTTTCCTGGTCTTTTTGCCAGAAGAACAATAAGTAGTTGGCCTACCTCATCGGGTATTTATGAGGAATAAATGAGCCAATAAACGTTCGGGGCTTAAAACAATGCCCTACGCACACACACACGCACACACACACATACACATACATGCACACACATATACACACACAGGTGCAGTCGCAGACATACACATACGCATACACGTACACAGACACGTGCACACATGCATACACATACACGCATGCACACATACACAAACGTGTGCACATACACAGGTGCACTCACACACATATACACATACGCACACACGTACACAGAGACAGGTGCACACATGCATACACATACATGCATGCACACACACACATACATGTGCACATACCACACATACACACAGGTGCACTCACACATATACACATATGCACACACAGAGACACATGTACATTCGTGCACGCACACACGCACATACGCACCCCTGATGTGTATTTTTATCGGGCATCCTGGTGCTCCTGACCCAGCCCTGCCAGGAGACTTACACCGTTGCTCAGTCGGGACGGGGGAAATTCTGGGCTGTGGGGCATGAACTAGTCCTTGGGGCTGGGCAGGAGCTGCCCATGCAGTTCTTGTTATCGATGTGAATGAATGAATGAATGAATGAATGAACGAATGAGGTATGAATTGTTTGACATTTTTCTTTGCTTTTAATTAGGAGACCACCAAATTTGCCTCTATAATGCCCTGCTCATTGCAATCTGGTAACGATAGTCACTGGGTCTCTGCTCTGTCCCTCCCACTAGAGACTTCCTTCCCCCGACATTCAGTGGGTGCTACTCCAGGGCTAGGGATTTCATACAGGCCCCAGTTTGGGAGCTCACGTTCCTGTGAGCATCACCCTCCATCAGTGGCCCTCAGTGCGCTGGTGTAAGGTTTAAAGACTTCCCAAAGCAGGTGGAGATAGCCCCCAAAAGCCAGACATCCTGCTGTTCTTGAAAACCCAGGAAGCCTGGCCACATGGGGTGACATTCTCAGCCTGCCCACAGCAGGCACTGAGGGTCTGCTGCTCATGGAGTGAGCTCTCTGACCCACAGCCACGCGGAGGTACGTGCCGACTGATGCCTGCCGGAGCTGAGCTGTAATTGAGCCCCTAGCAGCACTGTCCTCAGGAACCTGCCAGGGCCCTGGAATTTCCGGAGGGCCCCAAGCTCCTGGTGGCCACAGGTATGTGCCCTGGCCACTAGACTGGGGAGGCCAGGCCCTGGGGCTGAGAGATTAGTCCTAGGCCACTCTGCCATGGGCCCTCTGCAGGCCAGGAGCCTGCAGGGGACTGGGGGCCTCACTGGGTGCTTCTCTTTGTGCCTCTGACTTGGGTGTCCCCCCCCCCCCCCATGGTGAGGTCTGTGCAGCTGTTCCCATTTCCAAGTGCAGAGACAGGGTCTGAGCAGCCCAGCAGCTTGGACACATTCTTACTCTGGAAGCCCCAAGCTGGGTCTGCGCCGAGGTGCCTCCCACGGCTAAAGTTGCAGACTTGGAGCTCTTCTGTGCTTGAGGTTCTGACATCTGCCCTCCCCAGCCCATCAGGTCCTCTCCCGGGGCTGAGCCATGTCAGGAGCCTGCATTTAAAATCCCAGCCTCAGTCTCCGTGTCTGCATCTAAGAGGGCTGGGCTGGGTGCGCTCTGTGCACCTTCCAGCTAGGGCGTGGGACTGAGTTACTGAGCAGGCCAGTCCCCACCTGCCAGACGGTGGGGAGGCATTTTCCTTCTCCACTGACACCCCCACGGCTCCGGCGGGCTGAGGGGGGCCAGGATTGTGTGAGAGCTGATGTGAGACACTTCCGCTCCCTTCTCATTGTCAAGAACTCCCTAATGACAGGAACGTCCACACCATGGCGGCCTCCCGGCCACCTCCTTTTAATCTAATGTGGTGGACTCAGAAATCACATGAGAAGGAGGCTTCACTGATGTGTGCAAGGTGTGTGTGAGTCCAGGCATGGTGGCTCACGCCTGTAATCCCAGCACTTTGGGAGGCTGAGATGGGAGGATTGCTTGAGCCCAAGAGTTTGAGACCAGCCTGAGCAACGTCATGAGATCTCGTCTCTACAAAAAATTAGCTGGGCATGGTGGCACGCACCTGGAGTCCCAGCTAGTTGGGAGGCCGAGGTGGGAGGCTCGCTTGACCCTGAAGGTAGAGGCTGCAGTGAGCTATGATGGTGCCACTGCACTCCAGCCTGGGCAGCAGAGTGGGACCCTGTCTCTAAAACAAACAAATTATGTGTGATTCCTTGTGCCTTGGGGACTGGCACTATGGAGCCAGAATTCATTTAAAAACACACAAATCACCTAAGTTCTAAATGTGTTTTCTTGCTGGGCGCAGTGGCTCACGCCTGTAATCCCAGCACTTTGGGAGGCCGAGGTGGGCAGATCATGAGGTCAGGAGATCGAGACCATACTGGCTAACATGGTGAAACCCTGTCTCTACTAAAAACAAAAACAATTAGCCAGGCGTGGTGGTGGGCATCTGTAATTCCAGCTACTCGGGAGGCTGAGGCGGAAGAATGGCATGAACCCAGGAGGCGGAGGTTGCAGTGAGCTGAGATCATGCCACTGCACTCCAGCCTGGGCGACAGAGCAAGACTCCGTCTCAGAATATATAAATAAATAAATAAATAAATAAATAAATAAATAAATAAATAGATAAATAAATGTATTTTCTTATTCTATAAGACTGTTCTAGAAATAAATAAAGCCAAGTGCACCTTCTTTTGGTCAGTCTTGATCCTAAAAGTGCCAGGCAGGCCACCCTGCTAGCAAGTCTCCCATAGCTAGGAGGAGTTTGCAGGGCGAGTGAGGGAGTGAAGGGTGAAAGGTGGCCTATGAAGAGTAGGCATGACGCCCTGCGTGAAGGCTGCCCACGGGAGGCTGAAAGATCCCAGATAACAATGGACACTGATGTACCAAGACCCCAGGCAGCAGAAGCTGAGGCCCTGCAGCAGCAGCCAGCAGATGGTTCCATTGTTTCTGGGATAAGCAGTGCTCCCTGAGGCCAGAGCAAGACACAGAGAGAAGCAAAGGAAAGATGGGTACTCTAGCAGGGCAGAGATAGTAGGACCCCTGAGTGGGGGGTTCCCAGCTTCACACATGGAAGGCTGAAGCCAGTGGGGTGGATAATGCCGAGGCCACACAGGACCTGAACTGCACCCTTCTGACCTGGCCACAGGAGCTGGACCTCACCTCTCCCTGGGACCCACCCTCCCCAAAGTCAGCTTGGGCCCTGACACCAGGGGTCTGCCCAGCCCAGCAGGGAGTCAGGAGCCACTGAAAGTGATGGGCAATGTTCTAGTAGAACAGGGACCACGTGGGAGACAGTCTCAATGTATTCTCCCAGGCAGGCGAGATCTCAAAACATCGTGCTTCTAAAATGCTCTTCAGAAGAAAATGTTGGACAGAAGAATATGGAAACATTTGCTGCAGTCATCAGAGTGACAGGTTCAAGTGACTAAATACAGGTTCAAATACATACAGGTTCAAGTGACTAAATACTCTTTCTGTATTTTCATGTACATTACTTTTAAAATCAGAAAATTATTTTGCAATCAGAAGAAATGTGATTAATGTGATAATAAAAGCCATTTGTTGGTGCAAGTTTATAGAGGAAAGTGTTTCTGGGAAAGTTGATAGACAAAAGAGGTGCCCCTCTGCAGGGGCCCAGAGCCCCAGGCCCAGCCCAAGGACAGCACACCTTGCACAGGGGCTCCTGGAGTCCCGGTCTTCAGCAGCCCCTGGCACGGGACCCCTGACTCCCCCCACAAGTTTGCAATCCTTTAGGCTGTTACCTGTCTATGGTGTGTCTCCCCACAAGCGCCCATTGTGAACAAGCGTGTGATGAGCCCTGGTAGCTTTGAGCAAGTCCCTCGTTGTGTGTAGACAGAGCACCAACCTCTGCAGCTCCTCTGACATTTACAGGCACAGGTAGTCTCAGCTGGAGGGGACGGCCCCGACCCGCCACTGCCCTCTAGCGGAAAATCGGAAGAACAATAGCAGCACCTAGGATTGAGCTCTCGTCTTGGACAGGCGCTGAGTTAAGACCCTCCTGTCCTCCCCTCAGTGGGAGCGACCCGAGGGCACGTTCCTAAACCACCCCCTTCCATGGATGTTAGAGGGGCATGGCTTGCCCAGGAAGTGGCGGGCTGGGCTTCATCAGGCTCTCTCCAGTTGTGAGTTTCCGTCCTTAAGCATACAGTAGTACTCACCATTGAATGGCAGATAACATGCATCGATCTCTTGCAGTGGAGGGACAGTGTCCTGTGCGTGTATCCTGCATGTGCTAACTCAGCTACCACGCCAGTGGGTTGCCCCGTCTGATCACCAGTGTAGCCTGCAAGGTGGGGGCTTCTGGCTTCACTCTTTAGAATGGCGAGCTGAGACACGATGCAGGGATGGCAGGAATCCCAACATCTCCTGCTGGGGAGTGGGATGAACGTGTGGATGGCCCAGGCACTCTGGCCCCGTAGCCTGGACTCTACCATCATACTTGCCTCCCTGGGGGTGTCTTCCGCCATACCTGTGGCGCCACGCTTGCCACGCCCAGACCATGAGTTGATTGCATCAAGGTGAGGCCCTGCGCTGGGGCTCAGGTGTCTCTGCCGCTCGACACAGGAAACTGATGGAGCAAGAACAGGGGCTTTCAGCTGGAAGACCTGGTTTGCATCCCACCTCCACCAACCCCCCTGTGTGTGACCCTGGGCAGCTGTGCCACCTGAGCCTAGGAGACATCTACAAAGTCAGGATGGGATTACAGAAAGGCCTGGCCTGGCTGGGATTTGTGGATTGATGTCTGAAGAGTGTTTTATGGGTGCCCACAGTGGCAGCTAACAGCAAAGACAGAGCAGATTCCATGCCCTGGGAAGCCCCAGGAGCTGCTTCCACCTGGACCCCATGTCTTTGCAGAGGCTGATGAATTCACCTGACCCTGATGCTTCCAGCTGCATTTTCTGAAGTCAGACCCTTAACCTCTCTAAGCCTCAGTTTGTTCATCTCACAAATAGGGGTCATGCATGAGCAAGTTCTGAGGTGGGTCCTCCCCCAGTGAACCTTCAGGTGAGACTGCAGACCCTGCCAACCCCGACTGCAACCTCATGAGAACCCTTCAGCCAGAGGCACCTGATTACTGACCCACAGAAACTGCAAAAATAAATGCCGTTTTAAGCCACTAAAAATACAGGACTCAACCTCCCTTCCTCCTCACCCCGCATGGAAGCACTGTTTGTGATTAAATGAAGGAAGGCACGGTGAAGTTCATGGTTCCAACTGTGACTGCGTGCCAAGCACACTTAGGGTCTGTGCTTCTTCTCTGCCATTTGCTGGCTACCGGGGAGGGCATGGCCTCATGTGCCTTGGTTTTCTCACCTGTGAAATGGAACTAGCAGCCTCTGGTTCTGTTGGGAGGAGGTCACGCAGGTGAAGCACAAAGGACACTCAGTAACTTGAGGGTTGCTGTGGGGTCAGGCCTTTGTCATGTAACTGTTGCTGCATTAGCGTCCACTCCCTTCCCCTGGAAAGGCAGCTTTTCTTTTGAATAAGGAAACACAAGAAGGTCCCAGGTCTGTTTGGACCCCGGGAGAGCAAATAATAAACAGAGCCTGACTTTCTGGAAGGATGAGGATGAGAGTGATCTGATAAAATGCTCTGGCAGGCCCCCTTGGTCCATCCAATTCACTAAAAACACCGGGATTAGAAAGTACTTCACTTTGGTGTTACTGGCTCTACCAAAAGCTGGCTGTGTGACCTTGGGCAGAGAACTCAACCTCTCTGAGCCTAAGTGTCCCCAGCTGTGAAGTGGGTCAGGGATGGACTGGATGACACAAACTTGTGGTGGCCCTGCTCCACTCTCTCCTCTTCTGCGCACCTCTGACTGCTGGAGTCCTCAGTTTCCCTAGTCTGCCTTTTCACCCAAGTTCCAGACTTTCCTGAATCAATCGATAGATCGATCTAAAACCTCCAGCTCCTGGCCTTAGGTCGCTTATTGCACAGCTCCCTTGAGGTCCCCTCTCATGCCATTCCGCCCCTCGCCGGCCCTGCAAGGCCAATACCAGCTCCCTTCTTTGGAGGAGGAGCAGTGAGGGCTCAGGAAATACCTGGCTCTCACAGTTGGTTGGGGTGTGGGGTGGTCCAGTCTGCCCAGCCTGGGTCTCTTGCACTCCAGAGGGCCACCAGGAAACCCACCCTGGGGGATGCCACAGGCCAGGAGGTGGCCCCAGAGACGCCGAGAAAGGCAGGAAAGAGGGGAGGCAGGGCATGGCTAAGCCTTGGGCTATGATGGCTGCTCTCCCTCACCTCTGGCCCTGCCCCTGGAGTCCCCTCTGCCAGGCCAACTGGCACCTCTGCTCATGGCCTCCAGCTCCGAGGGGCAGGTGTGGTCACCTTGGCCATGGGCAGCAGCCGGCAGCTTAAGTTCCCCGGGGTGTGCTCTGCAGCAGAGGGCCTAGGTTAATAAGCTATGGGGAGTGATTTCCCAGGAGGAAGGGCAAAAGTGGGCAGGCACTGACCCTGGTGTAGTGGATGAACATTCCAGAATGCAGACTTGCCCTGGCAGAGCAACTTGCAATCTACTGTGTGCCTTCAGAGTGTGCTGTGGGCCTGGTCTCCAGTCCTGGCACTGCCACCTCCAGCTCTGTGACCCTGGTGAGGCCCCTATCCCAAGTCAGCGTCAGCTTCCTCATCTGTGCAAGGGTGATGGTGGTGAAGGCTCTGTGAAGGATTCTAAGTAGCATACGGGAATGCCATGTGCTTATATGGCAGTGGTGTTCAGTACTATTATTTTTTAAACCTTTGTATCTGGTAACAGTTACCTTGTTTTGGTTCTCACCGTTCTGAGTTTTATCCTGTGCATTCATTCATTTACTCACCCACCCGTGCAAAAAGAAAAGGCAATTTCATCACTTCTTAAAAACATGTCTCTGGGAATTCAGTGTCTTCCCTGGCCGGTCGTGGAGCTGGTTAAACAGCTCGGACATTTGGTCCTTGTCCGGTCTGGTTTGTGTGCGCTGGGGTTCTCATGTCTCTTCAGCTTTGACCCTTTGCAGTGAGGTCAGCAGTGCCCCGTGGGTGCACCGCCTGGGACCCTCGTTAGGGTCAGACCCTGAGGCATACCCAGCCTGGGGGTGAGCTGGGAGTTCTCAGCTGCCTGCCTGCGTGACCTCCCAGCACCCGAGTACAGTTAATACATCAGGAGAGCGGGGAGGGGCAGGACTCCCAGGAAACTGAACTGTCGAGTCAGAGAGCTCTGGGAGCCCCTTTCCCGCATCTGCATGTGTGGGCGGGGCCGGTTTGACGAGCGCCTGCTCATGCACATCACCCCGCGAAATCGTCACTGCCAGCCTGCGAGCTGCATGTGAACATCCACATTGTGAAGACAAGAAGAGTGAGACAGGAGAGGGTGTGGCAGCGGGACAATGGCGATGCTGGTCCTGCAGGTCCTGGGCATTTCTGCTCAGAAACCCACATGGGGACCTCTTCCTGACGAAAGTTCAGGGCCCACTAGTGTCTGCGTCCTCTCCCCACAGCCCCGACTTCCCTTTCCTTCTGCAACTAAGAAAGCAGATAGTTGGCTATTTGGAGAGTAGGTCAGATTGCTCACCATCAGCAAGGACCCCTGCACACCCTCCCATGGCTCCCTCACAGCAGCTGGGATGACCTCAAAATCCTCAGGGCAGGAGTCTATGTTAATGAAACATCTCTTGATTTGTCCTTCCCTTTGGCCTTTCTCTTTAAGGATTTCTTGAGGAAACGGAGCCCCAGGGCCCTCAGGCCTTCATGCTTAGAATTGAAGTCATCACCCCGCCCCTGGTATCCAGAAAGGTCTGGTCCCAAGTGTCCCTGGGAGAATTGTGAGCGGAAGGTCCCGTGCGGCAGAACCCCAGGCCGGAGGGGCGGAGGGGCTGATCCTGCACATCCAGCAGCTCTGTTTTCCCTCCTCCCACCCCAGGCTCTTCTCCTGTCATTTCCCCGCATCTCCCTGTTTCTTCCTGTCTGGATCTTTCTCCTTCCCTCCCTCTCTCTCTCACATTGAGTGTGTGTGGGCATTCGTGGTCTCTGTCAGTCTCTCCATCTCTCCTGGGTCAAGTCTGCAATTGCAGTCAGTCAGACAGCTCAGGCACAAAGACTCAGCCACTTTCATTTGCTGGGAGCCCAAGGAGTCCAGCGTCTGTGCCTGGCATTCGAGGCTCCTGGGGACCTGCCCGCCAGCCTGGGTCCCTGCTCCCTGCTCCTTCCCTGCCTCAAGCTGGTCCCCCACCCACAGCCCTCTCTGGAAAGCAGAGCTGGAGACTCAGTTCCAGAAGCAGAAGTTTATTTCTAAAGGGCCCAGGGCAACAGGAGTGGGGCTGGGGAGAGGGAGCCAGGAGGGAGGCGGCTCATACAGGGGCATTGTCCAGTAGGCCATCCCTGCGGCACCTGGGTTTTGATGGCCGAGATTGTCAGAGAAGCCGAGCAGAACGTGCTTAGAATTGTCCACTTGCAGGCCAGACGCGTGGCTCACACCTGTAATCCTGGCACTTTGGGATGTCAAGGCGGGCAGATCACCTGAGGTCAGGAGTTCAAGACCAGCCTGGCCAACGTGGTGAAACCCGGTCTCTACTAAAAATACAAAAATTAGCCAGGTGTGGTGGCAGGCTACTCGGGAGGCTGAGGCAGGAGAATCACTTGAACCTGGGAGGTGGAGGTTGTGGTGAGCTGAGATCTTGCCACTGCACTCCAGCCTGGGTGACAGAGTGAGACTCCGTTTCAAAAAAAAAAAAAGAAAAGAAAAGAAAAAAGAGTCTGGGCGCGGTGGCTCACTCCTGTAATCCCAGCACTTTGGGAGGCTAAGGCAGGTAGATCACGAGGTCAGGAGATTGAGACCATTCTGGCTAACACAGTGAAACCCCGTCTCTACTAAAAATGCAAAAAATTAGCTGGGTGAGGTGGCGGGCGCCTGTAGTCCCAGCTACTCGGGAGACTGAGACAGGAGAATGGCCTGAACCCAGGAGGCAGAGCTTGCAGTGAGCCAAGATCGGCCACTGCACTCCAGCCTTGGCGACAGAGCAAGACTCCATCTCAAAAAGAAAAGAATAAATAAATAAATAAATAAATAGAATAGAATAGTCCATTTGCAGCTTGGAAGAGGGAGCCATGTACTGATAGGCTCCTGTGCCCCATGGGTCGGTGTGCCTGTGGCTGCCGGTTCCCTCTCAGGACTGGGCTGGTGTGCCAGGAAGCACCAAGAGCATCCCATGTCGGATGTCAGTGAACCCAGGGGTGGAATCAGAGTGAGACGTCTACAGGTGGCCAAGGCAGCAGTGACAGAGACCACGGACGCCCCCACACACACAACGCGAGAGAGAGAAGGAGGGAAGGAGAGGCAGGAAGAAACAGGGAGATGCAGGGAAATCAGAGAAGAGCCTGGGGTGGGAAGGAGGGAAAACAGAACTGCTGGATGTGCAGGATCAGCCCTGCCGCCCCTCCGGCCTGGGGTTCTGCTGCACAGGACCTTCTGCTCACAGTTCTACCAGGGACGTTTGGGACCTGACCATTCTGGATACCAGGGGTGGGATGTGGCTTCATTCTAAGCATGGACGCCTGAGGGCACTGGGGCTCCATTTCCTCAGGGAATCCTTGAAGAGAAAAGCCAAAGGGATCCATTAGTATCTAAAGTCTATCATTCACATAGTGTTTTTTCTTCCTGTTACACATTTCTATGCATTTTGAAATATTTATGATGTTTACCATTTTGATCTCATGAGGAATACTCTCACTGCTCCAAAACATCCCTCTTCTTTACTTATGAATCTCTGTCCTCTTTCTCCAGAAACCTTACAAACTATTGATATTTTTACCATCCCCTTGGTTTTCCCTTTTCCAGAATGTCTTATAGTTGGAGTCATGTATTAGGTTGGCGCAAAAGTAATTGCGGTTTCCCCATTCTTTTAATGCCAAAAACCGCAATTACTTTTGCACCAACCCAGTATTATGCAGCTTTTTCAGATGAATTTACTTCAGTAATCAATGTACTTAAAGTCACCCTGCTCTGCTGCCTTTCTGTATGGTCTCATCCACTTGAAGGCATGCCCTCACAGTCTTTCTGATACATGCCTTTGTCTTCTCTATGCCTTGATGGAGAACTCCTTTAAATCACAGAATAATATTGTGTTTTATGGATGATTATTTTTTTCATTCACCTCTTGAACATCTCACTTCTAGTTTGGGTGGTTAGAGAGAAAGCTGCTGTAAACATTCCTGTGCAGGCTTTGTGTGGACGTAACTTTTCATCTCAACTGAGTACATACCTGAGAGCACAATTTTTGGATTATATTGTGAAAATGTGTTGGGATTCATAAGAATCTGGTGGATTTCATAAGATAAATCATTTGGTTCTGGTGTTGTCTTTTTTGGGATGTTCTTAATATTAATTCACTTAATAGGCAGAGGCTGTTCAGATTGTGTATGTTTCTAGTGTGACCCAGGGAAGATTATGTCTCTCAAGGAATTGATACATTTCACCTTCTCGTTGTTAATGTAGATGAACACACATCCAGGAAAATGTTACCTATACTAAGCAATGATGGCAACAACTTGTCTTCTTATTTTTTCAGTTCTGTATAAGACAGGCATTTATCCAGTTCTCTGTTCAAATACGCACACATACACACACTCACGCTTTTACTATGAATAAAATCTATTGCAGTCCTATCATTTAGAAAATCACATAATCCTGCTGGGTGCAGTGGCTCACACCTGTAATCCCAGCACTATGGGAGGCTGAGGCGGGTGAATCATGAAGTCAAGAGTTCGAGATCAGCCTGGCCAATATTGTGAAACCCTGTCTCTGCTAAAAATACAAAAAATTAGCTGGGCCTGGTGGCGGGTACCTGTAATCCCGGCTACTCAGGAGACTGAGGCAAGAAAGTCACATAATCAATTAGGTGATATTCCAATGTTTATTTAACTCATAACTTCTATAATACATTAATTTGAACTTACAGAAATAAAAAGTAAAGCATTTGGAAACCGATCCCAGAATACAGGACATTTCTATAGGAAACAAGATGTGAACACAAGACTCAATGAGTTCGAGCCGGGCGCAGTGGCTCAAGCCTGTAATCCCAGCACTCTTGGGAGGCCGAGACGGGCGATCACGAGGTCAGGAGATCGAGACCATCCTGGCTAACATGGTGAAACCCCATTCTCTACGGTAAAAAATACAAAAAACTAGCCGAGGCTGAGGTGGCGGGGTGCCGTAAGTCCCAGCTACTTGGAGGCTGAGGCAGGGAGAATGGCGTGGAACGCCGAACCCGGGAGGCGGAGCTTGCGCATGAGGCCAGGATCCGGCCACTACACCTCCAGCCTGGGGTGGACAGAGCGAGACTCGCGTCTCAAAAAAAAAAAAAAAAAAAAAAAAAATGAGTTCGATGGTGGTAATAATGCTTAGGACTCAATTTATAATCTAATCAAATTAGATTAAGTGCAATCATGAAATGTCCCATATTTTTCTCCTATGACCTTGTATAATGCTTTAACTGAGTAGAAAGTTCCTAAGTCGGCTGGGCGCGGTGGCTCACGCCTGTAATCCCAGCACTTTGGGAGGCCGAGACGGGTGGATCATGAGGTCAGGAGATCGAGACCATCCTGGCTAACATGGTGAAACCTCATCTCTACTAAAAATACAAAAAAACTAGCCAAGCATAGTGATGGGCACCTGTAGTCCCAGCTACTCGGGAGGGGGAGGCAGGAGAATGAGGAGAATGGCGTGAACCCAGGAGGTGGAGCTTGCAGTGAGCCGAGATTGCACCACCGCACTCCTGCCTGGGCCACTGAGCAAGAATCCATCTCAAAAAAAATAAAAAAGAAAGAAAGAAAGTTCCTAAGTCTACCCACCCAAGTAATTTTCTTACCCTTTTTTTTTTTGCAGTGGCGGCTTATTTGGCCTCCCCAGAATGGACTGGAGCATCAGTAGTGCCTGGGTTCATCACAGGACAGATACTCAAGACACTCTGATCACCATTAGGTGGACTTGAAGGAGCCAAAAATGGGCGCAGTGGCTCCTCAACAGAGATTCTCCTGAATGTATAGACATGGGAACCACCTTCAGCATCAAAAAAGGAAACGTTCTGCATGCCCATATCCAGAAAAATCCCCACTCGCTGTAACTTGCGGTCTACGAAGAGGAAAGTCAGCGGCACGGTGCTGGCAGAGAGGCGGCTTCCAGCCCTCAAACTCACAGTCCAGAATCCACGCTCTGTGGTCAGCTGGATCCTCCCTTTCCGGTGAACAGATTCTCTGCAGACTCCGAGGTCCCATTCTGTGCTTGTTCCCACGTCCACCTCCCAGTAGTGGCGGCCACAGGTAAAGCGAGGGGAGCCCAGGACACAAATGGACAAGTCAAATCTCTCGGCACGGTCTTGCCAATTGTGTCTGATGCACCCACTTCGAACACTCCTGAGGTCGTCAGAAATGAGGAGGAAGTTGTTGGCTGTGTCGCCATCCAAGGTCATATCCACTGTGAAAAGGAAAACAAGTTGATCATCAAATGGACAGAAGCCCACCCCATGCCTCTCCTCTACTTCACAGGCCGAAATATCTCTTGACTTTGGTTTAATTCTCTTCTTCCCCCAAAATCAAAACTTTTCATAAGGCAACTTCCCTGACTGGTTCAAATTCTCACAGGTATGCTTTGTGGCAATACCCAACTCTTATTCACAGTAGCAATTCTTATTTGACTTTATGTCACGTGTTTGCTTCATTGACCTTTTCTTCATTTAGAGTGGAGGGTCTCTGAACGCAGACACCATGACCCCCACCTTGATGCATGGATAAATAAATGATAATTAAGGCAATGCAAGTGGTCAATATTAAATATGTTTCTGCTTCCATAATGTATTGCTCAATTCAGTATCTAGAGCATGATTCCAAGCCTTTGTTTTCCATGTTTGTAAACAAACTAATTGTGCACGGTTCTGACAGATGGGATATATCTGCAGCTGACAATGTGATGGCAGAGGTGACCATCCTGGACATTAAGAGGCTCCAAGGCCAGGAGGAGGAGGAGGGGGCCTTAGATGAAAGAATGTTTTCCATTCTACATAAGAGGTGAGACCTTAAGCAAAGCAATGGTAAATTTTAGAACCAAGAGAAAGGTATTTGAAAGTTGTTTGTTGTAACTAACTGATTGTAGAGAATAAAGATGGCAAATACAAAGGTCAATAATTTAAGGCATTGAGTATGTGGTTGACAGGTGAAGCTGCCAGTTCTCATGAAGGAGGCAGTGTGATCTGGCCTAGAGAAAATTAATTATCCAGAGCATTCTGAAAAACAAAAATCTACATAACATATTATCCTTCAAGTCAAAAAACTGATATGATCACCAACATAGATTTTATAGATTATAGTAAAACTTGAGGGAATTGATTGCTGTTTGATAGTGAATTAGGGAATGAAATGAATGGATATGGACATGGAAGGAGGAAGAATGTTCCAAACATGACGTGAACAGGGTGAATCTGTCCTCCATATTTCAGCACAGCGACAGTCAGGTAATGTTAGGTGAATGAGTAAAGATCATGACTGTCATGGCAGAAGCGACCAGTGTCGGGGACATCATAGGGGCCCACCACCATTTATAGGTGTAATTCTTTGCCCAGGTTGACCATAATCTCTTCATGTAAATGTTCCTTTTCTCCAGAGTTATGGAGAGTGATAGTGTTTTCTGTAGCCAGGACCACTGCTGAAGCCCATGGCGCATGGATGAGGAGACCAGCGTCTGCAACTCGCCCCACACTCACAGAAACAAACACCATAGGTGCTCCATTCCAAACTCTTCTCAACCCTGGGGTGAGGTTGTTTGGTACAGTGGGTGCCAATATTCACCCTGCATTAGAATTACCAGGCCCATCTCAATGTCAGAGTCCTGGGAACCTTTGCTAGAGAGAAATTCAAATTCAGTTGCTCTGTGTTTTTGTTACTCAGCAAAGTCCCCAAGACAGAGGGATCAATTCTGAGACTTCCCAGTTCAGCATCTGCATTTTAACAAAATTCCCAGGTAATCTGAGCACACTAAGTTTAGAGAATCCCTTGTCTAACTCATGACATAGACATTGGGCTTTTTTTGTTGTCGTTGTTTGTTTGTTTTTGAGCTGGAGTCTCGCTCTGTCGCCCAGGCTGGAGTGCAGTGGCACGATCTTGGCTCACTGCAAGCTCCGCCCCCCAGGTTCACACCTTTCTCCTGTCTCAGCCTCCTGAGTAGCTGGGACTACAGGCGCCCGCCACCATGCCTGGCTAATTTTTTGTATTTTTAGTAGAGACAGAGTTTCACCATGTTAGCCAGGATGGTCTTGATCTCCTGACCTCGTGATCCCCCAGCCTCAGCCTCCCAAAGAGCTGGGATTACAGGCGTGAGCCACAGCGCCCGGCCTTTTTTTTTGAAAATCACCAGGAAATCCGCATATGGAATGCGGGGCCAGTTGCACAAATGATTTTTCCTGGTCTGGTCGTGGGAAGAGGGCAGGGTATACAGATTCCTTACCTTGGAACTTGCGCATCCTTGGGTTCATCTGTAGAATCTTCTTCAGCTTGGGCTCCAGTTCCTTGATGTGGGAAACCAGCCTCTCTAGGTGCCGACTGGGCCTGACTTTGTTCTTCTGAGAGACCGCAGAACAGCAACAGCAAAGTAGGTCCTCCCCATGGGGCTCCTTCTGCAGTGAGTTGATGCACTTGAGGCATACGCTGCATCCACACTCCAGGGACATTGGTTTTTCTAGATAGTCTGAGCAGATGGGACAGCTGCTTGCTTCTTGGAAGAGTGCAGCCATGTCCACTGCCAGGGCAAAAGTACGCAAGGGAAGAAAATTTCCATGAGGTGAAAGCCTGTTAGTTGTGACAAGTGACAACCTTTTCATGCATAGAGGTATTGTGTTCCAGCTTTGTCACTCCTAGAACAAGGCCATGAGTACACTCAAGCACATCCCCCCAACCCCCGTCTTCACAGATTTGAAGTTCTTTTGGGAAAGTCACGAGTCATCACTGTGCTCTGAGCTGAGGTGGAGGAAGGGTTGATTTTCCTGGTGACCCAGCAGCTGAGCCTGAGCCAGTGACACGGCAGCACCCATGCGACGAGCAGCTGCAAGCTGGGGTCATTTCACCTCCTCCTAGGACAGCCCAAGCAAGACTGATTGATGAACATAAGAATTAGGGGCTGGGAGGTCGGGCACAGTGGCTCTTGCCTGTCCACACTTTAGGAGGCCGAGGTGGGTGGATCATCTGAGGTCGTCAAAAGTTCGAGACCAGCCTGACACCATGGTGAAACCCCATCACTACTAAAAATACAAAAAAATTAGCCAGGCACGGTGGCAGACACCTGTAATCCCAGCTACTTGGGAGGCTGAGGCAGGAGAATTGCTTGAACCTGGGAGGTGGAGGTTGCAGTGAGCACAGATCGTGCCATTGTACTCCAGCCTGGCCAACAGAGCCAGACTCCATCTCCAAAATAATAATAACAATAATAATTAGAGGCTGGGTGCAGTAGCTCACATCTGTAATCCCAGCACTTTGCGAGGCCAAAGCAGGAAGATCCCTTGAGCCCAGGAGTTCAGGACCAGTCTGGGCAACACAGGAAGACCCCATCTCTACAGATAATACAAAAATTAGCGGAGAGCAGAGATCTCACCAGGTCACTCCAACCTGGACAACAGAGTAAGACCCAGTCTCACCAAAAAAAAAAAAATCCTTCTCCAGCCTTGGAAATGAATACCAAATTGACTGCCCCCACTCCTAGACTGGGGATCCAGGGTGACTGTTTTTCAACTCTGAGGCAGCACTCAGACAGCCTTTGTTGAATTCATTAATTACAAATTTCTCTCATTCATCCCCCCAGGTCATAAACCCCATTTCTAGACATCTAAGGAGGAAAAACACACACACAGGCATGGACTCACCTCTTCTGCTGGAAGCTCCTCTGTCCTCCAGCTGCTTCCACCAGGAGCTCAGGTCTTGTGGGGAAGGGGCACAGGAGGGCCTTTTATTGGTGAGATTCCCACCTCCCACTGGGTCACACCCTGCCATGCCCTCTAACCTAATGAGGCTTTGATTTAATTATAACAGGGAATTAGGTTTTTATTGGTGATATATCTCCAGTTAACTGTAACTTTACTAAATCCTTCATCCTGACAGTATATTTTTTCTTTCATATGAAGATTAAATTGCCTTTATATTAAATTAGGCTTAATGTACTAACTTCAAAACTTATTTTAGAGATGTTTCCACCAGTTGTCAGTAAAGATAATTCCTGTAATATGTTGTAGGCTTCAAGCTTTGCTTGGAATCCTAAAGTATTAAGTATGATTGGACTTGCAATTTTACAAAATGGTTTAAATTCATATACATCAGACTCAAAGGTAATAAGGACATGTATCCCATTGAGGAAGATCTAGGCAATTTCTATTTATTTCCATTGGTTTAGTTCTGATTTTGAAAAAAATTCATAATTCATAGGAAAAAATTGGATAATTATTATTTTGACAAATGACCATTAAACTTTTTGGACCTTGAGTACTTCACAGAGTGTTAGGATAAAAGCCACAATAAAAAAAAATCATTTTCTTGTGGAACTTGTGTTCTTAAATAGAAACTGTTACCAGTGAAGTGAGTTGTGCTTTCTTCCATTTGAATCAACCCTGAATCTTTCCTTTCTGTGTAGTGAAATCTTTACTGCTTTGTTTTCAAATTTCAAATAATTTGAATATAATCTTATCATTTTCCCTATCCCCTTGGCACATATTAAAGGAATTTTCTCTTTTGCATAATTAAAATAAAGACCTAATTTTGGTCAGCTTTAAATATGCAATCATGTGTAAGTAACCAAATTTACCCTACAGTTGTGCTACAGCCCATTTCTTCCATCTAGCTGTAACTTTGTATCTAATAACCAACCTCTCCCCAAGCTCCCTTCACCCTTACCCTCCCAGCCTCTATACCAACAGTTCTATGCTCTGCTTCTGTGAGCTCAGCATTTTTCTTTTAGCTCCCATATAGGAGTGAGAACATGCGATATTTGTCTTTCCAGACCTGATTTATTTTGCTTAACATCATGTCCTCCAGGCTGAGACTTAGGTCTTGACCCAGAGAACTGATGAATCTGCAGGTATCATGGAAATGGCCAGCTTAGTGATTAATTTGTACTTAATTCATAAAATAACACCTTTGTTTTCAAATTTCAAATAACTTGAATATAATCTATTTCCCCCTCCTAAAGTGTATCACATATTAAATGAAGATTTTTTCTTTGTATGTATATTTTTAAAAGACCTACATTTAGTTCTATTAAAAAATGATGGCCAGGCGCGGTGGCTCACGCCTGTAATCCCAGCACTTTGGGAGGCTGAGGCGGGCAGATCACGAGGTCAGGAGATCGAGACCATCCTGGCTAACACGGTGAAACCCCGTCTCTACTAAAAAATACAAAAAACTAGCCGGGCGACATGGCGGGCGCCTGTAGTCCCAGCTACTCGGGAGGCTGAGGCAGGAGAATGGCATAAACCCGGGAGGCGGAGCTTGCAGTGAGCTGAGATCTGGCCACTGCACTCCAGCCTGGGTGACAGAGCGAGTCTCCGTCTCAGAAAAAAAAAAAAAAGTTTATTTGCCCTGCTCAGGAAAAACTGGAGATTTGCCAACACCCAGATTAATCACAGGACAGATACTCACGAAGCCTTCGTCATCGATCATTGAATCTGCAAGAGCAAAAAATGGGCACAGTGGCTCTGCAGCAGAAATCTTAGCGAATGTAAAGATATGGGTCCCATCATTAATGTTATAAAAGGAAATCATTCTCATACCCATATCCAGGAAAATGCCTACTTGGCATAGCCCGAGACTCACCCAGAGAGTGGTTAAAGGCACAGTGCTGGCTGCAAAGAGCTTCTCTTTCCTCACACCCACAGTCCAGAAGCCAAGTTCTGAAAACAACCCAATTCTCTTGTCGATTAACAGCTTCTTTGCAGGCACCCAAATCCCATTCTTTGCTTGTCCCCACGGTCTACCTCCCAGAAATGGCGTCCAGAGGTGAAGCAACAGGAGCTCAGGACACAGATTTGTTTGAATCTCTCGGCACACTCTCTGCGGTTCTAAGAAATCCGCAACCGACCCTCCTCAGATCTTCAGAAATGATGAGTTGATTGTTGGCTGTGTCAATATCCAGTGTCATATCCACTGTGGAAAGAAAAAAGGTAAATCAGCAAATAGAAACTTCCTGGCATTCCCCAATTGCATAGAATTTCTTATAGAAGACTGAAATAGAATTGTAACAAGTCCCTCTTGGTCATAGTAAGCATTCTTTTTACATTAAATTTTGATTATTCAAGATTTTTTCTTTTAGTATGTGAGATCCATGAAGACAGAAACCATGTCTGTTGTTTACTCCCAAAATTGCAAAATTTAGCAGGCTCTGTTCAACTATAGATATCTAATGACTATTCTAGATGATGGAAAAACTACTTACTATAACATACTATTAGATCAGGCTGGGTACAGCGGCTCATGCCAGTAATACCAGCAATTTGGGAGACTGAGGTGGGAGGATCGCTTGAGCCAAGGAGTTCGAGACCAACCCGGGCAACATGAGACCACATCTCAAAAAAATGTATGTGTGTGTATCTGTGTGTGTGTGTGTGTGTGTGTGTGTGTGTGTGTGTGTGTGTGAAATCCAGATTTTCAGCCAGCCTAGTCTAATAGAACCAGAATTTGCATTTTAAAAAAGATCTCCAGATAATTTTAAATTTTTCTATAGACATTACAAAAAATTCAACAATACTTTAAATAACATATTATAAACCCGTATATCCAGAATTACTGTCACTTCCACATGGGATACACCTATGTTTCAAGGGCTTCATAGCCACTGGTGACTACCATATTGGGTAGCACAGGTCTAGGGTATGACCTAAATAATTGTATTTCCTTCAAAATCATCTCTTGTCTCTAATCTATACTCAGAGCTGAGAACCGTTGCTTGGCGGGCATACACATTTTAGGTGCCAGAATTCAGCTAATTCCCCTGTTTAATGGAGAGCCTTTTGAACAGTTGCTTTTTCCAAGGTTGTTGGTGGGCTGAGTGCAGGTTGTACAGATTTCTTACCTTGGAACTTCCGTATCCTCGGGTTTTGATATAGAATTCTTCTCAGCTGGGGCTCCAGTTATTTGATTTTGGAAACCAGTTTTCCCAGCAGGAGATGGGGCCTGATGTCCTTTGTAGTGACCACAGAGCAGGTGGCCACAATACACCTTCCCTATTGGGTTCCTTTGGAAGTGAACTGATACAGCGGAAGCAGCAGAGATATCCACACTTAAGGTACGTGGGTCTTTCAAGGTAAGATAGGCAGCCGACACATCAACTTGCTTCTTTAAAATATTCTGCCATGGCCAATGTCTGTGGAAAAAAGGTACGTGATATTGGAGTTCAATTAGTTGAATGACATGCTCCTTGGGGCTCTTTCACTTTTTTTTTTTTTTTGCATAGAGACATATCCGTGCCTGCTATAAACAATCACTAGTGACAGGTGATAAAAACACTATAAAATACATGTAAGAAGAGTCATGGCCTTGAACTTCTATATTGGAAATGCTAGTTGGAATGAAGGACATGATTCTTCAGCTGAGAAGCTTGTGTTGTGAAGGGTCTAGGCCCAGCAGTCCAGTCACGTATGGTTATCGAGCACCCCAAAATGGGCTGTTTGGAATTGACATATGCTTTCAGTGTAAACTACGCACTAGATTTTGAAGATGTATGAGAAAAAGAGTAAGCCAAGTGCAGTGGCTCCCACCTGTACTCCCAACACTTTTGGAGGCTGAGGTGGGCGGATCACGAGGTCAGGAGTTTGAGACCAGCCTGACCAACAGCCCATCTCTACTAAAAATACAAAACAATTAGCTGGGCATAGTGGCATGTGCCTGTAATCCCAGCTACTCAGGAGGCTGAAGCAGGGGAATCGCTTGAACCCGGGAGGCAGAGGTTGCAGTGAGCCGAGATCGCACCACTGCACTCCAGCCTGGGCAACAAAGTGAGACTCCATCTCAAAAAAAAAAAAAAAAAAAAAACTTTTAAAGATTGATTACATGCTGAAATAGCACTTTTTGGTATTAAAATTGTGCTTTTTGTAATTTAATGTGGCTACTAGAAAACTTGTAATTACATATGTGGAGTACATAATGTTTCTACTGGACATCCATGGTCTAGACTCAGAGACCCTCCAACGCCCCTATCCCCTGCAAAATTCTTCTAATCTGGCTGTGGCAAAAACCCTCCCAAGTAGCTGAGAGGTTGAATAAGTCAAAGAGAGAAACTCCATCATCATCTCATCGAGTTGGCCACGCTACGATTAAGGAAGATGAAGATGGTCATTTCTCCAGACTGGGTACTGAAAATTTTTTTTTTTTTTTTTGAGACAGAGTCTCGCTCTGTCGCCCAGGCTGGAGTGCAGTGGCCGGATCTCAGCTCACTGCAAGCTCCGCCTCCCGGGTTTACGCCATTCTCTTGCCTCAGCCTCCCGAGTAGCTGGGACTACAGGCGCCCGCCACCTCGCCCGGCTAGTTTTTTTGTATTTTTTAGTAGAGATGGGGTTTCACCGTGTGTAGCCAGGATGGTGTCGATCTCCTGACCTCGTGATTCGCCCGTCTCGGCCTCCCAAAGTGCTGGGATTACAGGCTTGAGCCACCGCGCCCGGCCAGTACTGAAAATTTAAGTTGTGCTGTCTGCTTCTAGGAGAGGACCCAGGGTCTCTCTCTGCACACTCTGTGCCTGACATTGAGCTGACCTCAAACAATGTTGCCAAATTCATAGTGACTCCATCCTGCAGTCCTTGCTCTCTAATATCTGCCCTTTGTAGGAATCTAGTAAGTCAAGAAAAACTACATAAGCCTGGATGTGTGTCTCCTCCACTAGGCTCTCCCCTGGCCTCCAGCTCCTTCCACCGACAGCTCAGCTGTGGGTGAGCTCCACTTACAAGGGTGTTTTTTATTGCGAGAGCCACTTCTCTCCCCTCGTTTACATCCTGCTTATCTTCCTTAATCCAATCAGATTTTGATTTAATTATGCCATAATTTTACCTGAGGCTGTAAACAGGTTACCCCAAGAAAAGATTATTTTAACTTAAGGGTTTTTAAAATTGATACAGGCAAATATTGCCACCTCATTCTAAACTAGGCCATGTATATTATGGGTGTTGATAAGATTTGGGATTTCTGTAGCTATCTGTGTAGGAAAACTAAAAAGATTCAGGATTAGGACTGAAACTGTTACAACGAAATATCTGGCATCAAGATTAATCCATGAATAGAGCTAGTTTCAAGTAGTTTTCTCATGAGAATAATATCTCCTCATGTTTTGATCAAACTTACTAAGATGTTTTTTCTAAAATCACACTCATAAAACCAGTCATTTATTTAAAGGGACTTTTTCTTCAAGATCGTGAAAATTCACATTTAGAAGTTTGGTTTAAAAGAAACCCTGACTGTTCACATACAATCAAGCAGCCTTACAAGATCCTGTTTTTGTTGTTGTTTTGTTAGTTACAGTATTAATACTAAGATTTTAAAATAACTTTGATAATTTTACTGTTTCCATTACATCACAATATATATAAATATAAAAACATACATATTTAAATGTGTATATGTACATTTATAAGTGAATGTATGGATACATTTATTTAAATGCACACTGGATTTGGAAGGTGAAAAAGAAAAAGAATTAAATTATCTCATTAAGATATTTGAAGGCCGAGACTGGCAGATCATGAGGTCAGGAGATCAAGACCATCCTGGCTAACACGGTGAAACCCCGTCTCTACTAAAAAAAAATACAAAAAACCAGCTGGGCGTGGTGGCCGGCGCCTGTAGTCCCAGCTACTCGGGAGGCTGAGGCGGGAGAATGGCGTAAGCCCTGGAGGCGGAGCTTGCAGTGAGCCGAGATCACACCACTGCACTCCAGCCTGGGCGACAGAGCGAGACGCCGTCTCAAAAAAAAAAGATATTTGAGTATCAGGCGCCTGTAGTCCCAACGACTTGAGCGGCTGAGAGGGGATGATGCTTGAGCCCAGGAGTTCATGACCAGCCTGGGTATCGTAGTTAGACCACCCCACTGCCCCCCAAAAATCATCTTTGAAAACTGCATCATGTAAACCTATGTTTAAATGGCAAAACATTTTGCCAATTAAAATAATTGTGACTTGATTTTTTTTAACTTTCTTTAATGTGGCTGCTGGAAAACGTATAATTACCTATAGATGGGTCACGTCTTATTTCTATTGGACTCAGAGCCCCTCCAACTCCCTGACTGGTTCCACCTGGCTGGGGCACAGACCCATAGCAGCAGCTGTGATGTTGAATTAAGTTAATGAAGGAGCCTCACTCATCACCTCCTAGAATAGCTCAAGCTGTGATTTGATTGAGAAAAGAAAGAATCTGTCAGGTCTTGAGCCTAGGTATTGAGAATCTCTGCCTGCATTCAGCTCCTAGGGCAGAAGACCCTGTGTTCCTAAATGTACAGGCTATGCCTGGTGTTGAGCCAGCCTCGGACCGCACTTGCTGCATTAATTCCTCCACTCTCTGGACTTTGTTCTCTTATATTTGCCTTTTGTAGAAAGCTGAGAGTGAAAAAGCAATGCTGTAAGATTAAAACCCCCTCTTTTCTCCTAGGTTCTCCTCTGGCCTCCACTTCCTTCTGAAGGCAGCTTTGTTCAGAAGTGAGATTGACCTAGAAGGGGTTTTTGTACAAAGGATTCTCCCCCCACCTTATTCTCACCTGCCTTCACCTCTTTAATCTGGTTATATTTTTACTTGATTCTGGCAGAAACAAGGTGTTGTTTTGTTTTTTTTTTTTTTTTTTTTTTTTTGTAATGATAGAGAGATTACCACAAACGTTTTAACTCAACACTGAACCAAAGTTTCAAAGTGGATTTCATCTTCAGAAACCTCGCTTGAATACTGTTGACCCTTGAGCAACCTAAGTCTGAAATGCACGGTTCCACTTACATGAGGATTTTCTTCCATTTCTGCTACCCTAGAGAAAGCAAGCCCAAGCCCTCATCTTCCTCCTCCTCAACCTACTCAGTGTGATGACAAGAATGAAGACCTTTATGATGATCCTCTTCCACTTAGTGAATAGGAAATAAATTTTTTTCTTGTGATTTTCTTAATAAAAGTTTCTTTTCTCAGCCAGGCGCGGTGGCTCACTCCTGTAATTCCAGCACTTTGGGAGGCTGAGACCAGCGGATTACCGGAGGTTGGGAGTTCAAGACCAGCCTGACCAACATGGAGAAACCCCCCCATCTCTACTAAAAATACAAAATTAGCCAGGCATGGTGGCACATGCCTGTAATCCCAGCTACTCAGGAGGTTGAGGCAGGAGAGTTGCTTGAACCTGGGAGGCAGAGGTTGTGGTGAGCTGAGATCACGCCATTGCACTCCAGCCTGGGGAACAAGAGTGAAACTCTGTCTCAAAAAAAAAAAAAAATTATTTTCTCTAGCTTACTTTCTTGTGTAAGTACAGTATATAATACATACAGCATATGAGATGTATGTTAATTGTCTCTTTATGTTATCAGTGAGGCCTCCAGTAGGCTATTGGTAGTTAAGTTTCTGGAGAGCCGAAAGTTATATGGTTGTTTTTACTGCTTGGAAGTCATTGTCCCTGTCCCCCATGTTGTCCAAGGGTCAGCTGGATTTCGAAATTTCAAGACCATTGCCTCTAGCCAATATTTTTACTGGCCTTCACACAAAATCAGTCTTGTACATTTAATTTCATTAATATTACTCTGTGTGTGTGTATCTGAAAAAAGTTCATGCTTAATCTGTAAAGCACAAAATGCTGGCTAAAACTCCCTTTTAATTTGACAGTGGTCTTTTCTTAAGATCCAAAACCTTCAGCTTTAGTAATTAATATTCACTCCTTGCTAATACCTGATATAAATTCTCATTCACTTTAGCTCAACTCTTTAGAATATGTAATAGAATGCAGGTTGGCGGACATACACCCTATTGGCTGAGGAGTCAGGTGGAACGGGGTGAGGTTTCTCCATCTACCTTTCCAGAGCCATTCCTCTCTGATTTTACTGTCAATCAATGACTAGAAAGAAGCAGTCATGTATTGCCATCTTGTTTACTATGCGTTGAAATGTAAAATGTAGGGGTATCAAAATCATGAAGCTTATTTTAAATGTTTTCTCAATTCAAAACATGGGACGATCATAAAAACAGTTCCTGAATTGTACTGATTTTAAACATCCCTGTTACCGAACACTCAGTGAAGTTTGAAGGACTTTCGTTGTTGTTAAGTATTTCCCCACTGATTTTGGCCTTTGCTTCTCAAAAACAAAAAGCAAGAGCAGGTTTTATTTTTTGAGTCACTATTTCAGACAGATTTAACTACACTTGATTAATGAAGTAATAATGAAACTGCCCAGAGTGCTCACAGCTATCCCCCCTGCCCCATTCCCTGCCCCCAGGTGATGTTGTGTCTAAGTTTACAAAGAGACCTTGTCTTTTCTGTCCTAATCCCAGCTTCCCCTCTCCATCCCACTTTCTGAAATGCCTTGGGATCCCATGACAGCTCAATTTAATCAAACATATCTGTTTTGATATCCTTGATAACTGCAGATGATAGGAGTCTAAATGTGCAGGTACATGTTCAGCCTTCCTTCTCCCTTGAACCTTTATCCCTGAATGACATGGCTAAGCTTCCCTACACCCAATGGCCCCATCAAATGCTCATTCCTGTAGAATCTTTCATTTTATCCCAAGCAAATCATTTCTACGTTGTCCTCCCATGACAATTTAGACTAAACACTTCTAACAGAATCTGCTATTGTTTTAATTTGTATCAGTATAATCTTAAATGAGACAAAGTTTTTTTGTTTGTTTGTTTTTTGAGATGGAGTCTCGCTCTGTCGCCCAGCCTAGAGGCTGGAGTGCAGTGGCTCACTGCAAGCTCCACCTCCCAGGTTCATGCCATTCTCCCGCCTCAGCTTCCTGAGTAGCTGGGACTACAGGCGCCCACCACGACGCCTGGCTAATTTTTTGTATTTTTAGTACAGACGAAGTTTCACCATATTAGCCAGGATGGTCTCGATCTCCTGACCTCGTTATCCGCCTGCCTCGGCCTCCCAAAGTGCTGGGATTATAGGCGTGAGCCATCGTGCCGGACAAATGAGACAAAGTTAAGAGCTGCATCTGTGACCTGGATTTTGCATGTGAAATATAAAGACTGGCAAAAAGTAGACAACTAATAATTGGTATTAGGTCAATATATAATTTAATAATTTAAATCAATCTGGTTTCCTTCATATTTTCTCCATTTTTTCTCCTGATTTTTATCTTCCTTGTACTTCCCTGATCCTCTGGAGGTCATCCTAAATAATATTACAACCCAACTGAAGAAAGCAAATTCTTTGGTCAGCCAAAGAATAAAACAAAGGAGCGGCCGGGCGCGGTGGCTCAAGCCTGTAATCCCAGCACTTTGGGAGGCCGAGACGGGTGGATCACAAGGTCAGGAGATCGAGACCATCCTGGCTAACACGGTGAAACCCCGTCTCTACTAAAAAATACAAAAAAACTAGCCGGGCGAGGTGGTGGGCGCCTGTAGTCCCAGCTACTCGGGAGGCTGAGGCAGGAGAATGGCGTGAACCCGGGAGGCGGAGCTTGCAGTGAGCTGAGATCCGGCCACAGCACTCCAGCCTGGGCGGCAGAGCGAGACTCCGTCTGAAAAAAAAAAAAAGAATAAAACAAAGGAAATTTATCTGAGTCGTGGCACAGCATCCAGGTGGGGTAATATGAAGATTGTCTACAAATTGTGATTTCTTATCTCAGAAATAAAAGACAATTCTCATAATACTTGTGCTTTTTCAAAGATTTCCAGCCAGGTGCCGTGGCTCATGCCTGTAAATCCCAGCACTTTGGGAGGCCCAGGTGGGTGGATCACGAGGTCAGGAAATCGAGACCATCCTGGCTAACACGGTGAAACCCCGTCTCTACTAAAAAAAAATACAAAGCATTAGCCAGGCGTGGTGGCGGGCGCCTGTAGACCTAGCTACTCAGGAGGCTGAAGCAGGGGAATGGCGTGAACTACCACACCAAGTGCAGAAATGTGTAAGGCCTATAATTTTACACTTTTAATTATTTTAAGGTCATGAGCATGTAAAATACTGTTGACATATGTAAAAATATGCGTAAGTACCACTAGATAGCTTATTTTGAAGAGATAGTGTCTAAATTTTGATCCAGAGTAGATCAGTTGCAGTTTCTTAGGTGTGGGGATGGAGTTAACAGAAGCCGGGGAGGGATCCAGGACTAAGGCCATTCCAAAGTGCTCAAATTAACTACACGGAAATGACCTCAATCAGTCACCTAAAGCATTTGTTGCTAATAGTAGATCATCTCACTCACTGGATCAAAGCTATCTCCTTTGCAAATACAATAGCTAATAATGTAATTAAAGCATTAATTGAGAATATAGTGCCCAAATTTAGGCTAATAGAGAATACTGACTCGGACAATAGAACCCATTTCACAGCCCATGTCATTAAGAAGCTATCCCAAGTTCTAAACATTAGAGGGGAGTATCATACTCCTTGGCATCCACCTTTATCAAGGAGAGTAGAAAGGATGAATCAGACCTTTAAGAACCACTTAACCAAATTAGCTCTAGAAACTCGTTTACCGTGGACCAAATGTCTTCCCATTGCCTTAGTGAGGATCTGGGCAGCTCCCCAAAAGGATATAGGCCTGTCTCCATATGAAATGTTATATGGATTGCCTTATTTACATGCTTCAGCTGATGTTCCTACGTTTGAAACTAAGGATCAGTTCCTCAGAAATTATATACTTGATCTCTCCTCTACCTTTTCTTAAGATCAAAGGACTCTTAGCACAGGTGCCACCACTAGAATTTCCAGTGCACCAGCCGCAACCCGAGGACCACGTTCTCATCAAAAGTTGAGGGGAAAAGAAACACGAGCCCACCTGGGAAGGCCCCTATCTGGTGCTGTTAACCACCGAGACTGCTGTCCACACAGCCGAGAAAGAATGAACACATTATACTCAGGTCAAAAAGGCACCAACAACCTCTGAGTCTTGGGCTGTAGTCCCAGGACCAAGCCCAACCAAGTTAAAGATGAGGAAAACAGGCTGGGCACGGTGGCTCACGCTTGTCATCCCAGCACTTTGGGATTTCAACTTTGGTCAGTTGCCCGGCAACCTGGTCAGGCTTGTGGGCTGGCTGAGCCTGGCATGGTGACCTCCTGAGATGCTGTTCCAGGAAGCCCTCTCTGCGCAACCCGGCCACCTCCCTTTCTCACCAACCTTCTCCTCCAACTGCAATAGTGGTGGTGCCACCCTGGTGAAGCACCAGAGCAGGATCTTAACACCAAGGCAAGCTCCTAACATCATGACAAGGACTCTGCATCTTCTCCCAACATGACCTGAAGGGCCACATCTTCAAGGCACACTTTTACACATAACCCCACATCCACAAGGGGCAGATTCACTATCAGACAGCATCAGAGAACAATTACAAAGGAAAGGTAAACTCGCAAAACTCATCTGCAGTGGTCAAAAGGTAAACGACAAAAGTTTGTGGGAGATCTGTTTAAAATGAAATAAAAAACAGAAATCTTGGCTGGGTGCAGTGGCTCACACCTGTAATCCCAGCAATTTGGGAGGCCAAGGTGGGCGGATCATGAGGTCAAGAGATTGAGACCATCCTGGCTAACACAGTGAAACCCCGTCTCTACTAAAAATACAAAAAAATTAGCCGGTCTTGGTGGCGGGCGCCCGGAGTCCCAGCAACTCGGAAGGCTGAGGCAAGAGAATGGTGTGAACCCCGTGAGGCGGAGCTTGCAGTGAGCCGAGATAGTGCCACTGCACTCCAGCCTGGGCCACAGAGTGACACTCAGTCTCAAAAACAAACAAACAAACAAATCTTACTCTGTGAAGTATTTTATCTATGTGCTCCTACTAACAATTCAGTTACAGCCTATGAAAAGCTTGTGCAAATTTTAAGTACAGCAATTGCTGTGGATTGAAAAACCTTTTAATAGATATAGGCCGGGCGCGGTGGCTCAAGCCTGTAATCCCAGCACTTTGGGAGGCCGAGACAGGCGGATCATGAGGTCAGCAGATCGAGACCATCCTGGCTAACATGGTGAAACCCCGTCTCTACCAAAAAATACAAAAAAACTAGCCGGGCGAGGTGGCAGGCGCCTGTAGTCCCAGCTACTCGGGAGGCTGAGGCAGGAGAATGGCGTGAACCCGGGAGGTGGAGCGTGCAGTGAGCTGAGATCCGGCCACTGCACTCCAGCCTGGGCGGCAGAGCGAGACTCCGTCTCAAAAAAAAAAAAAAAAAAAATAGATATAAACCAAAACACTTGGAGTACACCAAAAAAGAACTTACAGGGAAAAGTTCGTACTTTTTTACTCCCATTAAAATTATGACAGTGCTCTTGTTATTGTAGTCTTGATAGTTTTGATAGCTAAAAATATTATTCTTTTTATTCCTTATAAACTTGATAGAGAAAAAACATTTAAATGTATATGTAATTTTGTATTTTATTTTATTTTATTTTATTTTTTTTGAGACGGAGTCTCGCTCTGTCGCCCAGGCTGGAGTGCAGTGGCCGGATCTCAGCTCACTGCAAGCTCCGCCTCCCGGGTTTACGCCATTCTCCTGCCTCAGCCTCCAGAGTAGCTGGGACTACAGGCGCCCGCCACCTGGCCCAGCTAGTTTTTTGTATTTTTTAGTAGAGACGGGGTTTCACCGTGTTAGCCAGGATGGTCTCGATCTCCTGACCTCGTGATCCGCCCGTCTTGGCCTCCCAAAGTGCTGGGATTACAGGCTTGAGCCACCGCGCCCGGCCAATTTTGTATTTTATTTATGTTTTACTTAGCTCTCAGCACTGGGGAATATTTTAATCTACATTTTTTTTTTTTTTTTTTTTTTTTTT
>NW_016816945.1:1146200-1147451 GCF_001698545.2 Rhinopithecus bieti
CCGTCTCTACTAAAGAATACAAAAAACTAGCTGGGCGAGGTGGCGGGCGCCTGTAGTCCCAGCTACTCGGGAGGCTGAGGCAGGAGAATGGCCTAAACCCAGGAGGCGGAGATTGCAGTGAGCTGAGATCCAGCCATTGCACTCCAGCCCGGGCGACAGAGCGAGACTCCGTCTCAAAAAAATAAATAAATAAATAAATAAATAAATAAATAAATGAAAAAATAAAAAAATCTATAAAGTTAGAAAGCAGATTTTATTTCTTATAATCGGTTACAGCCTGCAAAGTGGCCATCCAGCAGGCTGGGAAGAACGGCCTCCAGCTGAATCCCAGAGATAGGCACCCTGAAGGAGGAGGGGCTGGAAGAGAAGGAGCCTTATGCTGAAGAAGTTGGCTAACCATATATATATTCAACAGGTTACAGAAGGAGCTCTAAATATTCATGAAGATGGTCTTGACATATGCATATTAAATAAACATGTAACATATGACCCATGTTCTCTTTAAGGTGGAGACTTAACATTTAAATGTATTATAATTAGGCCTTATCATCAAAAGATCTTTTCAGGACCTGAGGGCATGCAAAGGAGCAGCCTCTGTAAACCGGCCAGGGCCTGTCCACGGTGGGTGGTCTTCTTCTCAGGAGAAAGTCACTGAAATCAGTCTCTTATCCAATCAAAGCTGCAGTTCTGACTGGTAGAACAGGGGTTCAGTTAGTCAGTGTCTGTGCTGGTGGGCTACAATTTTTTTTTTTTTTTTTTTGAGACAGAGTCTGCCTCTGTCACCCAGGCTGGAGTGCTGTGGCCGGATCTCAGCTCATTGCAAGCTCCGCCTCCCGGGTTCACGCCATTCTCCTGCCTCAGCCTCCCGAGTAGCTGGGACTACAGGCGCCCGCCACCTCGCCCGGCTAGTTTTTTGTAGTTTTTTTAGTAGAGACGGGGTTTCACCGTGTTAGCCAGGATGGACTCGATCTCCTGACCTCGTGATCCGCCCGTCTCGGCCTCCTAAAGTGCTGGGATTACAGGCTTGAGCCACCGCGCCCGGCCCTACAATTGTTTTAATATTGCTTATCTAAAAGCCAGTGCTTGTTTAGCTGCTAGAGAAAAAGAAAAACCTTGTGGCAGTCAGACTACAGTTTATTCTTTTAAGTGTAGGGGTAGTGGGTGACTTAACCAAGGAAGTTATCTGGCATGATTGTAGATTCTGTTTATAATTTGGTATCTTATTGCCACAAAGAGTCTGTTTTTTTTTTT
>NW_016816945.1:1148302-1155290 GCF_001698545.2 Rhinopithecus bieti
AAAAAAAAAAAAAAAAAAAGTGGAGCTGGGAACCTGATGAGCAGTTCTGGGGTCGAATTTGAGGGGTTCCAAGAGACTCAGAAAACAGCTTGAAGCCACGGGCCTCTCACTTGTTCTGAACAGAAAGAAACCGTGGCGGCAGTGGGAGGGGAATGTGGGGCACGGGGCACGGGTGGATTTGTTTTATTATTTTTGAGACAGTCTCGCTCTGTTGCCCAGGCTGGAGTGCAGTGACACGATCTTGGCTCACTGCAATCTCTGCCTCCCGGTTTCAAGCGATTCTTCTGCCTCAGCCTCCCAAGTAGCTAGGATTACAGGTGCCCGTCACCACACCCGGCTAATTTTTGAATTTTTAGTAGAGACAGGGTTTCACCATGTTGGCCGGGCTGGTCTTGAACTCCTGACCTTAGGTGATCCGCCCACCCTGGCCTCCCAAAGTGCTGGGATTACAAGTGAGCCACCGCGCCCGGCCTGGTTTGCTTTAAAATTAGAAGGCTCTGTAGCACTTGTGCAGGCTGATCGGCATGAAAAAGAACACAGGGAGACGCGAAGTACAGAAGAGGGAGAGACTACTCATTCGGGGCAAAGCTCGCGAGCAGACCGGGGACGGTCAGGGCAGAACCAGAGTAAAGGAAAGACTGGGCTGCGCTGGAGCCCGCAGCTGACGTCATCGGAGCCGCGACCCCAGGAGAGCGCGACGGCCCAAGGGTCATTACCCTGCCTGGAGAGAGGGCGGCAGCTTCCGGGAGGAAGTGACCTTTGGGCTGGGCTCTGGGGACTAGCTGAGAGGGAAGGCGAGCGGCGCGGAGTGCGGGACAGGCGGGTCACTGAGGCCGAGTGGAGCGCCGCTCCCGACTGAGGCTCAACTTATATCTTGGCCTTCTGGTGCTGTCGCTTCCCCTTGGCGCGCGGCGGCGGCGACTACCGAGCACGAAAAAGCAACCGGCTGACAACTCAGACCATGGAGCCGCCGCAGAGTTCTTTGACCACTTCCAGGTTCCGCAGCCCGCCCTGGAAACGGGGCTTGCCATGCTGAGAATTGTTGTTCACTGGCTCCAGGTGTGAATGCTCGCAAGGGTTGCCTGCCCAGTATAGGGCGCTGGTTAGGTGCCATCTCCCGCTGGCGCCTTCTCTGGCCCGAGCTCCCTCAGCCTCGAAGCCCCATCTTCTCGAAGGGTTTCTCTCTGGACCGCCTCCTTTACCCTCTAAGCCACAGCTCAGGGCCATTCCCATACTGGGGTTTTAAAGTCTTATTTATTTTCGAGGCAAGGTCTTGCTATGTCGCCCAGGTTGGACTGCAGTGGCGCAATCACAGCTCACTACAGCCTCGACCTCCCAGGCTCAAGTGATTCTCCCACCTCGGCTTCCTGAGTAGCTACGGGCGCGCATCCCCACACCCGGCTAATTTGTTAGTTTTTTGAGAAAGGCTCTTACAACGTTTCCCAGGCTGGTCTGGAGCTCCTGAGCTCAAGCAGTCCTCCATCCAGCCTTGGCCTCCCAAAGTGCTGGGATTACAGGCCTGAGCCTCCGCGCCCGGCCAGCGCTCAGGTCTTTTTTCAACGTCCTCTTGGAGCTTCAAGTCTCATGAGCCTCCACCCCATTCCCTTCCCGCCTCCGTGGCAGACGCCTTCAAAGCCCTGTACTACCCTCGCTGTCTACTCCCTCACTTCTCATTCTCTGTGCACATTCGGTACCGACCGCCTCCAGGTCCCTCTGAGGCCCAGCAGCAGGTGGCCATCAAGCCTAGAGGTCCAAAGCCCTGCCTGATCCCTTCTGTCTCTTTTGCCAGACCCTTCCCTTGGGCCAGATCAGTACCTTGGGTCCCTATCTACACTCAGGCCCGGGGTGATCTTGCCTAGGCTCCTAATTTTAAACGCCACTTGTATCCCATGACTCCCAGTACTAAGTCGCCAGCACTCCAGGTTCCTGATCTCCACTTGGGTAACCACTGATCTCAAATTTAACATGTCTGGCTGGGCGTGGCGGCTTATGCCTGTCATCTCAGCACTTTGGGAGGCTGAGGCAGGCGGATCACTTGAGGTCAGGAGTTCAAGACTAGCCTGGCCAACATGGCGAAACCCCATCTGTACTAAAAATACAAAAAATTAGCCAGGGGTGGTGGCACCCACATATAATTCCAGCTACTTGGGAGGCTGAGACAGAATAGCTTGAACTGGGGAGGTGGAGGTTGCAGTAAACCAAGATTAGACTACTGTGCCCCAGCCTGGGTGATGGAGTGACTGTCTAAAAAAATAAAATTAAATTAACATGTCTGGTCAAACAGACTTTTTTTTTCTTTTCTTTTCTTTTTTTTTTTTTTTGAGATTGAGTTTCGCTTTTGCTGCCTAGGCTGGAGTGCAATGGTGCGATCTTGTCTCACCACAACCTCCACCTCCCAGGTTCAAGTGGTTCTGCTGCCACAGTCTCCCGAGTAGCTGGGATTACAGGTGTGCACCATCACGCCCAGCCGATTTTGTACTTTTAGCAGAGGTGGGATTTCTCCATGTTGGTCAGGCTGGTCTCAGATTCCCGACCTCAGGTGATCTGCCTGCCTCGGCCTTCCAAAGTCCTGAGATTACAGGCCTGAGCCATTGTACCCGGCCATAAATCAGAATTTTCTTTCTTTTTTTTTTTTTTTGGAGACAGAGTCTCACTCTTTTGCCCAGGCTGGAGTGCAGTGGAACGATCTTGGCTCACTGCAAGCTGTGCCTCCCGGGTTCACGCTATTGTCCTGCCTCAGCCTCCTGAGTAGCTGGGATTACAGGAGCCCACCACCACACCCTGCTAATTTTTTTGTGTTTTCAGTAGAGACGGGGTTTCACCGTGTTAGCTAGGATGGTCTCAATCTCCTGACCTCGTGATCCGCCTGCCTCGGGCTTCCAAAGTGCTGGGATTACAAGCGTGAGCCACCGCGCCCGGCCTAAAACAAAATTTTCAATCCTCCATCTTCTCCCAGTCCCCACTCTGCTGAGCAGTACCCCCATCCACCCAGTCACCCAAAGCCAGCTATCCTTGCCTTATTTCATGGCTGGCTTCTTATTCTCTAGGTTTTAACATAATTGTCACCTCCCCAGAGAGACCTTCCCTGACCACCCACTTCCATGCAACTCCCATAGAGTCTGTCACAATTTCTTACAATTTGTAATCCTGTGTAATTCAGTCTATGTACTGGTTTACTGAGCACCCACCCCAACACACCCACTGCCTCCACAACACACACACAGTGGATGGGATGTAGCTCCTTACAGGCTGGAATCAGGCCCAGCATGGTGGCAGCACCTGTGATCCCTACTGCTTGGGAGGCTGTAGTGGGAGGATCACTTGAGCCCAGTAGTTCGAGGCTGCAGTGAACTATGGTCAAGCCACTGCACTCTAGCATGGGCAGCAGAGTGAGATCATGTCTCTTTAAAAAAAAAAGGCAGGGGTGTCCACGCAGTAGCTCGCGCCTGTAATTCCAGCACTTTGGGAGGCTGAGGTGGGCAGATCACCTGAGGTCAGGACTTCAAGACCAACCTGGCCAACATGGTGAAACCCTGTGTCTACTAAAAATACAAAAATCAGCTAGGTATGGTGGCAGGCGCCTGTAATCCCAGCTAGTCAGGAGGCTGAGGCAGGGAGAACTGCTTGAACCCGGGAGGCGGAGGTTGCAGTGAGCCAAGATTGTGCCACTGTGCTCCAGCCTGGGCGACAGAGCGAGACTCCATCTCACACACACACACACACACACACACACACACACAAAAGAAGTGGGGATTGGGGGGCAGTGCTGGACCTTAACTGCTTGGCTTATTATCTCCAGTCCCAAGCAAGGTGCAGGACAGGTACCAGGACTCAGTGACTATCTGCTGATGTCCAGCAGTCATCAAGCATTTAGTGAGAACTCACTAAATCTCACATGCAGGTGGGTGCTAAGGTCAGCATGTGAGGTGACAATGAGAGTTACATATCTCTGAAATTCTTTAGGTGATGCACCATGATAGTCAGAAGGCAAAATATACCAAGAACCTAAAAATTGTCCCCATTGGATAAATATTTCAACAAGCAAGAGCAGTTGAGTAAATGATGTTCCACCCATTGGATGGAATATTTTTCATCTGTTGTTATTGGTGAACTTAAAGATTTAGTTTAATTTCTTATTTTTTATTATTTTTTTTGAGATGGAGTTTCACTCTGTTACCAAGTTGGGAACTGACAGGCCAGCTCATTTTCTTCCAGGGAGGAACAGATCTCTGTTTCTAAACCCATGCACCAACTAAGGCTTGTGTTGGGGGGCCAGGTGTAGGAAAATTACACTAGACTTGAACTCACTTGGGTGAAGAGAAGCCCAAAGGGGCTACAGAGTCACTGAGTGGAAGATCAGCATTCCTTCACCCCATTTCTCTTTCAAAGTGCAGTTATTTTTTATTTATTTATTTATTATTTTTTGGGACAGTCTTGCTTTGTCACCCAGCCTGGAGTGCAGGGGCACAATCTCAGCTCACTGCAACCTCCGCCTCCCAGGTTCAAGTGATTCTCCTGCCTCATCCTCTCAAGTAGCTGGGATTACAGGTACCCACCACCATGCCCAGCTAATTTTTGTATTTTTTAGTAGAGATGGGGTTTCGCCATGTTGGCCAGACTGGTCTTGAACTCCTGACCTCAAGTGATCTGCCACCTTGGCCTCCCAAAGTGCTGGGATTACAGGCGTGACCCAGCCCACCTGGCCTCAAAGTGCACTTGATGGGACTTTCGTGGTAGTGTGCAGGTTAGGGGACCACAGTGATGCTAACTGGACCAACTACTATATGCAGGCTCAGGCCCACACTATTCTGACCACCTCTGGGCTGGAGGAAGTTGATGGGATTGCACGACGTCTGGAAAGCCAGCGCAAGGATAGCACCTCCACAGAACTTTATTCATTCTTCTGGCCATGGTCTGTAGGAAAGAAGTTATGGGCTCCTCTTGTGGGGCACAGACTGTCCACTGCCAGAGTTGTTCTCTGAATCATCTTGGGGTCTGGGCACAGGCTAGAACTGGAGTAAGACAGGTGGAGAGAAGATGGAAGCCTTCACAGCAGAGGCTGGAGTCTCATCAGTGTTGGAGGAGTCACTACAGGCCGAGGTCCTGCAGGGGAGACATCCAAGACCTGCCTGTGACGTAGGACACCAGCACATACCGACACATGACAAAAACCCGGGCTGTAGGCCCCTCCCAATATATTTCTACTTCTAGAAACCTCTCCCATGGATATGTTTTTAAGGCTGTTCATCTGTAATTATAAAAATCTGGAGGCCGGGCGCATTGGCTCATGCCTGTAATCCCAGCACTTTGAGAAGCTGAGGCAGGAGGATCACGAGTTCAGGAGTTCAAGACCAGCTTGACCAATATGGTGAAACCCCGTCTCTACTAAAAATACAAAAATTAGCCGAGCATGGTGTCACACGCCTGTAATCCCAGCTACTCGGGAGGCTGAGGCAGGAGAATTGCTTGAACCAGGGAGGTGGAGGTTGCAGTGAGCCAAGATCACGCCACTGCACTCCAGCCTGGGCAAAAGAGTGAGACTCTGTCTAAAAAATAAAACTAAACAAAAACCTGGAAACAAATGTCTATGAGAGCATAGCTAAATGACCCCCGGTACAGCCATGCAGTGGACTATTCTGCGACTGTTTAAGGGAATGGAGCAGATATCCCAAGAAGTAAAGACATCCCAGTGGTTTATTTATGGAAAAAAGTAAGTTGCTGAGAAGAACATGCAATGTGGCTCTTACTTGAGTTAAAAATTTAAAGTGTGTGTGTGTGCATGTGTGTGTATGCAGAGACAAAATATTTGGAAGGGTACACGTGAAACTCATAGCAGCAGTGGACTCATATTTTGTGTATTCACTTCTGTATTGTGAACTTTTTTCCATGGAACATGGTCTGCATTTGTAGGCTTTTAAAAACCAATTAAGGCTGGGCATGGTGGCTCATGCCTGTAATTCCAGCACTTTGGGAGGCTGAGGTGGGTGGATCACCTGAGGACAGGAGTTCAAGACCAGTCTGGCCAACATGGTAAAACCCCATCTCTCCTAAAAATACAAAAATTCGCTGGGTGTGATGGCATGCACCTGTGATCCCAGCACCTCAGGAGGCTGAGGCAGGAAAATTGCTTGAACTCGGGAGGCAGAGGTTGTAGTGAGCCAAGATTACGCCACTACACTCCAGCCTGAGCAACAGAGCAAGACTCTGTCTCTAAGTAAGTAAGTAAATAAATAAATACAAACCAATTAAAAATAACCCATTTATGGTGATGCACCATGATGACTCAGTCAGAAAGCAAAATGCACCAAGAACCTAGAAACTGTCCCCATTGGATAAATATTTCAACAAGCAAGAACAGTTGAGTAAATGATGTTCCACCCACTGGATAGAATATTGTTCATCTATTGTTATTGGTGAACTTAAAGATTTAGTATATTTATTTATTTATTTTGAGATGGAGTTTCACTCTGTTGCTCAGGCTGGAGTCCAGTGGCCCGATCTTGGCTCACTGCAACCTCCACCTCCTGGGTTCAAGCGATTCTCCTGCCTCAGCCTCCTGAGCAGCTGGGATTACAGGTGAACGCCACCATGACCGGCTAATTTTTGTATTTTTGGTAGAGATGGGGTTTTGCCATGTTGACCAGGCTGATCTCAAACTCCTGGCCTCAAGTGATCCACCCTTCTCAGCCTCCCAAAGTGCTGGATTATAGGCGTGAGCCACTGCACCTGGCCAATTAAAGGTATTTTTAATGACATGAGAAGAAACTCACATGCTGGAATTGGCTGCAGAATTGCCTAACAGGACACTCTAATTATGTAACAAATTATAACATGCTCACATACATGGGTGTCCACAGAAAAAAAGCCTGCATCGAAAGATATATGCTAACTAGATACATGCTAGCAGTGGTTATTTCTGGTCGTGGAAATAGGAATAATTTGTTGTGTCTTTTCTGTATAGGTTTTTTTTTTTTTTTTTTTTTTTTGG
>NW_016816945.1:1159259-1195693 GCF_001698545.2 Rhinopithecus bieti
AAAAAAAAAAAAAAAAAAAAAGAAATGTAATCCCGACATATGCTACACCATGGATGAACCTGGAAGATATTATTTATGGTACGTGAAATAAACCAGACACAAAAGGACAAACTGTATAATTTCACATATATGAGGTACCCAGAGGAGTCAAATTCATGGAGAGAGAAAGTAGAATAGTTGGCTGGGCACGGTGGCTCATGCCTGTAATCCCACCATTTTGCGAGAATGAGACGGGCAGATCACTTGAGATCAGGAGTTCCAAACCTGCCTGGTCAACATGGGGAAACCCTGTCTCTACTGAAAATACAAAAATTAGCTGGGCATGGTGGTGCGCGCCTGTAATCCCAGATACTCGGGAGCCTGAGGCAGGAGAGTCACTGAACCTGGGAGGTGGAGGTTGCAATGAGCCAAGATGGCGCCATTGCACTCCAGCCTGGGTGACAGACTGAGACTCTGTCTCAAAAAAAAAAAAAAGAAAAAGAAAGTATAATAGTGGTTGCCAGGGACTACGAGGAGGGGGGAAATGGGAAGTTAGTGTTTGATGTATATAGAGCTTCTGTTTGGGAAGATGAAAAAGTTCCGGAGATGGCCGGGCGCAGTGACTCATGCCTGTGATCCCAGCATTTTGGGAGGCCAAGGTGGACAGATCACTTAAGGTCAGAAGTTTGAGACTAGCCTGGCCAACATGGTGAAACCCCGTCTCTACTAAAAATACAAAATTAGCCAGGTGGCGGTGGACGCCTGTAAACCCAGCTACTCAGGAGGCTGAGGCGGAGGTTGCAGTGAGTCGAGATTGCACCATTTCACTCCAGCCTGGGTGACAGAGCGACACTCTGTCTCAAAAAAAAAAAAGAAAAAGAAATTTTGGAGCTAGATGGTGGTGATGGTTACGTATGTAAATGTACTTAATGTCACAGAACTGTGCACTTTAAAATGGCCCAAATGATAAATTTTTATGTTGTGTGTGTATATATATGTACATAATGTATATATTTATGTTATATATATTTTATCATTAAAAAATTCTGGCCAGGCACAGTGAGTGGCACATGCCTGTAATCCCAGCATTTTGGGAGGCTAAAGTGGGAGGATTGCTTGAGCCCAGGAGTTTGAGAGCAACCTGGGCAACATAGTGAGACCTCATCTCAACAACAACAAAAAATTTAAAAATTAGCTGGATGCGTGACTTTCAGCCACTTGGGAGAATTGCTTGAGCCCAGGAGGTTGAGGCTGCAAGGAGTCAAGGCCATGCCACTGCATTCCAGGCTAGGTGACAGAGTGAGACCCCATCTCAAGCAAAAAAAGAAAATTCCTTTATTGTTGTTTTAGTGAGATTTCAGAAGGGAGTGGAGTTACGTGGATATGTTGAATTCACCACTTACCCAGGAGTTTCAGATGTTTAAAAGAGACTGTTTTGCTGGGTGCCGTGGCTCACGCCCGTAATCCCAGTGCTTTGGGAGGCCAAGGTGGGTGGATCACCTGAGGTCAGGAGTTTGAGACCAGCCTGGCCAACATGGTGAAACCCCGTCTGTACTAAAAATACAAAAATTAGCCAGACGTGCTGGCCCGCACCTGTAATCCCAGCTACTCATGAGGTTGAGGCAGGAGAATCACTGGAGCATGGGAGGTGGAAGCTGCAGTGAGCTGAGATTATACCACTGCATGCCAATCTGGGTGACAGAGTGAGACTCCATCTCAAAAAAAAAAAAAAGACTTTTCTTTGCTAGTGTGAAGTCAGCTTTCTGGTTTCATTATTGATTTCCAGTTTTTTTAATTGTGGTCAAGGAATAATATATGAACAATTTCTACTGTATGGGAGTTTATTGACATTTTCTTTGTGCCCTAGTTGATGACCGTTAATAATTACAAACACTACTTTTTATTAAGTGCTTACTAGTTGTCTGAAGAACATTACCTACCTTACCCACCTGGAAAACATCTAGTTTCAGGTGGGCACGGTGGCTCATGCCTGTAATCCCAGTGCTTTGGGAGGCCGAGGTGGGCTGATCATGAGGTCAGGAGTTCGAGACCACCCTGGCCAATATGGTGACACCCCCGTCTCTACCAAAATACAAAAATTAGCCGTGTGTGGTGGCTCCTGCCTGTAGTCCTAGCTACTCAGGAGGCTGAGGCAGAAGAATCACTTGAACCTGGGAGGTGGAGGTTGCAGTAAGCCAAGATCTCAAAAAAAAAAAAAAAAAGAGAGAAAACATCTAGTTTTTCTGGACATCTGTATAAAGTAGGATGTTAGTCCCATTTTCCAGATAGGGAAGTTGAGGCAAAGAAACTAAGTGATATGCTGATGGACCCACAGCCAGGAAGTGGCTGAGCTGCACTAATTTTTTTTTTTTTTTTTTTTTTTTTTTTGAGACAGAGTCTCGCTCTGTAGCCCAAGCTGGAGTGCAGTTGGCATGATCTTGGCTCACTGTAACCTCTGCCTCCCAGGTTCCAGTGATTCTCCTGCCTCAGCCTCCCAAGTAGCTGAGACTACAAGCATGTGCCACCACGCCTGGCACATTTTTTGTATTTTAGTGTAGACAGGGGTTTCAACGTGTTACCCAGGCTGGTCTCAAACTCCTGAGCTCAGGCAATTCACCTGCCACAGCCTCCCAAAGTACTAGGATTACAGGCGTGAGCCATCAAGCCCAGCTAGCTGAATATTAACACAGGCTGGGCATAGTGGCTCACACCTGTAATCCCAGCACTTTGGGAGGCCAAGGCAGGAGGATCACTTGAGGCCAGGAGTTTGAGACCAGCCTGAACAACATGGTGAGACCTCCCACCAACCTCTACTTTTAAAAATTAATACAAATAGTAGCTCCCATTTAACGGGGACTTATAGGTTCCAGCCACTGTACATTAGTTCTATAATTTAATCTCTATAGCAACCTTGCAAGAAGGCACAACCAACCTATGTTAGTCTGTCTTGTGCTGCTTTAACAGAATACCTCGGTAATTTATAATAAACAGAAATGTATTTGGCTCACAGTTCTCGAAGTCCAGAAGTCCAAGGGCATGGTGCCAACATCTGCTCAGCATCTGGTGGGGGCCTCCTTGTATCTTCCCACGGTAGAAAGGGAGAGGGTGAGAGAGAGTGCAAGAGATCTAACACACAGCCTCAAGCCCTTCCGTGATTGGCATTAATCCACTCATGAGAGTAGAGACTTCATGACCCAAACACCTCCTGTTAGGCCCCATCTCCTAACACTGTTGCAGTGGGGACTGCCAACATGTGCTTCCTGGGGGATGCATTCAAACCACAGCAAGCCCCATTTTTCAGACTGGAAACTGAAGTCCCATAGCTGAAGATCTGAGCCCAGGTGGCGTTGAGAGCCTGGGCTTTTTCTTTTCTTTTCTCTTTTTTTGAGACAAGAGTCTGTTGCCCAGGCTGGAGTAGAGTGGCATGATCTTGGCTCACTGCAACCTCCGCCTCCCAGGTTCAAGTGATCCTCCTGTCTCAGCTCCCCCCAGTAGTTGGGATTACACGCACATGCCACCATCCCTGGCTAATTTTTGTGTTTTTAGTAGAGATGGAGTTTCTCCATGTTGGCCAGGCTGGTCTCAAACTCCTACCTCAAGTGATCCACCCACCTCGGCCTCCCAAAGCAGTGGGATTACAGGCGTGAGCCACCACGCCCAGCTGAGAGCCCGGGCTTTTTCGATGCATTGGCGGAGGCTGGTTCAGCCTAGGGGTACCTGAGAGAGCAGAGCTTTTCAAGAGGGAGCCTGTGGTGTACAGCTAGGAGGGGCTGAGCAGGAATTTGCTACTGGGAAGACCAGAGATGGTGCACTGAGGACATCTGCAGCAAGGAGAGCTGGGGGCAAAGGCTGGGATCCCTGGCAAGCTCTAGGCCCCTCTGCCCTGGGGGTTGTGCCAAGCCTGGGCTGGGCAGGAGGGATGGGAAACTGCCTGCCCTCAGCAAGTAGGTAGAGGCTGGTGTTCCTGAGGCTGTAGACAAACCCACCTCCTTGTTCCTTTTAGAAAGGCTCTGTGGCAACTTTTAGAGATTTGCAGGATGGAAACAACAAAAACCAGCAAGCAAACAGAGACTGGAGTAGAGGAATAGTAATCACAGAGGAAGAAGAGTGTGGAAAGGCTGGGAATAGAAAGGCATAGCAGCCCCTGTGCAAGAATGGCATTTAAGGGAACAGTGGCGGTTAGTGGCACCAGTGTGCACTCTAGTGGGTGCAGAGGGAAAGAACACTTAATTTGTTCATGTATTTACGCACCCATTCATTGTGGAGGGAGGATGGGAAGGACGTTGCTGAGATTCTGAGCATCAGAAAGGGGAAGGGACTTGCTGAGGGTCACAGAATGCCAGTGGTAGGGGTCACAGTGGGTCATTTCACAAGACCGCACGAACTCTCAACCTTCCTGGCATTGGATGAAACCTCATGAGGCAGGTAAGGGTGAGTGGAGAAGAAAGCATGGGGCCTGCCGTCATCAGCCCTAGCCTTGACTCCCCACTCAGCCCATTGCAGCTACGGGACCCTGGGAAAGTCCCTCAACATTTCAGGACTTCAGTGGCCTCATCTGTAAAATGGGGTTATCTTAGCATCTACCTATTGAGAACAGTGAGAGTTAAATGAAGTGATGGATGTCAAGGGCATACAACGATGCTTGGCACATGGTGGATGCACAGGTCTCAGAGAAGAGAAACTGAGGCCCAAAGAACTGGACTGGCCAGGTGCGGTGGCTCACGCCTGTAATCCCAGCACTTTGGGAGGCCCAGGCAGGCAGATCAACTGAGGTCAGGAGTTCGAGACCAACCTGGCCAACATGATGAAACCCTGTCTCTACTAAAATACAAAAATTAGCCAGGCATGGTGGCGGGCACCTGTAATCCCAGCTACTTGGGAGGCTGAGGCAGCAGAATGGCTTGAACCCAGGAGGTGGAGGTTGCAGTGAGCCAAGACCGTGCTACTGCACTCCAGCCTGAACAACAAAAGCGAGACTCTGTCTCAAAACAAAAATAAAAACAACAAACAAAATTAGCTGGGCATGGTAGCATGGGCCTTTAATCCCAGCTACTCGGGAGGCTGAGGCAAGAGAATCACTTGAACCTGGGAGGTGGAGCTTGCAGTGACGAGATCGAAACTGTCTCAAAAACAAAGGACTAGACAGCCCTGTCTCCACCAGCCAGCTCAAATCGGGCAGGGTATAAAAAATCTGGGGCTTGGGGAAAAGTTTTAAAATGTCCTGGCTGGGCACAGAGGCACAAACCTGTAATCCCAGAACTTTGGAGGCCAAAGTAGGAGGATTGCTTGAGGCCAGAAGTTTGAGACCAGCCTGGGCAACATAGTGAGACCTCACCTCTAAAATAAATAAAAATAGGCTGGGTGTGGTGGCTCACGTCTGTAATCCCAGCACTTTGGGAGGCAAAGGCGGGCAGATCATTTAAGGTCAGGAGTTCGAGACTAGCCTGGCCAACATGGTGAAACCCCATCTCTACTAAAAATACAAAAATTAGTTGCGTGTGGTAGGCAGATTAGGCAAAAAGAGTGAGACTCCGTCTCAAAAAAAATAAATAAACAAATAAAAATTAAAACTAGCCAGGAGGTAGTATTATTGTCAGCAAGTGTGTATTTCTTGGGAGGAAATGAGTGCCCTCTCTTTCTCTCTCCAGGTGGGCTTGGCTACCATTGGCTCTACTCCCCCCATCCTAGGGCAAGGAGCTCCTCCTGGGCCTGGGGTCTCAGAGGGCAGGGGCACCCACACATGCTCCAGGTGTGGCTGTTCCAGTTGCAGCTGTCAGCATTTGATGGTGTGGATGACTCAGGCAGTGTGGCTAGGTGGGTTTAGTGATGGGGGCAGAAAGAGAAGTTTCCTTAGAGGCTCCCTTCCCTGCTTCTGTCACCCACCTCTGCAAGCTGTAATTATCAAGCCTTTGATACTGAACTGTACTTGCTCTTACTAGTATACTTTTAGCTCTCCTGCCAGACCATACTGCAGGAGAGCAGGTCTAGGTCCTCATGGAAGTAGGCGAGAAATCAGTTCTGCCCACTGGTCTTTTCCTGATCTCCACTTGGAGGCAGTCATGGAACTGTCATGGAATTGTTGGGAAAGTTTAATGAGTTAATATGCAGAAGCGCTTCACGCAGTGCCTAGTTAATGGTTAAGTATTAGTAATAGTCTCACCCTTCACAGTTCAGGTTGGGTGTCACTTCCTCCAGGAAGCCTTCCCTGACTTTCCCAGGCTGAATTTGGTGCCTGCATCCCCTGTGCCTCCCTGGTACTTCCTACCACTCTGAGTTATAATTGTCCCTTCATTTGTCTTTCTCCCATACTCAACAGTGAGCCCCCAGGGGGGCACTGTGCCATATCCTGTTCACTGTTGCATTCCCAGTGTGCCTGGCTCAGGTGGCAGTGACAATTGTTAGGTGAATGAGTGAAACTCATGAGAGCTGGGGGTCTGGGACCAGGCCCTCAGCCCTGTCACTCACATGCTATTTGATTTAAGTTCTCAGGGTTTAAGTTCCCCCCAAGATGAAATGGAGCTAAAACAACCCCTTCCTCATGGGGCTGATGTCAGGAGGAAATGAGATTTTCTGCACACTCCCTGGCATGCTACATGTTCCATAAACATTCACTGTTGTTCTGCAGTTCCTGATTAAATACACTGTACTTGGCCGTGTGTGTGTGGGCTCATGCCTGTAATCCCAGCACTTTGGAGGTGGATTGCTTGAGGTCAGGAGTTTGAGACCAGCCTGGCCAATGTGGCAAAACCCCATCTCTACTACAAATACAAAAATTAGCCAGGCATGGTGGTGTGCAACTGCAGTCCCAGCTACTCAGGAGGGTGAGGCAGGAGGATTGCTTGACCATGGGAGGCAGAAGTTGCAGTGAACCAAGTTTGCAGAACTGCACTCCAGCCTGAGTGACAAAGTGAGACTCTGTCTCAAAAAAAGCCGGGCATGGTAGCTCATGCCTATAATCCCAGCTTTTTGGGAGGCCGAGGCGGGCGGATGACCTGAAGTCAGGAATTTGAGACTAGCCTGGTCAACATGGTAGAACCCCATCTCCACTAAAAATACAAAAATTAGCTGGGTGTGGTGGCAGGTGCCTGTAATCCCAGCGACTCAGGAGGCTGAGGCAAGAGAATTGTTTCAGCCTGGGAGGCAGACATTGCAGTGAGCCGAGATTGCTGCCACTCCACTCCAGCCTGGGGGACGGACTGAGACCCCGGCTCACCAACAACAACAACAACAACAAAACCCCCTCTACTTGTCCAGGCGTCCCCTAGTCCCTCCAACCCAAAGGAACTTCAGTTTTAGCTCTGGACTCCCATAGCCTCCCAGTATGTCCCCCTGTCACAGAATCAGTCACACTTGTGACTTGCTCCTCTGTTACCCCCTCTCCCCGCAAACTGTAGGCTCAGCAAGGGCAGGGCCTTAGCCTCACCCATCTGACTATCCAGCACCTAGCCCAGGGCCTGGCTCAAACCAGGGGCTTGGAAAATGCTTTCTGCAGGGCTAGACACCTGGCTCCCTTGCACGGGGGGGCCTGTGAGGTTTTCCTGCCTCGACACAGTTCTTCCCCCTGTATTACCCTTTCCTTCTCTCTCAGCCTATGCAACTCTGTTCTTATTCGGCAAGACAGCGCAAATGCCATCTTCCCCAGGAAGTCCTTCCTGAGTCACCCAGTGCTGTGACCTCTCTCTCCTTGGAAATCTGAAAGCTCTGACTCCTTCAACCACTAACTTGCCACTTGTACATAAGCTCTCCAGCTTGATACCTTTAGGTCTGTTAGTTTGTTTTGTTGGATAATTTTTCTCTTCCCATGTTACATTCTCAGTGAAATTTTGTTTTCCACTGAGGTGGGTGGCATTTACCAATGTCTATCATCAGAGAAAGGCAGTTCCTCCGGAGATTTGTGTATCACACATGCTGCATAGCACATACATACATATAAAATTATTCCAGGCACACAGAGGAAAGATTGTGTGAGGACATAGCAAGAGGGCGGCCATCTGCAAGCCAAGGAGAAAGGCCTCGGAGGAAAGGAACCCTGCCAATACCTTGATCTTAGACTTCCAGTCTCCAGCACTGTGAGAAAAGAAATTCCGTTGTTGAATCCAAAAAATAAAAAATAAAAAAAATTCCATTTGTTCCTTACTTTCTTTTTTTTTTTTTTTTCCTTTTTTTCTGAAGACGTAGTCCTTACTCTGTCACCCAGGCTAGAAGTGCAAGTGGCGCGATCTCGGCTCCACTGCAAGCCTGCCTCCCATCCTCTTCATTAGCAGGAAAAGTGGCGTGAACCTGGGAGGTAGCTTGCAGTGAGCCGAGATCGCACCACCTGCACTCCAGCCTGGGCGACAGAGCGAGACTACATCTCAAATAAAGTAAAATAAAATAAAATAAATAAAAAAATAAAAATGGAATAAGGTTTGTAATTTAGATAATGGTATTTTACCAATGCCAATTTCCTGGTTTTGCTATTATACTACAGATATATAAAATGTCACCATTGTGGGAAGCTGGGTGAAGGGTACATGGGACTCAATTTTGGTACTAATTTTGCAATTTCCTATAAGTCTATAATTATTTCAAAATAACAACTTTTAAAGCCTTTGAGGCTGATTAAGCATATAAAATTATGTTAAATATAAATCTATATTAGATAGGACATACAGACTTAGCTGTGCAAGCTTATTTATTTATTTTATTTATTTTTTTATTTTTTATTGTTTTGAGACGGAGTCTCTGTCGCCCAGGCTGGAGTGCAGTGGCCGGATCTCAGCTCACTGCAAGCTCCGCCTCCCGGGTTTACGCCATTCTCCTGCCTCAGCCTCCCGAGTAGCTGGGACTACAGGCGCCCGCCACCTCGCCCGGCTAGTTTTTTGTATTTTTTAGTAGAGACGGGGTTTCACCGTGTTAGTCAGGATGGTCTCAATCTCCTGACCTCGTGATCCGCCCGTCTCGGCCTCCCAAAGTGCTGGGATTACAGGCTTGAGCCACTGCGCCCGGCCAAGCTTATTTATTAACAAGTTTTTGATAATATTAAAAAAGATTGATAACCTTAGGGGACTGTTTTTGAGATTAGCAGTACCATCCATATAATGGAATACGATGCAGATATTGGAAAGTGCCAAGTAGAAATGTATTTACTATTTTGGGAAACTTTTACCAATATTTTGGTGAGTTAAAAAATATCAATTGAGGCTGGGCACAGAGGCTCACGCCTATAATCCCAGCACTTTGGGAAGCCAAGGTGGGCAGATTACTTGAGGTCAGGAGTTCAAGACCAGCCTGGCCAACATGGTGAACCACCCCTCCTACTAAAAATACAAAAATTAGCCGGGCATGGTGGCGCATGCTTGTAATCCCAACTACTTGGGAGGCCCAGGCAGGAGAATCTCTTGAACCTGGGAGGCAGAGGTTGCAGTGAACCAAGATCACGACACTGCACTCAAGTCCAGGCAACAGAGGGAGACCCTGTCTCAAAACAAACAAACAAACAAAAAAATGATCTGTCTGGAAGAATATTCACAGAAATATTAAAAGTTGATTGTCTTAGGTCAGTGAGATTGCAGATGGTTTTTTTTTTTTCTTCTTTTTTTGAGACAGGGTCTGGATCTGTCGCCCAGGCTGGAGTGCAGTGCTGCAATTATAGTTCACTGTAACCTCAACCTCCCCGGCTCAAGCCATTCTCTTGCCTCAGCCTCCCGAATAGCTGGGACTACAGGTATGAGCCACTGTGTCTGGCTCAAGGTCACTCATCTTAAGAATGGAAGGGTTCAAACTAGAGCTGCAGAGACAGAGACCCCTCTCTGAAAAAAAAAAAAAAAAAGTGGCCGGGTGCAGTGGCTCATGCCTGTAATCCCAGCACTTTGGGAGGCCGAGGTGGGAGGATCTCTTGGGCGCATGATTTCGAGGCCAGCCTGAGCAATATAGTGAGACAGCCTCTCTCTACAAAAAATAAATAAATAAGTAAATAATAAATAATTAGCCGGGCGTACTGCTGTGCGCCTGTGCTCCCAGCTGCTTGGGAGGCTGAGGTGAGAGGATCACCTGAGCCCGGGTGGCGGAGGTTGCAGTGAGCCCAGATCTTCAAGTCACTGCACTCTAGCTTGGGCAACAGAGCAAGACCCTGTTTCAAACCAAAAAAAAAAAAAAAAAGAGTGACGCAAAACCCTGCCCCTCTTAGAACCTCAGACTTGCCGTCTTTACACAGAAGAAGTCCCTACGATCTTGCCCGGCCCCCTCACGCTGAATTAACTAGCGGGCTGGTTTCCCAAGGGCTCTGCGGGAGACTGCAGCATAGCAGCGCCGCGGCTGCCGAGGGGTTAATACTGTTGGGCTCTGCCCCTTTTCTTGCCCCGCCCCACGGCCACCACCCCCGCCAGGGTTGTACCCTTGACCCCGCCTTCAGGCCTTGCGTCCACCGGAAGTACCCGCGCGCGGGCAGCTCACTTCCGCCCGGCAGGTGACAGCCGCGGGGCTCCGAGCCGCCGGCAGCCGGGACGCACCGGGAGAGCGAGAGGTGGAAGCCGCGGACGTTTTGGTGCCAAGCCGAACCGAGCCGTGGCGCTGGGAGCTGCTGGGACCTGCGGGTGAGGAAGCGGGGACCCGGGCGAGCCAGGAGAAGAAGTGGGGCGGGGAGTCAGGGGACCTAGGTGAGGGGTTTGCGGGGTCAGAGGTCATGAAGAGGACGCGGCGCTGCAGAGGCGCGAGCGGCGTCCCCGGCCAGAGGAGGAGGAAAGGCTGAGGGTTCGTTCATTCATTCGCTCCCATTTGGCCGCCGGCCTGTTTCTCCGCCGCCCCAGATCCGCAGCCCCTCCTGGGGCTCCCGCCCAGAGAGACTCTTAGACTTAGGCCCCGAGGAATTCCTCTCTGGCCGGAGGGAAAACTCTTCGGGCTCTAGTTTCCTCTTTCAGGCTCACACCCATGGCCATCCTGATGCCTCCTAGTTGTTCCGGGCGTTATCTCTTTGCCAAGGTTGAAAAAAAGGAAAGAAAGAAAGAAAAATTAGAAAACAGTCCCGTGCCGCCCGCCCGCGGCTAGGCACGGGCTTGGTCTTGTCTGTTGGATCCTCTAAGACAACATGTTGACTGAATGGGGACACCGGTGATAATGCTACAAAATAACGAGGGAGATGCTTGCTAGTGGCTATCGAGCCCCTTCTGTGTACCCGGCACTGTGCTAAGCACTTTCCTTACAATGACACATTCAAACTTCACACCAACCTTTGTGGGGATTAAATATCCCTGTTTTATTGATGAGGACATTGAGGCACAGAGAGGTTAAATCACACATGTAAGGTCATTCGGGTGGTAGAGGCAAGGCCAGGTTTCCTGCCCAGGCTCTCAGGGACCTGCAAAGTACAGAGACAAAGGAAAGACTGGAGTAAGGTTGGGGTGTAGGGGATATTTAAGACTTTTAGCCGGGCGCAGTGGCTCATGCCTGTAATCCCAGCACTTTGGGAGGCCGAGGCAGGTGGATTATGAGGTCAGGAGTTCAAGACCAGCCTGACCAACATGGTGAAACCGTCTCAACTAAAAATACAAAAATTAGCTGGGTGTGGTGGCGCACGCCTGTAATCCCAGCTACTTGGAAGGTTGAGGCAGGAAATCGCTTGAACCCGGGAGGCGGAGGTTGTAGTGAGCCAAGATCGTGCCACTGCACTCCAGCCTGGGCCACAGAGTGAGACTCCATCTCAAAAAAAAAAAAAAAAAAAAAAAAAAAAAAAAAAGTTTTAGCTGCCGTTGTATTTATTTGAATTTATGTTAAGATGTAGCCTTATTGTTTTTTGTCTGATCTTCATAAGGGTCGTTTGATTCACTTTCTTTAGGATAAAATAATCCTGTAGGCTGTTGCTATTAGTGATACCTCTCAGGGCAAGAGTCTAAGATTTTCCTGACTTTGGGGAACAGTGAGACACAAAACAGGCTATCCGTGAAAGCTATTTGAAGACTATCCAGAACTTCTCTTCAGAGTGGTTAAGCTGCATTCCTTTTGGTCTAAAAAGAGAGGAACACATGACCTCTAGGGGATCTTTTGGTCCTAGGTTCTGGAAGAAGGTACCCAGAGGAAGAATCTTTGCCTTTCTGAGAAATGTACAGGCCCCATGGCTTCTCGCCAGAGCTGAGCACATCTTACTTGGGAGGTGGTGTGATGGTTTGGTGACTGGAGGACTAGGCTGTATGAATCTGAGCCTCATTCCATTGTGGATATTCACTTGCTTCAATTCTGCCTCAGTTTCCCTGACATCAACATGAGAAAGACCTGCTGCCTTCCTGTCTATTCCTGGGGGTATGAACCTGTGAATGAACCTGTGAGGGCTTCCACATGCTTCTGAAGAAAGCTGTATATAAATATTAGTGTAATACCGTTTTTTTTTTTTTAGCTCTATGATCTGTTGTCCTAGTTCCATTGAATTCACAGAAACTTAATATTGTCACCTTACTCCCATCCTTCCAAGGGAGGATTTGAGATGAAGCAACTTGTCACAGAGGGTGGGAACATGAGCAGAGCTCAGAGCATGTGGTTTTCTGTTCGGAGTTGAGCCCACCAGTGTCCTCCGACCTCTTAGAAACTGTCATGAGGAGCAGCTTCAGTAGTTCTCAAAGAGTCAGATCCCTCAGAGGTTGTGTGGAGATCATCTGTTGAGTGTGGGTCAGTGGACGCTTCCCCCTGAGCTGCTTCAAGAGCCCAGAGGTATGCAGGAAAGATCACTCGACTCCCAGTCAGTCAGCCCTGGGTTCAACCCCAGCTCAGCAGTTCAGCAGCTTCCTGGCAGTGTGACCTGACCTGGACGGTTTACATAGGCTGGCCCTCCTTTACCTCAGCTCTAAAATCATACTGGCCACCCTCTCTGACTCCCCTACCCCTGCTTTGTGTGAGGGTTAGATGGGAAAATTTGTGCAGGGCCTGTGATTTTTGGGTGCTTTGACTTGAGGCTGACTGATGCCTGCTGGGGGGCCTGTGTCTGAGGAAGTCTGCCAACCTTGGCTTCTGGAGCGTTACTTCCTTCTGCAAACAGAGACCTTAATGTACTCAGGACTTCTTCCACCCTTCTTGTTTCACTTCCTAAAAGTAGTTCAGAACAAGTTCAATTTGTTGGTCCTTCTGACTTTGAGCTTGGACTTGCATCTTTTTCTGGTTATTCTCTGAAACTCTTGCGTTTCTTAACTGCCCACTTCCCAGGAACTTCCCATGTCTGGCACCAAAGCCTGACGTGCTGACAATAAGCAAACACGGCTTGGGTTTTACACTTTGCTGTGTTTCTGAAAGTTGAGGGGACATTTGTACCTTGCAGACATTTCTTTTTCTCGACAGGTCTTTTGTCTAAAAGAGATTGTTGATATTATCACAGCCCAGAAGTGATTTTTCTGTTCTTTATCTCTTCACATAGAGAGGAACAAATACTCCTGAGAAAAAATGTCAGCAAAGCAGTTGGGGAATCCTTAAAGAAAATTCTGCTTGAAAAATCATCAGTGGCTCCTAATTGCCCTCAGGCTAAAACTCACATTCCATAACGTGACATTCAAGGCCCTTTGGACTCTGACCCTTGCCTAGCTCTCTTTCATCATCTCTCCTACTCCGTACTCACCTTTTCCCAAGCTCCCGTCAACCTCAGCTGCTTGCTACTTCTGCAAGCCCCAACTCTTTTTTCTGTTTTTGAGGAAGGATCTTGGTTTGTTACCCAGACTGTAGTACAGTGGAGCTATCGTAGCTCACTGCAGGCTCCAACTTGTGGGCTTGAACGACCCTCCCGCCTCAGCCTCCCAAGTAGCTAGGACTACAGGTGAGTGCCACTGTGCCTGGCAAATTGTTTTTATTTTTTGTAGAGACGGAGTCTTGCTATGTTGCTCAGGCTGGTCTCAAACCCCTGGCCTCAAGCAGTCCTTCCGCCTGGGCCTCCCAAAGTGCTGGGATTATAGGCGTGAGCCACCACACCTGGCCTTCCAACTCTCTGTCTTTGCTTTGTGCTATTCCCTCTGCCTGAACACCATTTCCTGCTCCCCCAACCTTACCTGCCTAGCTGCAGTGCTACTTGGTTCTTCCCATCTGATCATCGCCCCTAAGTCTGAGCTAGATGCCCCTCCTTGATGTCCTGTGGCAAGGGTCACAGTGGGTTGTGATTGTTTACTTGGCTCTCTTCCAAGTAAATAGCTCTTTTTTTTCTTTTTTTTTTGAGACAGAGTCTCGCTTTTTCTTCCATGCTGGAGTGCAATGGCGCGATCTCAGCTCACTGCAACCTCCACCTCCCGGGTTCAAAAGATTCTCTTGCCTTAGCCTCCAGAGTAGCTAGGATTACAGGCGCCTGCCACCATGTTTGGCTAATTTTTGTATTTTTAGTGGAGGCACGGTTTCACCATGTTGGCCAGGCTGGGCTCGAACTCCTGACCTCAAGTGACCCGCCTGCCTTGGCCTCCCAAAGTGCTGGGATTACAGGTGTGAGCCACCACGCCCTGCCAGTAAATAGCTCTTAATCCTTGATGAAGACCTGCCTTAACTGTGTCTCCAGCACCCAGTGAGACGTCTGGTACATAGTTGGTGCTCAGCAGATGTTCAATGAGTGAATGAATGAATATTGTATTGAATTGTTAGGATTCCTTAACTCCTAAGGGGTTCAAAGCACTTTCTAGATTATCTCTTGTCCATCCTCATGTCACCTCATAGAGACAGGGAGAAATCTGATCAGTGCTGAGACTACTTTCAAACTATAGTTGCTACCACCAGACAGCCGCCAGAGTGTTTCAGGGCTTCCAGAGGCCTGGGAATCTGGTACTGAGCAGGGAAGTGGTAAACTCTCTCTCAGTAGTAGTAATAGTGGCTAACATTTATCAGGCATCTTGTGGGCTGGGCACTGCTAAGGGCTAGGTGTGTATTGACTTGTTTTAGCCTCACAAACCCCTCAGGCATGTAACACTGCAGTTCCCATTTTACAGTTGTGCTGCAGTTGTGCCTGTTTGCTTTGTAGAGCCTGGGAGAGCCCCTGTCCTACCTGCTATGGCTGCCTTCACCTACCCACTCCTTGTGTTTAGATTGTCTCCTCTTATATAGTGGAGCTGAGGGAGGACTTGTCTATGGTTCTACACTCCTACGTCTCATGCCGTCTGGGTCTTTAGCCGTGGACTTGACTTCTGACCTCTGTCAGGAAGGGAGGCCTCTCCTAGTTATGGTATGAGTGTGGCCTAACTCTGGGTTGACCCCACAAGGCCCAGAGTTCATCAGTTACTGGGATGCCTTGGTCACTGATCCCCCAGGTTACCACCAGTTACCACAGTCTGCCCTGTGGACTCGGAGCTGGAAGGTGGTAGGTTTGTACCTGATGTAAATGACGAGTTGATGGGTGCTGACGAGTTGATGGGTGCAGCACACCAACACGGCACAAGTATACATATGTAACAAACCTACACGTTGTGCACATGTACCCTAGAACTTAAAGTATAATTAAAAATATATATATAAAAAAAAGAAAATCGAGTCTCAAAAGCTTTAAAACTGAACCTTCATTGTTCATTTTCGGCATTTCAGTAACTGAGTTCTGTAGCAGAATAGACTTGGTTGGCAGATACTCTTTACCACACGCTCCTTACATTTAGGATCTTAAGCATATTGCGAGTGGAATAACACAATTTCAGTAGAGCCGGCCTTGGGTCTGCTGCTGTGGTGGTCTTCATTGCCTGATCCCTGAGTGTTGGGTGGCTGGCTGCTGGGACACTGAGGACAGAGACTTCCTAAGTCCAGCATTCATTCGGTATTTATCGAGGCCTGCTAATGCCTGATGCCGGCCTATGCTGATAGGTCAACAGGCCAGATATGGCTTCAGGCTTCGGATAAGCCCTCAGGTTGCTTACTTCATTCTAGCGGGAGAGAGAGACAAAGAAGTAGAGAAAAAAAGCAATGATTAGAAAAACCAATAAGCCATGAGGGAAACAAAAGGCATAGCAGCCAGAGCCCGTTAAAATATATGTCAGGACTGCTCTGCTCAAAACCCTCCAGTGGCTCCAGCTCACTCAGTAAAAGCCAAAGACCTCATGCTTGCTCATAAGGCCCCCTGCATTCTCCTGTGACTTCCTGACCCACTATTTCCTCATTGCTCACTCAGCCACATTCACTTCCTTGCTGTTCCTCAGACATGCCAGGCACATACTCACCTTTGCATTGGCGATCTCTTTTGTTTGGCAGCCTCTTCCCCAGACAGTGTCACCTGTCACCTTCTCAAGGAGGCCTTCTATGGCCACCCTAGTTAAATTTTAACTTCCCTTCCTCACCTCTCCCCTCCCTATCCTCCTTCCCTCCTCTTTTTTGCCTTGATAGTGTTCATCACTATCTAAGATGTTATGTATTTTACTCATTTATCTTGCATACCGTCTCTTTCCCCCATTAGGATGTAAACTCCGTGTAGGGAAGGATGTCTGTTTCTTTCACTGCTGCATTCCCAACATGTAGAAATGTTTCTGGTACACGGAAGATGCTCAGGAAATGTATGAATAAGAATACTGGAGGATGTGACAGAGAAATACCTTCTTAAGATTGTATATGCATGGCCAGGTGCAGTGGTTCATGCCTGTAATCCCAGCTACTTGGGAGGCTGAGGTGGGAGGATTACTTGAGGCCAGGAGTTCAAGACCAGCCTGGATAATTTAGCGAGACTCCACAAAAAACTTGAAAAGATTAGCTGGGCATGGCACATGCCAGTAGTCTCAGCTACTCAGGAGGCTGAAGCAGGAGGATTGCTTGTGCCCAGTAGTTTGATGCTGCAATGAGCTATGATCATACCACTGCACTCTAGCCTGGGTGATAGAGCAACACTGTCTGTCTCTAACAACAACAAAAAAAGATAGTACATGCAGGAAAGGTTTTTTTTTGTTTGTTTGTTTGTTTTTTTAAGCGTCAGAGGTATCACGCTGGAAGAGAAGGTGTCTTTGAAGTGAGGTCATCTAAGCTGAGATTTGAAGGATAAATTGGAGCAGTTAGGAGAGGATAATACAACAGAAGGATCAGCAAGGGTAGAGATAGTGAAGAGTTGGCTGTTAGAGGAACAAAGAAGGCATGTGGGCCTGGAGGCAAAGACCTGGTACTTATTATCATATCCTGTGCCAGAGCCACCCCACCTTCTGCAGCTCTGTCACTCTGAGCTGATACCTGTGGGAGCAGGTGACAGTGGCTTGGCTTCATTGAACATTTCTCCCACTGGAGATGTTGCCACCTGATCTTCTACCCTTGCCCTTTCTTCTCTCTCTCATAATTTATTCACTTACCTTCCATTTATTGGCTGTAAATGGGCTGGGGGTCTGGCATGTTCAATTTCAGTATAGTCAGAATAGCTTGACAATCAGAGCAGATGTATCTCTGATCCTGCATAACCCAGTGAATGGAACATTGAGAAGCTGCTCTAGCAGAGGCTGGTTTACAAAACATGAAATTTGCCCAAGAAGAGAGTTGAGCACTGATCATTCAGCTATTTATTGAACACCTGTTTGCCAGGTACCAGCTTAGGAGTTAGGAATATGATAGTGAACAAAATGGACAAAATCCTTACCCCATTTACATTATGGAATTTATAGGGGGAGAAAAAATAGACAATGGAAGTATATTTTACAGTATGTAGGTAATAGGTAATAAGTACTTTGAAGGGAAAAAGAGCAAAGAGGTGTGTTTTTTTTTGTTTTTTTGTTTTTTGTTTTGAGACAGAGTCTCGCTGTGTTGTCCAGGCTGGAGTGCAGTGGCGCGATCTCAGCTCACTGAAAGCTCCACCTCCTGGGTTCACGCCATTCTCCTGCCTCAGCCTCCCGAGTAACTGGGACTACAGGGCCGCCACCACGCCCAGCTAATTTTTTGTATTTTTGGTAGAGACTGGGTTTCACCGTGTTAGCCAGGGTGGTCTCGATCTCCTGACCTTGTGATCCGCCCACTTCTGCCTCCCAAAGTGCTGGGATTACAGGCGTGAGCCAACTGTGCCCGGCCGGGGAGGGGGTGTAGAATTTTAAGTAAAGTGGTCAAAGAAGGCCTCAATGAGAAGATGATATTTGAGCCAAGACCTAAAGAGGTGAGGGACTGAGCCATGCGGCTGTCTGGAGAAAGAGCCTTCCTGGCAAAGTGAATAGCACGGGCGAAGGCCCTGGGGTGGATGCATGTTGTGTTCAAGGATCAGTAAAGAGGCCTGTGCAGCTGGAACTGAGGTAATGATGGGGAGAAGAGTTCCAAGGGTAATGGCCAGCAGGGTGCACGTGTGAGAGAGAAGGGGCATGCATCTCTTACAGGGCCTGTGGACTATGAGGCTGTGGTAGGCACTTTGGCTTTTACTATGAGTAAGAGAACTGTTGGAGGACGTTGAGCAGAGGGGTGCTACTGTCTGACTTAGACTGTAAAAGGATCATCCTGGTTGTTGCTGAGATGGGGTGTCAGCAGAGCATTGTGGGAGCAGCTTTGTTAGCACTCTCAGTGGCAGGTGGTGCTGGCGTGGAGCTGGGGGGTAGTGATGGAGCTAGTGAGAAGTTGCTTATGGATTCTAGATTCATTCTGAAGGTCGGAATCCAGTAGGATTTGCCGATAGATGTAAGGGAGAGTATGTTGTTAAGGGTGACTTAGGTTTTTAGCCTGAGGCCATCTTAAAGATAGTGCTGGCAAGAACTAGATGATGTAGACGGCAGGGTGAGCCAGTTGGGGAAAGGAAGGAAGCAGAAGATCAGTTTTTATCATATTAAGTTTGAGCTGCTTGCTAGTCATCTCCACAGTAATGTGGAGATGTCAGGTAGACAGTTTGGACATCTGTGCTGGGGGTTCTGGGGAGAGGTTGGGCTATGTGGATGGTATGCACAGCTGTGATACTGGATGATCCACCAAAGAGGCAAAATAGCATAGATGGGGAGGAGAAGAGGTACCAGGCCTGGGGCACACAGTGTTGAAGCAGAAGGAGAGGAACAAGCAAAGGAGACTGAGAAAGCGCAGACAGTGGCGTAGGAGGGCAGGCAGAGAGCATGGCATCCTGGCATTTGAGGGAAGACAGGATTTCAGGGAGAAGGGAGTGATCAGTAGCGTCAAATGCTTATCAGCATGAGACTTGTCATTTGACATGACCATTGTGTCTTCTGCTGGCGGGACCCAACACACCTGGCATCCAGGACCATTTCTGAACCTCATTCTCCCTTCCCTAGCCTCGTCTGCTCCTTTCCCTTCCAGGTCTTTTCCTTCAGCCAGGCAGGGGGGCTCACAGACTTCTTGTTTTGGCCATAGGTAAATCACTCATCTCTCAGTGTCTCTAATTCCTCATTTTTTAAGTGAATTACCCTGAGAATTAAAATGAGAAGGGTTGTAAATCACTTAGCAAGAACCTGTTCCCCAGCTAGTGTTGATTTAATTGTTGTCAGTTCCCTCTCTCATCACATTGGCAATTTCGTGGTACGCCTCTATGCCACCTCCACTCTTGCCTTTCTAAATCTGACCTGCCTTTTCGTGTCCAGCCAAGCCTCTCTTCATCTAAGAGAACTTCCCTTGCTGCTCCACCTATCTCAGAACCCTCCTCCTCTGGAGGCATGATCACTTTGCCATTCCCCTGAAGTCCTTTACCTGGTCTCTAAATCTGTAAGAGCTCGGTGAGAAAAGACTGTCTTTTGTTTACTAGGTGCATGCTTCCGTGTGGGGTACAGTTCCAGGCATGGAGTGGATGGTGCTCTACACTCTTAATTTGACAGATCTTCAGAAAGTCTTCCCATTACATAGATGGGAAGTCTGAGACCACAAAGAGCCTTGTTCTGTAGTCTGGCCTCTTTCTCCTCAACTCGATTAATTTAAGTATTGTTCAGAAGAAGCCTTACTTTATTTTCAAGTCCAGAGGAGCTTTTCTTTTTCTTTTTTTGAGATGGAGTCTTGCTCTGTCACCCAGGCCGGAGTGCGGTGGTGCGATTTCAGGTTCCGGCGATTCTCCTGCCTCAGCCTCCTGAGCAGTTGGGACTATAGGTGTGAGCAACCATGTCCAGCTAATTTTTGTATTTTTAGTAGAGATGGGTTTCGCCATGTTGGCCAAGCTGGTCTCGAACTCCTGACCTCAAGTGATCTGCCCGCCTCGGTCTCCTAAAGTGCTGGGATTACAGGCATGAGCCACTGTACCCACCACTTTTTTGTCTTTACAGCAGATCTTTCCACACATTACTGCTTATAGATCAGTTGAGAACTGGTATCTGATTCTAGAATGAAGTTCTAGAGACTCAAAGCCAATATAAGAACATTTGCATGTGACATTTGCATGTGACATTTGTCTGCCTTTAGTTCCTTTTCATTCTGAAGTGTTTAATTGCTAGTGGGCCTCAGGAGATTGACTTTTTTTTTTTTTCTTTTTTGAGACAGTCTCGCTCTGTCACCCAGACTGGAGTGCAGTGGTGCAATCTCAGCTCACTGCAAGCTCCGCCTCCCGGGTTCACACCATTCTCCTGCCTCAGCCTCCCGAGTAGCTGGGACTACGGGTGCCCATCACCATGCCCAGCTAATTTTTTGTATTTTTAGTAGAGATGGGGTTTCACCATGTTCGCCAGGATGGTCTCGATCTCCTGACCTCGTGATCCACCCCCCTCGGCCTCCCAAAATGCTGGGATTGCAGGAGTGAGCCGCTGCGCCTGGCCCAACTTTTTTTTTTTTGAGACAAGGTCTCTCTCTGTTGCCCAGGCTGGAGTGCAGTGTCACATTCACAGCTCACTGCAGTCTCAACCTCCCAGGCTCAAGCAATCCTCCCACCTCAGGCTCCTGTAGCTGGTACTGCAGATGTGTGCCACCACACCTGGCTAATTGTATTTTTTATAGAGGTGGGGTTTCACTGTGTTGCCCAGGCTGGTCTCGAACTCCTGTGCTCAAGCAATCTGCCTGCCTCGGCCTCACAAAGTGCTGGGATTACAGGTGTCGGCCACTGTGCCTGGCCAGGGGATTGATTTTGACTAACCAGTTTTCATCGAAGTCCCAGGAGGCCCATAACTGGGCAAGCGCATCCAGACAGGCTTTCACTAGGCACATGACCAAACTTGACATTCCCTGTTGAACAAACTGGATGGGCTGGCCCTAAAATAACCTGTAATTCAACATCTGAGGGACTCTGCAGGGATGTGTGGCAACCCATTTCACGTACCCTTTAACCTAGAGCATGTATGTTTCTGCCAGGGCTTCATTCAGAGAGAAGCAGTTAGTTGCCTTGCTGGACAGAGTGGGACACGTGTGACCTTATTAGGGGGCAGCAGTGGAGAGTGTTGGCACTGCCATTTTCTAGCTGTGTAACTCTAAACAAATGCCTTGACCTCCCTGGTACTTCAGTTTCCTCACCTGTAAACTTGTGATAATATTAAAACCTTCATGGATTATCGTGAAGACTAACTTTTTTTGTTTGTTTGTTTGAGACTGAGTCTCACACTGTCACCTGGGCTGGAGTGCAGTGGTATGATCTTGAGTCATTGCAACCTCCGCCTCCCAGGATCAAGCGATTCTCCTGCCTCAGCCTCCAGAGTAGCTGAGACTACAAGCGTGTGCCACCACGCATGGCTAATTTTTTGTATTTTAGTGTAGACAGGGGTTTCAACACGTTGCCCAGGCAGGTCTCAAACTCCTGACCTCATAATCCGCCAGCCTCGGCCTCCCAAAGTGCTGGGATTAACAGGCATGAACCACCGCGCCCTGCCATGAGGACTAACTTTAAAGCTCTTTACATAGTGTCTGTCACATGATTCACATCCATTTGCCATTACTACTACCACTGCCACTTTTGTTCCAAATTTCATGCTGAGCCTAAAGAACACAGATTATTTTCTCGTAGTTATTGAACTGACTTGAAAGAGCCTGTCTGAGTTCGGTAACCACGTTTTCTCAGAGAGAAAGTCTGAAATCTGGTTTTTCTACTGCTGACTCACCTTTTAGTCTTCCAGCTGGCCTTACCTGTTTCCCTGTCTGTAAAGTTAACTTAAGTATTTACCTATAAGAACCTTTTTTCCTTTTTTTTTTTTTTTGGGACAGAGTCTCACTCTGTCGCCCAGGCTGGAGTGCAGTGGCCGGATCTCAGCTCACTGCAAGCTCTGCCTCCCGGGTTCAAGCGATTCTTCCACCTCAGCCTCCCGAGTAGCTGGGATTACAGGCACCTACCACCACACCCAGCTAATTTTTGTATTTTCAGTAAAGACAGGGTTTCACCATGTTGGCCAGGCTGGTCTCAAACTCCTGACCTCAAGTGATCCTCCTATCTCAGCCTCCCGAAGTGTGGGATTATGGGCATGAGCCAGCATGCCCGGCCCGTTTTCCTGTTTAAAAGGAAATTGTCAGACAAATGAGGAGTGGTGGGTAGCATCATCATCTCTAACGAACTCTAAGCTTTGTAGGAGCAGGTACACAGTCCAGGGCATGGCACAGAATAGGGGAATACTTGTCAGATGAATTAACCTCTGCCCTTGAAACAGAACCAAGGCAGCAAAACACATAGAATGAACAAAGTTTGGCCTTTCTGCTTCAAATGAAGAAGAAACAGTGGCATCACCCCAGCCCCTTTTTTTCACTCTTCCCTAACTTCCTCTTGACTGTCCATGAGCTAACAGGTTCTATGGAGCAGGTTTCTGACAGCTGTTTATTCATTAGGGAAGTGTTTAACAGTGGCAGTTCCAGTACCAAAGTTGGGAGCCACCAACATAGACCTTCAGAGATCAGTTTTCCCTGCCTGAATATCCTTGAGTTCAGAGATAGATAGACATGCAGCTGGATCTGACCTTGTGAAACGTCTCTTTCCCCTTTTCCTTTCCTAAAGCTTTTTCTCTGGCTCATCTCACCACACTGATGGTCTCCTTCATTAATTCACGGAGTGCCAAGAGTGTGCAGTGCCTTGTGCTGCCACCACCAACTTCACACTTCTCATCTGATTGAAGAGCATGGGCTGCTCTGACATGAATCACTGCCCTGAGACTAGAAAAGGCCTTCCCCTGACATTGGCTGGCCATTTGGAGAAATTAAAACGCTCTATTGTTTGGCTTCTTACTGTTTTTCTTCCTACTGAAGACCTAATGGGGTTTGCTGGCCTTGGCTGCATTCTGAATTTGTTCTCTTTTTTCCCCCTTGGAAACATCTTCTGTCATGCTCTTAGAATGATCATACTCTATTTCCTCATGTTTGACACCTGGGAAGAACACTCATTGGTAGGGAAATGGGCCCCTTGTCCAGCAGAGAATCATAGAATGTGAGATGTGGGAGGGACTTATCATTCAGTAGACTGGTTTTCAGGCTTTGCTCCATAGAACCATGGGATGTCTGAAGGGCCCTGGTGAGGATGGGGAGAGGTAGGCATAGTGAAATGAGCCAGGCTCTAGGCCTCCCACCCTTCCTTCCACCAGAACAGTTCCACTTTTATCTATTTGAAATGGTTTAAGAGTAGAGATGGACTTGAGCCATTGATTAATCATATTCTTTTGTTTGACATTTGGAGAAAGGCAGGCCTGGGGGAGTTGCCCAGGGTCAACAGCTGTTGGTAGTAGAGCCCGATTTCCCAGCAGCCATCTTGACATTGGATCAGCCCTGCCATGTTAACTGCAAAGCCTTATGTTCCCGGTCTGGTCTGCCCAGTCATCACTGTCTGGCACTTGTCACAGAGCTCTCTCATCTTGATCTGTTTTGGGCCCTTGGTTTTGTAGTTTCTCTGTGAAACTGTCTTTTCATTCATTTTGCCAGCAAACATTTGGTGAGCTCCTAGAATGTGCCAGGCATCGTGGCAGTCACCGGCTTGACAGCATTCAACAGGACAGATCCCAAATTAGGGAAGGAAGTCTGTGGGGAAATCTGAGATACTTTTTTTTCTTTTTTTTTTTTTATGATGGAGTCTCACTGTGTCACCCAGGCTGGAGTGCAATGGCACAGTCTCAGCTCCCTACAACCTCTGCCTCCCAGGTTCAAGCGATTCTCCTGCCTCAGCCTCCTGAGTAGCTGGGACTACAGGCATGTCCCACCACACCCGGCTAATTTTTTTTGTATTTTTAGTAGAGATGGGGTTCCACCTGCCTTGGCCTCCCAAAGTGCTGGGATTACAGGTGTGAGCCACCATGCCCGGCCAGAACTGCCTCGTTCTTTTGCATGGATGCCTAGTACTCCACCATGCTGTGGAATGTCCGTATGCTGTGCTGTCATTTTATTTATTTATAGAGTTGGGGTCTTACTGTGTTGCCCAGGCTGGCCTCAAACTCCTGAGCTCAAACTATCCTCACCATTAAGCCTCCTGAGTAGCTGGAGCCACAGATGTGCCCAGCTCTGCTGTGCTATCATTTTTTAAACCAGTCCTGTGGTTGGACATTTATAATATTTTGCTATTGGAAAGGATGCTGCATGAATAATTTTATATCTACATAGTTTTCCACATGTAGAGTCCTAGAAGCAGAATTACTGGGTCAACGGATAAGGACCTTTGCAATTTTAATGACTTACCAATTTGCTTCAGAGGTTGTAGCGTTTCAGACTGTCACTAGCCTCAAATGAGGGCGCCTAATTCCCCACGTCAGCACCAACATGGGGTGTTACTAGACTCTTGGGTCTTTATCAGTTCAGCAGCTGACAGGTGATATTTCACAGTAGTTTCAGTTTCTGTGTCTCTTATAAATAAGCTTGAACCATTATATTGATTCACTTTCTGTGAACTGTCCATATCCTCTGCCGTTCTCCTATTTGTAGTCACTTTTTATATAGGAAAATAGGCCTTGTCTGCAGTGTGATGCAAATGTTTGTGAGTATGTTTATCGTATATCTTTTGGCTTTTTATTATGTTTTCGTCCATGCAGGAAAACTCGATTTTTATGGAATTGAATTCATGGCTCAGATTTCCAGATTTGATGTCACACTCCAAAGGCTTTATTTCCTCTGGATGCAATGTTTCATTCTTCCTTTCTTCTCCAGATTTGAGTTTTATTTTGTTATTTTTTAAAAACAAATTTTTTTTTTGAGACGGAGTCTTGCTCTGTTGCCCAGGCTGGAGTGCAATGGCGCCAATCTTGGCTCACTGCAACGTCTGCCTCCCGGGTTCAAGCGATTCTCCCGCCTCAGCCTGCCGAGTAGCTGTGATTACAGGTATGCACCACCACCACCATGTCAGGCTAATTTTTGTATTTTTAGTAGAGATGGGGTTTTGCCATGTTGGCCAGGCTGGTCTTGAACTCCTGACCTTGGGTGATCCACCCGCCTCGGCCTCCTAAAGTGCTGGGATTAAAGGTGTGAGCCACCTTGCCTGGGCTTTTTTGTTTGTTTGTTTGAGACCGAGTCTTGCTCTGTCACCCGGGCTGGAGTGCAGTGGTGCCATCTCAGCTTGCTGCAACCTCCAGCTCCTAGGTTCAAGTGATTCTTGTGCCTCAGCCTCCCATGTAGCTGGGATTACAGGCGCCCACCACCATTCCCAGCTAATTTTTGTATTTTTAGTAGAGATGGGTTTCACCGTGTTAGCCAGGCTGTTCGCGAACTCCTGGCCGCAGGTGATCCACCCGCCTTAGCCTCCGAAAGTGCTGGGATTACAGGCATGAGCCTCTGTGCCCAAGACATTTTTTAAAATGTCTGTTTAATTTACACCAAGTGAAATGCTTGGCTCTTAAGTGTACAGTGTGTCCAGTGTCTGCATCAAGATATAGATCATTTTTATTACTGCAGGGGCCCTTCATACCCGCTTTCAGTCCTTCCCACCCAGAAGCATCCACTGACCTGACTTCTATCACCATAGCGTAGGTTTGCCTCTTAGAGCTTTGTTCAAATGAAATCTTGTGATATTTATGATGTTTACATTTTTTCTTGTCAACATGGTTTCAATCTCAGATTAGCCCTTGTCAGAAGAAATATGTGAAATACATAGGCAGGTACAGCAGTCCCTGCCCCCCTCTTTTTTTCTTTTTTTCAGACACGGTCTCACTCTGTCACCCAGCCTGGAGTGCAGTAGTGCAGTAGTGCAATCTTGGCTCACTGCAACCTCCTACCTCCCAGACTCAAGCAGTCCTCCTACCTCTGCCTCCTGAGTAGATGGGACTACAGGTGTGCACCACCATGCTAATTTGGTAGAGACAGGGTTTCACCATGTTGCCCAGGCCAGTCTCAAACTCCTGGCCTCAAGCAATCCACCCGCCTTGGCCTCCCAAGGTGCTGGGATTCACAGATATGACCCACAACACCCGGCTTGATCTCCCCATTTTAAAGAGGGAAGTTGAATTATAGGGATGAAGTAGACTCATTTCAGCATACTTTCCTTTTAAAGGTTGTCACCAATTTTGAGACATTGGAGAAAAATTGAAATACTATATTCAGTACCCATTTTCTTATAAAGGAGGTGATTTTCTTATGTTTTAAACATAGATTTAAATTCATTTTATTAGCTTAAAACACAGATAGTCTATATTTTCTTGTTCTTAAAATTAGATCTATAAAGACAAAATTTGAAAATACTGAGAACTTTTTTTCCTTTAAGCCTAACCCTAATTTCAGCAACTAAAACCAAAGTCTTTAGATGGAAATATTTTTTCTTCTTCCCTTTTATTCCTTAGGACTTAGGACCTCATTTTCCCTCTCTTAGATCATGTTACATCTTTGTCCCTGGACATTGTTTCCAAAAGTCTCACCAAGGGCTTCTTTATACATCTAGAAAACATAAGAGAGAAAACTACTGTATTTTAGGCTTTATTGCTCAGTTGCTTTTTTTTTTCTTTCTCTTTTTTTTTGAGATGGAGTTTTGTTCTTGTTGCCCAGGCTGGAGTACAATGCTGCGATCTCACCTTACTGCAACCTCTGCCTCCCAGGGTCAAGTGATTCCCCTGCCTCAGCCTCCCGAGTAGCTGGGATTACAGGCACCCAGCACCATGCCCGGCTAACTTTTTGTATTTTTAGTAGAGACGGGGTTTCACCATGTTGGCTAGGCTGGTCTCGAACTCCTGACCTCAGGTAATCTGCCCACCTGGACCTCCCAAAGTCCTTGGATTACAGACGTGAGCCACCATGCCCAGCCTCAGTTCCCTTTCTTTAATTCTAAAAAATGAAGTTTACCAGAACTGGTTCTGGGATGTGACATCAAAGTCATAATCTTTCAAATGTGGGTGTGAGAAATGTTAAGATTAAGGGGGAGAAGCCACACTGGCTCCTCAAGGGTGAAACCAGTTGTTCCAGGTATGCCCCTCTTTTAATTTTGACCATGCCCATCCCTTTGAGGCATTCCTTGGTCTGTAATGCTGAAATTGAGGGGGATCCCAGCCTAGAGTGCTGTGTCCTTAGCAGAAATGACTCATTATACTAGCCAGAGCAGTTTCTGAATCAAAAATTCCCTGTAATTACTACTTTAAAATGTGCCCTGACACTTCCAAAGATGGAATCCAAACCCTAAGCTTTTTCTTGCCTAAATTTGCTGCCTGCTTTCAAATGTGGTTCATGTACCCGATCAGATTCATCAGAGAACAAGGTCTCAGCCCCTTTGGCCTCCATGGGGTAGGGATACAGTGCATGATAACAGCTGAGCAGGTGCCAGGAAAAGGACCAGTCTTTCTCATGGCATCTGTGAGTATGAGCCCCTTTAGGACTGAACTGTGGGGTTTTTTCATTCCTGCGGAGAGAATGAGAAATCTCTCTTGCACTGACATCCAAGAGGCAACTGCAAGACCAAGTACCAGCATTAGGTGCTCACAATGGAGAAAGGACACAGGGAGATAGCTGCCCTCAGTACATCACTAAGCTGTAGGTAGGGAATCATTCATGGTGAAGTGAGGTGTTTTGTTTTGTAATCTGTGTTTTGGGGTGACTTTCCAAAGCATTTCACTTTTCTCCGCATCCCCTCCCTTCTCTACTTTAATTTCCTGCATATCAAACAAGTTCAGAGGGATACATTTCTGCATCTTCAGTCCCATTGGGCCCTCTGCAGAGGGATATGTGAAACAGATGCTGCAGAAAAAAGCGCAGCCAGCACCAGCACACTGAGTGGCAGTTAAGTTTGTGAGTAGTTGCTTAGCACCTGTAAAAGGAAGACTCACAGAAAGCTCAACGCTGTTGGGGTATCTGTAGCTGTGCTTTGACCAGCTACCCTGCAGCTCTGTCACTTCTTTTTAAATTCCCAGAAAGAGAGGCTTTCTCACCCATTTCTCCTCTTGGTCAGTTGCATACAGCACCGATCTGTCACAGCAGGTTGTGTCCTGGGAATTTAGGGCCCTCCGATGTTGTGTTGGGCCTGCAGGGGAGGGGAAAGGCTCTGACAGCTTTTTCTTCTGGAGAGGCAAGAAATTCTGAGCAGCTCTCACGTTAGTTATCTGAGGTATTTTGTTTTTTTTATTCACTTTTCTTTCTTTCTTTTTTTTTTTTTTGAGACTGAGTCTCACTCTGTCGCCCGGGCTGGAGTGCAGTGGCGCAGTCTCAGCTCGCTGCAATCTCCACCTCCTGAGTTGAAGCAGTTCTCCTGCCTTAGCCTCCCAAGTAGTTGAGACTACAGGCACATGCCACCACACCCAGATAATTTTTTGTGTTTTAGTAGAGACGGGGTTTCACCATGTTGCCCAGGTTGGTCACAAACTCCTGAGCTCAGGCAGTCTGCCCACCTCAGCCTCCCAAAATGCTAGGGTTACAGGCGTGAGCCACTGAGCCTGGCCACTTTTTTTTCTTTTTAGATTTAATGTTGGAGTGGTTTCTGTGTTACTTTCTGTGTTTCTTTGTGGCCTGTAAGTTTTAGCCCCTTTTGCCTTCAGTTACCCCTCTTACACTCAACCTTGAGAAATGATATTCTCCTATTATTTTGGATACTTTTGGCAGTTATGCTCTCAAGTCTGTGACTTCTGGAACCATGCAGATCTTTATTGTAAGACAAATCCCATTATCTGATTTACCTGCTCATTTCAGAGTTCCCCAAAGAACCCCTAGGTTGGTGAGGTTTCTTTGAGAAAATGGCTTTATGTGTGTGCACAAAAAAAAAAAAAAAAAAAATCACTTTTAATGTCTGTAAATTCCTGTTGGAAACAAATGCTAACTAGTTATGTAACAGGGCTGCCAGAGAGCAGGCTGAGGCTCCCTGGGATTTTCAGTGGCCCGTTTTCATTTCTTTCAACAACTATCAATTGAATACTTGCTATGTGCCGGGCCTGGGCCAGGCATGAAAGAGGAGGGCGAATGGGAGCTGTGAGCCTGGCTCTTGCGGGGCCGTCCTTTGTGGATCTGTCTACAGCCCTGACTCATGCTGGGAGGACCAGCAAGTTAGAGTCCCCACTGTGGGACTTGCAACATCAGACGCAGTGGGCTCTTCTGCTCTCTCCCGCAGCTCCCATAGAAAAGTGCCATCCTTCCTTTTCAACTTTGCAAAGCAAAAGGGAAGTAGAATTGTGCCTTTTTAAATACCGTTTTGTCAGTGAAGACTTTATTTCTTTATTCCTACAGGATCCACAAAGGATTTAAGGTGACCCCAAGACAGTACATATTTGTTTCCCATTGATTACTGAAACAAAATCTATGAGTGTCTCTCAGTTGGGAGGCTTGCTCAATGCCATCCTGCCATAAATACAAGCTTAATTTGGAAAAATCCAATTGGGCTGGAAAGGAGGTGCTGTGTTGGCTTGGTTTCCAGAGACTGTGAAATGACTCTTGATCCCTCACATCCACTGCACTAGTAACTTTCATCTCGCCCCTGTATAGTAATGACTTGAAAGGAGATATTGGTGGGTTATTTGAGTCCATTCCATAGACTCAACAAAAGGAACAAAGTGAAGTGGGGTTTCTCCATTCAAATGTCTATTTTTTGGAGTTGTGTGGTTTTCTATACCACATAAAACTACAGATAGGATTGGAAGGCTGTACTTGAAAGTCTCAATGTGGTTTTTTTGGAGGGGGCGGTGGGGGCGGGGAGACAGAGTCTTGCTCTATCGCCAGGCTGTAGTGCTGTGGCACAGTCTCGGCTCATTGCAGCCTCCGCCTCCTGGGTTCAAGTGATTCTTGTGCCTCAGCCTCCTGAGTAGATGGGACTATAGGTGTCCACCACTGTGTCCGGCCTCATTTTTTTTTTTTTTTTTTTTGACTGAATCTTTAGCGACTGTCTGGGAACTGTCCTCCTTGTCAGAAGGGGGAAGCAGAATTCCTTCATCAGTAGAGCATAGGAACTAAGTTCAGGTAGATAACATCCCTGAGTCCATTTCATCTTCTGTAAAATGGGATTCAAAGCAGTTACATTATTGGCAAGTTTAAGTGAGATAATGTGGGTGAAGCCCCTGCCTTTAATAGGGGCTTGGTAAATGATAGATTCTTAATAAATCTTAAAACCATCCTAAAAGCCTTGGCCATGTATCTAGGGTATCTTGGTTCCTGTGTAACTTCTTTTCTTTGTTCTGTTGCCCAGAAGAACTACCGAGGTACATAGTAGATGCTCAGTAAATTTTTGTTAAATGAATGGCGGGGCTTTGGTACTTTCTTTGTCCTATTGTCTTTTTTCCTGAGACAGAGTCTTGCTCTGTTTCCTAGGCTGGAGTGCAGTGGTGTGGTCTCAGCTCACTGCAGCCTCAGTCTCTCGGGTTCCGGTGATTCTCCCGCCTCACCCTCCCGAGTAACAAGGATTACAGGCACGCACCACAACGCCCAGCTAATTTTTTGTATTTTTAGTAGAGATGGTTTTCACCATGTTGGCCAGGCTAGTCTCGAACTCCTGACCTCAGGTTATCCACCCCCCCCCGGCCTCCCAAAGTGCTGGGATTACAGGCATGAGCTATGGTGCCCAGCCTCTATTGTCTTACGATAGTACTTCACGCTGTTAGCTTTGCTCTAGGAGATGTCCTGAGAGAGCCCTTAAGAAAATTGGCCAGGTAGATTTGGGAACTGCTGTAGAGTACAGATTCTAGCCCTTTCCAGAGATGAATCATGCATGTTACTGTTTTAGCAGCTTAGAAAAGTTGTGGAGAGAAGAAGTCTCTCTAGCCTTTTAAGCTTGGTATTTTCTAATCTCATTTGACTGTGTAGGGTGACATAGTGCCTCGATGATGCTGTGATGGGGCTTCTAATGAGTTCATGTCTGCAAAGCATTGAGGACAGTGCTGAGCAAAGTGAGTGCCACAAAGGGGCTGCTGTAAGCCCTTGCATCCTTGGGCAGATATTTTTGTGGGAAAGATTTCTAGAAGAGGCACATTCAAAAATTTGATAGGACCAGGTGTGGTGGCTTACGCCTGTAATCCCAGCACTTTGGGAGGTCAAGGCAGGAGGATTGGCTGAGCCCAGGAGTTGGAGACCAGCCTGGGCAATGTGGTGAGATCCCATCTCTGAAGAAAAAAAAAAAATTGATAGATTCCTCAGAATTACTTTTCAAAATCTAATCTGCCATGATCCAGAGTTCATTTGCCCAGGAAGGAGATAAGCAGCTGTTTTCCTATACCACATGTGTTCTGGATCCTTCTTCTCCTCCCTCTGCACCATAACTGAAAGTCACCCCTCTCTTCTCTGTCTTGCAGAAGCCTGGCTACAGATAAGGGACCAAAATGACTGACTCAAAATATTTCACTACGACCAAGAAAGGTATTGTTTGTTTAATAATGGGCCTTGCCTTATGCTTTCTCTGCCTGTCCCTTCTATTTTCCTCCTGTGGTGGAAGGGAGTGGGGTGGGAATGAAGGCCTGGAAACATGTGGCAGGAATGGCCTAGAGCTTGTTGTAGATATAGAAAATTGAACTGTTGACGATATAAGAAATTGCTCCTTTTAGAGCTCAGAAAGGGAAGAACATTAGCTCCAAGTGTGGGGGGAAAAAGTGCCCTTTTATTCCCCATGGCTTAAAATAATTATGTTTTTTTCCAGGGGAAAGAAAACACATAATCCTGTCAGCACCCCCACAGCAGTTGTGTGTGTGTGTGTGCGCGTGCACATGTGTATGTGTGTGTGTCCCCATGTATCTGTGTCCTTATCCAAGGGCAAGTGTTTTTCTTTTTTTTTTGAGATAGAGTTTCACTCTTGTCACCGAGGCTAGAGTGCAGTGATGCGATCTTGGCTCACTGCAACCTCCGCCTCCTGGGTTCAAGTGATTCTCCTGCCTCAGCCTCTGGAATAGCTGGGATTACATGCGCCCGCCGCTATGCCCAGCTAATTTTTTTTCTTGTGTTTTTGAGACGGAGTTCCGCTCTTGTTGCCCAGGCTGGAGTGCAATGGCGCGATCTCGGCTCACTGCAACCTCCGCCTCCCAGGTTCAAGCGATTCTCCTGCCTCAGCCTCTGAGTATCTGGGATTACAGGTGTGTACCACCATGCCGATTTCGTATTTTTGGTAGAGACGGGGTTTCTGCATGTTGGTCAGGCTGGTCTGAAACTCCTGACCTCAGGTGATCCATCCACCTTGACCTCCCAAAGTTCTTGGATTACAGGCATGAGCCACTGCGGCGAGTCAGGCACGTATTTTTCATGGTTTTAATCCTGTTTTTCATTTGACATTTTGATATCATAAACATTTCCCAACAATTCTAATGATTCACTATTAAGTCTATTGAGTTGCTGCACTGAAATTTGCTAAGCTAGGCTTATATCGTTGGGTATTTTGGTTGTTTCTGCTTTTAAGGAAATGGAGGATGTTATCGTGGCTGACAAATGTGCTTTAACCCTGTAAGCATCTTTTTGGCCAACCCTTCCTTCCTCCCTCCTTCCTTCCAAGCGATATTGACACACGCCTACTGACCAGATGAAGAGTCTGTTGTTGGATCAGCTGAGCCAGGACTCAAAGTCTGCCCCTCATCAGGCATTTCATGTATTGGTCTAGCTTGTTTTTACTGAGAACCTACCATGTGCAGTGGGAGAGAGACAGAGCCTCTGAGCTGGTGTTGCTCGAGGTTGAGCAGGAAAGACAGTCTGTAGAGTAGTAACCGCACTGAAGTATAGTGGGTCCAGGGGAGATTATGGGAGAGCTCTGGGTGGAGCTGGCCAGATATATGGGGGACAGAAAGGGGAAGGAGTGAGTGCTCTGCTTGTGACACATTCAGGGAAAGGAAGGTGGTGGGCATGAGCTACTGAAGAGGGTGATGCAAGAAGAGGCTAGAGCCGGGCATAATGGTGCCCCAGGTGGTGGCTTGGGTGGGAGGATTACCTGCTTGAGCCCAGGAGTTCGAGTCTAGCCTGGGCAACTAACTAAAAAAAGAGAGAAAGCAATTGGAGAAGTGTGCAGGGATCAGTCCTGTGGAGCCTGGTGAGCCACAGGGTGAACTTAGTGCTGAGTATATTGGAGTCTCAGGGGTGGGTTTTGTTGTTTGTTTGCTTTTTTTGAGACAGAGTCTCTCTGTCACCCAGGCTGGAGTGCAGTGGCAAGATCTCTGCTCACTGCAGTCTCCTGGGTTCAAGCCATTCTCCCAAGTAGCTGGGACTACAGACATCTGCCACCATGCCCAGCTAATTTTTGTATTTTTGGGGTGGGGTTTTTTAGTGGGTTTCTTTTGGGAAGGGAGATGTGTGGAGAGACATTCCTGGGTTCAGTGCCCCAGCCAAAGAAACAAGGAAACAGGTTCAGGAGAGCAAAGTGAGTATCTTGGGTAGGCCCAAGCATAGGGATTAAGAGCATGGGCTTTGGAGCTGGCAGACCTGGTTTTCAATTTCAGCCCTACCACCTGCCGGCATTGGATATACATTACTGAGCCTCTGACAGCCTCCATTTGCTCACTGCAAAATGGAGGGAAATGCAGAGTTGTGAGGATGAAATAAGAATATGTGTGTGAACAAGTTAGTATGGGACTGGGCTCAGAGAAGGGCTCAGAGGGGCCAGGCATGGTGGCTCACGCCTGTAATCCCAGCACTTTGGGAGGCTGAGGCGGGTGGATCACCTGAGGTCAGGAGTTCAAGACCAGCCTGGCCAACATGGCGAAACCCAGTCTCTACTAAAAATACAAAAATTAGGAGGGTATGATGGTGCCCACCTGTAGTTCCAGCTATTTGGGAGGCTGAAGCAGGAGAATTGCTTGAGCCCTGGAGGCAGAGGTTGCGGTGAGCTGAGATCGCACGGCTCCACTCCAACCTGGGTGACAGAGTGAGACTTTGTCTCAAAAAAATAAAAAATAAATAAAAAAGTCCAGGCGTGGTGGCTCATGCCTGTAATCCCAGCGCTTTGGGAGGCCCAGGCAGGCGGATCATGAGGTCAGTTCAAGACCAGCCTAGCCAACATGGTGAAACCCCGTCTGTACTAAAAATACAAAAATTAGTCGGGCATGATGGCGCACGCATGTAGTCCCAGCTACCCTGTATGCTGAGGCAGGAGAATTGCTGGAATCCGGGAGGCAGAGGTTGCAGTGAGCCGAGATAGGGCCACTGCACTCCAGCCTGGGCAACAGAGCAAGACTCTGTCTCAAAAAAATAAAAAAAGAGAAGGGGTCAGGAAATGACATCTGCCCTTCTAACCTATTATTGGGGTCCTGACTTTGTCCATGGCAGGGCCAGACAACCCTACTTCCTCATTAGTTTTTTTCACATCATCAAGTTCCTCAGAACAATTGATTACATGCTTGAGCTCTCATGGAGCAGCTGAATTCCCATTTTCAGAGCTGAGCAACCACTTGTGTCTCAGGAAGTGAAACCCTGAGCAAGCTGTTTTAATTAGAGGTTCCAGGAAAACAGGAAAGGCCTCCATGTGGGAATCCACAAATCCTGCCCTCTCCCTGCAAGCCTTAAGTACTCAGGTTCTATTGCACTGAGCCTTTTAAGGGCCTTTGGTTGAGTGAAGGTAGCTGAGGACAGCTTTACCTTCCACTGTGTTTTTAGCTCTCTAGCTGAGCAGAGCCTGCCATCATGTTTTTGATGCTTTTGTCTTCCCTAGAATCTTTGTAGCTTCTGTGGTTCCTGTTGCTTCAATCCAGAGTGGCCTCTAAACTTCTTTTCTTTTTTTGGAGACAAGGTCTCACCTTGTATCCCCCAGGCTGGAGTATAGTGGTGTCATGGCTCACGGCAGCCTCGACCTCTGGGTTCAAATGATTCTCCAGCCTCAGCCTCCAGAGAGCTGGCACAGCAGGCACTTGCCACCACACGCAGCTAATTAAAAAAAATTTTTTGTAGAAACGAGGTCTCACTATATTACCCAGGCTAATCTCAAGCTCCTGGGCTCAAGTAGTCCTCAGCCTCTTTTCTTTCCTTTTTTTTTTTTCTTTGAGATGGAGTCTTGCCCTGTTACCAGGCTGGAGTTTAGTGGCGCCATCTTGCCTCACTGCAACCTCCACCTCCTGGATTCAAGCGATTCCCCTGCCTCAGCCTCCCGAGTAGCTGGCACGCACCACCACATCCGGCTAATTTTTTGTATTTTAGTAGAGACGAGGTTTCACTATGTTAGCCAGGATGGTCTCCATCTCCTGACCTCGTGATCCGGCTTCCTCAGCCTACCAAAGTGCTGGGATTACAGTCATGCGCCAGGATGCCCAGCTGATCCTCAGCCTCTTAAAGTGCTGGGATTACAGGTGTGAGCAACTGCCCCCGGCCTCCAAGCTTCCATCTTGTTAATTCCTATCCTAACAGTCGTCCCTCACTGTTGCCTGGCCCACCTGAGGCCAGGCGCCTGAAGCTGCCCTCACCAACAGCATAGGGTGTCTTACGTGCCTCCCTCCGGCTCTTTTGGAAGTTAGATACTGGGAATTGTCCCCTGCCAGGGTAGGGAGGGATCGCTCATGCTTGCCTCCTTTCCTTAGGGGAGATCTTCGAGCTGAAGGCAGAGCTCAACAGTGACAAGAAGGAGAAGAAGAAGGAGGCAGTGAAGAAAGTGATTGCATCGATGACCGTGGGCAAAGATGTCAGGTGTGCAGGAGTAGGCCTGGTGGCAGCTGGAGGCGGCTGACAGGGGAGGGTTTATAGCTTGGGTCCACTTCAGTCTCTCCCTTCGGGTGTCTAGGGACCCATGTCTCCCCTCATATAGCTCCCTTCGTAAAACTTTCTTCCCAGTCGAAGTTTTGTTTACACAGGAATCAGGAGCCCAGATGCTGGCAGGTCAGGTGGTGATGGAGTGAGTTAACTGGAGTAGGTGGGAAAGGAAGCACGTGGTGCAGTGGGTGTGGCCTGAACCCTCTCTGAAACTTCAGAGGATCATTGCTGGCTGGGGAAGAGAACCCAGTGTGGCCAGGTCTTCTGGTTTTTAAAAAGAATGGGAAATCTGGGCCAGGCGTGGTGGCTCACACCTGTAATCCTAGCACTTTGGGAGGCTCAGTTGGGTGGATCACAAGGTCAGGAGTTTGACACCAGCCTGGCCGATATGGTGAAATCCTGTCTCTACTAAAAATACAAAAATTAGGCCGGGCGTGGTGGCTCAAGCCTGTAATCCCAGCACTTTGGGAGGCCGAGACGGGCGGATCACGAGGTCAGGAGATCGAGACCATCCTGGCTAACACGGTGAAACCCTGTCTCTACTAAAAAATACAAAAAACTAGCTGGGCGAGGTGGCGGGCGCCTGTAGTCCCAGCTACTCGGGAGGCTGTGGCAGGAGAATGGCGTGAACCCGGGAGGCGGAGCTTGCAGTGAGCTGAGATCCGGCCACTGCACTCCAGCCTGGGTGACAGAGCGAGACTCCG
>NW_016816945.1:1197192-1221666 GCF_001698545.2 Rhinopithecus bieti
CCAATGTAAGGGGCCACGTTAAGTATCAGAGAGGGAGAAAAAATCATTTTCATTTACTCAGTACCTCCCAGATATCAAGGACCAGATACCTAAGTATGTTGTCTCACTCAGTTATCATAAAGGCCCTGTGAAGTGAGTTTCTGTTGCAACATTCTTGCAAGTTAGGAAATTGAGACTCAGGGCAAGGGGGCAGGTGACAAAGGAATTTCTCCAATGTCATATAGCTATCAAGAGGCAGTGGTGGGTTTGACGGGCTCCAGAACTCATGTTTGAACTATATGAAAAGAACCAAGGACTTTTCTGCTTTTAAAATTACCCTTTGGGATTCCCTTTCTATCAATAGGTGTTGATTGTTAACAGCACAGCTGAAACCCTCTCTTTTACCAGGAAGTCCAGTGTGTCTCTCCTTTCTCTCCTACCCACTGTCCTCTCACCCACTAGTTAGCAGCCTGAAAATCTTCCTCTTCCTTTCTTCAGCCTTTCCCATGCTGACACCATTTTGACCTTCCAGTGCCCTCTTCCCCGATGTGGTCAACTGCATGCAGACTGACAACCTGGAGCTGAAGAAGCTGGTATACCTCTACCTGATGAATTACGCCAAGAGTCAGCCTGACATGGCCATTATGGCCGTCAACACCTTTGTGAAGGTGAGCAGGAGCTTGGTGGGCGTGGGGACATGGGGTGCTTAAGGCTCTGTCTCCACTCAGTCTCTTGGGGGTGGGACCCTGTGGCGCTGGATGGAGTCCAGACCTTCAGACTGCCCGTGCCTGCCCAGCCTGCAGGCCTCTTCCTCCAGCAGAGGGCTCCCACTCTCCAGAAAATCAAATGCTAAGGACCCTGCCTAACTCTCCTGTGTGAGGTCCTGCCAGGCCTGTTGATCCCTTCCCCACCCTGATTGGGCCTTGCCCTGCATGCTTTGCCAGGGCAGGAATCAGCAGGTGTCCGAGGGCTTCTCTGTTCCCCTTCTAGACTGCTGCTTTCTCCATTTTCTGTCCTTCAGATTAAATTGTCAGCTCTGTGCACCTATATTTTAATTGTATTTTCTCCTAATGTTTAGTACCTGTGAATTTGTGTACCTTTAGAACCTTAGCTCCCCTGACCGTGCTCAGATATGGAAAATGAGGCTTCTGTGGCCCAGTGGAAAGGCCGAGGGCTGTGATGCTAGATGGATGTGGATTTGAATCACAGCTCTGCTCTGTGGCTTCAGATGAGCTCCCAGCCTTCCTGAGAGCCTCAGTTTCATCATCTGTAAAATGAGACCAGTATTGTATTTCTACTGTGAGGATCAGAGGAGACAGTGTGCAGAGCTGGCATGGGTGCCAGTTACATAGCATTTACTTTTGCTGCTGTTGGCTGTAGTTGGTGGAGATCCATAGCAGCCATCTGATGTTGCTCAGCCTAGCGGGGCTCAGAGCTGCAGGCCAGGGAGAATATGAAGCCCACAGATGGCTCATCCCACTCTTGCCCTGGCCAATGGCTGGTTCCTCTCAGGACTGTGAGGACCCCAACCCCCTCATCCGAGCCCTGGCAGTGCGGACCATGGGCTGCATCCGTGTTGACAAGATCACAGAGTACCTATGCGAGCCACTCCGGAAGTGCCTGAAGGACGAGGATCCGTATGTGCGCAAGACAGCAGCTGTGTGCGTGGCCAAGCTCCATGACATCAACGCCCAGCTAGTGGAGGACCAGGGCTTCCTGGACACCCTTAAAGACCTCATCTCTGACTCTAACCCCATGGTAAGCCACTGCCACCCACCGTACTACCTCCTGGGTTGCTTGGGAAGACATTGGCTTGACCCGTCACCAGGCATTCCCGAGTACCTGGTCAGAGCCTGGCTGGGGGTGCCAGTTGTTCTTGTGCCTTGTGGTGGTTCACGCACCCTCTTTGGAGGGAGCTAGACCTGGATTCCCTTCTCCTACTCTCTGACTAGCTGCGCAACCTGGGGCAAGCTGCCTAGGCTCTCTTTTCTTCATCAGTGAGATGGATCTAATTCTACATGGCTGGCAGGAGTGCTGTGAAGGTGACATGCCTGGGATGGCCTGGTACATGGTGCGCAATCAATACTAGTGCCCTCCTTCCCCTTCTAGTCACTGTTATTGTTGCTGTCTTCTCACCAAGACATATGCTGCATGTGTGGTGCTCTTCCCTTCCCCCATCTTTGCTGGGTTGTAGAGGGTCACCCTGGAAGTAGCATAGCCTGGAAGATAGGATATCAGGATGTAGCTGGATGCGGAACTCCACAGTCTCCTTACCCATGGTGGTGGCAGCAGTTTGGAGGGCAGTTTGGTAGGGCCCGTTTAAAACGAATGTTTAAAATGAATGCACAAACCCCGCCATCCCCCAATCTGAGCAGAAACACTGAGCAACTGCCATACATAGTACTGAGCAGCCAGTACAGAGATGGGCACTGGAGCACTGGATGGTTCACAGAGAAAAGTTGGAAACAATGCAGAATACACTTAAAAACAGCTGCCTGGACTGGGTACGGTGGCTCACACTTATAATCCCAGCACTTTGGGAGGCTGAGGCAGGTGGATCACAAGGTCAGGAGATCGAGACCATCCTGGCAAACATGGTGAAACCCCGTCTCTACTCAAAATACAAAAATTAGCTGGGTGTGGTGGCATGTGCCTGTAATCCCAGCTACTCAGGAAGCTGAAGCAGGAGAATAACTTTAACCCGGGGAGTCAGAGATTGCAGTGAGCCAAGATTGCACCACTGTACTCCAGCCTGGTGGCAGAGCTAGACTCCATCTCAAAAAAAAAACAAAAAAAAAACAAAAAAACGAAAACAGCTGCCTGAGGCTGGGCGCAGTGGCTCATAGAGGATTACATGCCTGTAATCCCAGCACTTTGGGAGGCTGAGGTGGATGGATCACCTGAGGTCAGGAATTCAAGACCAGCCTGGCTAACATGGCGAAAACCCATCCCTACTAAAAATACAAAAATTAGCTGCTCATGGTGGTGCATGCCTGTAATCCCAGCTACTCAGGAGGCTGAGGCAGGAGGATTGCTTGAGCCCGAGAGGCAGAGGTTGCAGTAAGCCAAAAGATGCCACCACTGCGACTCCAGGATTGGGCCCAACAGCGAGACTCCATATCAAACACAACAACAACGACAAAAAACAGCTATGCTGCAGTTGGCTCACGCCTGTAAATCCTAGCACTCGTGGCGAAGCTGAGGCGGGAGGATCACCTGAGCGTCAGGAGTCTGAGACAGCCCTGGCCAAGCGGTGGTGAGGACTCCATCTCTACTAAAAATTACAAAAATTCAGCCGGGTGCTTGGTGGTGCATGCCTGCCTAATCATCCCAGCTACTCGGGAGGCTGAGGCTATGAGAAACACTTGAACCCAAGAGGTGGGGTTGCAGTGAGCTGAGATCACACCAGTAGCCTTCGCAACCCTGGGTGGACAGCCCACGACTCCCGCTTCTCATAAGAAAAACAAAAACAAAAAACACTCTCTAGTGGAAATGGATTGAGGGCCTGGAGCTTCACCATGGGCAAGCCCCTCTCTCTCCAGCCCCCATCCACTTCCAGTTCAGCCTCAAGGAGATCGGCAGGAATCCCTAGCACTGAGAAGCACAGCTGACAAGCATGAAAGTGAGCTGCTGTTGCTGGTAGCAGGGGACTGCTGTGTTAAGAAGCTGGGAATGCTTTTCTATGGCTGGGGGTCTTTCCTTGTTTTCTATTTTTTCTAAATGGCAGGCACACTTGTTTTTGTTCCAGTTTGCAGAAGGAGTCAGCAGGTGAAGTGGATTGGAGTGGGTCTCGTTGCAGCTCCAGGCCCTGCCCATTGGTCATATTCCTTTCAGGATATTTGACCTCTGACCAGCCAGCATCATTAGAGCCACTGGCCCGTGCCTTGTGAGCAGCACCCCCCAGCCTCTGCCCCTCTACCCTCTCAACCAGGTGGTGGCCAACGCCGGGTGCAGCGCTCTCAGAAATCGCGAGTCTCACCGCAGGCAGCAACCTGCTCGATCTGAACCCCCACGTCCATTCAACAAGCTTGCCTGACAGCCCTGAACGAGTGCACCGATGGTGGGGGCCAGATCTTCATCCCTGGACTGCTGGCCAACTATACACCCCAAGACGACCGCGAGGGCCCAGAGGTGAGGCGGGCGTGCCCCTTGCTTGGCCAGCCCAGGCGCTGAGGACCACTTGGGTCCTCAGGGGCTCCAACCAGGCCACTGCGGCCCTCAGGCCTTTGTGGCCCCTTTCTAGTGCCTTGCCCACAACCTACCCTCAGACACGCCTAAAGGGAGGCCTGCCTGCTTCCCACTTCTCCAGAGCCAGGCAGGCAGGAGAGCTGCCTTGGGCAGTCAGCTCGGTGCCTGCTGTGGGCATAGGCCTGGCCTGGCCTGGGAGCTCGCAGACGCCCAGGGCACCTCTGTTGAGTTCAGTAGATGGGTAGCGCCAGAGCCACTGCTCATTGAATTCTCACTGGGTGTCTGGGGCTCTGCCGGGTGCTTTCCACACATTAGAGTCTTTAATGCAACTTTCATCATCATCCCTCGCTTTCTAGATGAGGGAGCTCCAACTTAGAGAGGTGGAGGGAATTGTGCAGGTCCCCCAGCTGGGGCTCACCTGAGTCATGGTCTTAACCACAAGATGCCCTCCAAGTCAAGGAAGTGAGGAATTGCCATCTATACAGTATGTACTATGTGCCAGTACTGTGCTTGTTCTTTTTTGTTTGTTTGTTTGAGGCAGGGTTTCTGTCCCCCAGGCTGGAGCTGCAGCCCCAACCTCTGGGACTCAATCAGTTCTCCCAGGTACCTGGGACTACAGATGCATGCCAATGTGCCCAGCTAATTTTTATTTTTATTTTTTTTTGTAGAGACAGGTTTCCACCGTGTTTCCCAGACTAGTCTCAAACTCCTGGGCTCAAGCAATCCACCCCCCTCAGCCTCACCCGGCCTTGTTTTTTATATGCATTATGTCAGTTAAGCCCCCAGCAACCCTGTGAAGTAGGCAGCATCATCTTGATTCTATAGATGAGGAAACTGAAGTGCAGAGTGATTTCAACCTACTGGGGGTTAGCAGGCAGCAGAACCAGGATTTAGATCTTTCTTCTACAAAAAACATGTTTGTTTGTTTGTGTTAGGGTCTCGCTCTGTCACCCAGGCCGGAGTGCAGTGGCACAGTCACAGCTCACTGCAGCCTCAAACTCCTGGGCTCAAAGCAGTCCTCCTGCCTCAGCCTCCCAAGTAACTGGGACTACAGGCATGCACCACCATACTCAGCTAATGTGTAAAATTATTCTTAGTAGAGAAGGGTGTCATGATTTTGCCCAGGTTGGACATGCTATTTTTTTTTTTTTTTTTTTTGAGACAGGGTCTCACTCTGTTGCCCAAGCTGGAGTGCAATGGCGCAATCTCGGCTCACTGCAACCTCCACCTCCTGGGTTCAAGTGATCCTAATGTCTCAACCTCCCGAGTAGCTGGGACTACAGGTGCTCACCACCATGCCCAGCTAATTTTTGTGTTTTTTGGTAGAGACAGAGTTTTACCATGTTGGTCAGGCTTGTCTCAAACTCCTGACCTCAAGTGATCCACCCGCCTCGACCTCCCAAAGTACTGGGATTACAGGACTTGAACTATTGTGCCTGGCCTGTACATGCTATTTTGGTAACTAAAAACAGGATGTTTCCCTTTGTCTTTCCTGTTTGCCTCATTGGAATGGACGGATCCCAGCATCTGTGAGCGGGTCACCCCCAGGCTCTCCCACGCCAACTCCGCTGTGGTGCTCTCTGCTGTGAAGGTCCTGATGAAGTTCATGGAGATGTTGTCTAAGGACCTGGACTACTACGGCACGCTGCTCAAGAAGCTGGCCCCACCCCTGGTCACACTGCTGTCAGCTGAGCCAGAGCTGCAGTACGTGGCCCTGCGCAACATCAATCTCATCGTGCAGAAAAGGTACTGAGGTCACCACACACACATCCATGCATACCCCTCGGGGAGCCTCTTCTGCCGGGAATGGGGGCTGTCAAAGGAAACTGACCTATCACCATGCAGGAAGTCTCAAATAGCTTAACCAAAGGGGCAACTTTGCCCCCTGAGGGATATTTGGTGGTATCTGGAGATACTTTGGTTTTCACAGCTGAGGGGGGCATGCTCCTGGCATCTAGTGGGCAGAGGCTAGGAATGCTGGTCAGCATCCTGCAGTGCACAGAATAGCCCCTCACAGTAACTGTACAGCCCGAAATGTCAGCAGTGCTGAGGTTGAGAAGCCCTAGCTTAACCTAACTGGGAAGCAGGCTGTGTAAAGACTAACTTGGTGATTAAACTAGATATTGTCTTCCTAGTCCACAGAGCTGTCCTGAAATGGGCTGTCAGATTTTGTGTATCTGCGCATTTCTTCGGGGGAGAGTCCATAGCTCTAGTCAAACTCTCTGAGGTTGGAGCCTCAAGGCCTGGGGGAGGGGTACATTGGACTCACTCCGAATGCTGTGCTACCCGCTTCCGTCCCGTGAGAATGGCTGAGCAGTGAGCCACTGCTCCCAGGGCACACGGTCTGGTAGTGGGGGGTAGGCGAGAGCAGAAAAACCATTGAGCAGTGCTGGGTCTGCGGGGTTCATGGCATGATCCGCTTCTTCCTCTGAAGTGGCTCTAAGTGGTGGAGCCCTGCAGCTCTGGAGAGGGGGATTGACCTTGAGTTCTCCTCGCAGCTTTTGGTCAAATGGCTCAGTCAGCAGTGGGGAGTTGACAGTAGTGACCATTGATCATTCATATGTTACAGCAGGCCCTGTTGCTGGGAGTGGGGCTACACAGAGAACTGGGGCCTCATTAGTAATTTTCTCTTGGAAGACAGCACGTCCTCCTGGTTGTAGCTTCAGTCTGGGTCTTAGTACTCTCTGGGGGGACCCAGAGATATTGGTTGAATTGGGAGATTAGGGAGGTAAATATGGGAAAGCCTTCTGAGTTCCTAAACCAAGGGATGAAACTAGGGCTTCTTGGTTGTAGTGTGAGTCTTTATACACCAGTGCCCTAGAGTCACGGATTTAATGTGACATAGTGACTAGTAGAGCAGATGAGCATGCAGGGTTTCCTGTGCTGTAATTAACATGGTAAATCTCTTAAGAAGTTGGGCAGGGCGCGGTGGCTCACACCTGTAATCCCAGCACTTTGGGAGGCCGAGGTGGGCGGATCGTGAGGTCAGGAGTTCGAGACCAGCCTGACCAACATGGTGAAACCCCGTCTCTACTAAAAATACAAAAATTAGCCGGGCGTGGTGGCGCATGCCTGTAGTCCCAGCTACTCAGGAGGCTGAGGCAGGAGAATCATGTGAACCTGGGAGGCGGAGGTTGCAGTGAGCCAAGATTCTGCCACTGCACTCCAGCCTGGATGACAGAGCTAGACTCTGTCTGAAAAAAAAACAACAAAAAAAGAAGTTGTCCACGTCACTGAGACATGCCCTGCCCTGGTCCTGAGACGTGATTGGGCAGCTTTTGCCAAGTCCTAATTGCAGAAATCATCTTCCTGCTACCCAGCTCGGGGTCTTGCCTCTCCCGTGGGGCATGACAAAGGCTCCTTGCTTGGCCAGGACCTCCCCGCAGTGTGCACAGCAGCATGGAGTACCCAGTTTTCTCCTTTCTCTCTGTGCTGTCTTCTCCCTTCCTCACCATCTGTCCTCGTACCTTTTCTTTCCTTCTTTCTGTCTGGAAGGGCATAGGAGTAGGAGTCAGAGGTAGGTGATTCTCACCCCACTCCTGTCCTTACTGACATTAGCCATGTGACCTAGTGCCAGCCTCTCACCCTCTCTGAAGTTTCCTTGTTCAGGAAGAATGTGGTGGGTGATACTGGCGGAAGGCAGAAGGATGTTGCCTTTGAGGAAGGAACAATGACACATGTGAAAGGGCTCAGCTAGTGACAGCTCCTGCCTAGTGATGCCTTCTCTGAGGCAGGCATCGATCATGCTAGATGCTTCTCGTCTCACTCTCACAGCAGGCCGATTAGGTCGGTGTTGGTGTCAGAGTCCCAAGACCACACTCATGCTCAGGATTCACTAGCACTACTCACAGTACTCAGCATATATTTTTTAAATATATTTTTTCTTTTTGAGACAGGGTCTCACTGTGTTGCCGAGGCTGATCTTGAAGTCTTGGGCTCAAGCGATCCTCCTGCTTCAACCTCCCAAAGTGCCAGGATGACAGGCACGAGCTGCCACGCCCACTCAGGACTCAGCAGATAGCTATACCCACAGCAAAGATCTGTCAGCAGCAGAGCAGGGCTGCCCGGCTGGGTCATAGGGAAGAGGACAGTCTGGAGGATTCCATGAGAGGCTTTTTTGTACCTCCTCCTTCCCATGGGGAGTCACACAGAGCACACTCCTCCCCCAGCAAAATGCGGCAACTTGTGTAATGTTTCTGCCCAGGAAAGCCTGCTTGAGACTCGGCCCCCAGGCTTGTTATTGGGAGCACCTACACAAATTCCAGACTCCCAGGAGGGAAGCATATGTTCAGCATAAACTGTATTCTTTGTACAATGATCTAGGCACAGTTAAATACCTTTCTCATTTAAGGAACAGTGAGAACTCTTCCAAAATCCAAGTTGCCACGTGCCCGGCCTTCTGAGGCTAGCAGTCCCAGACCTGCGGTGGTAACGTGTTTCTGTACAGCATCATTCCCATTTCATGGGTGAGGAAATAGTCCTGAGGTCACAGGCTGGGACTGGGACTGAGATCTGTCTGATTTGCAAGCCTTTCCCGGGGGGCCTGCTGCCTCTGGAGAGTGAGCCTCTCTTACTGCGCTCCCTCTGCCTTCTGACGATGTGCTCAGGCACACAGGAGCAGTCAGAGCCTTGCTCAGGCTGGTTGCTGGGCCCTCTGCCCAGGAGCTTGCAGTCATGGCAGTGACTCTGCCTTCAAAAACATCAGGCTCCACCTCAGACCTCAGAAATGTCCCAGCAAATGTGGAGGGCCTTTTCTCATGAGGCTTAAGCCTTCTTTTTTGCTCTTCGGGCATCCTGCCCCACCATCAGGCCTGAGATCCTGAAGCACGAGATGAAGGTGTTCTTCGTGAAGTACAATGACCCTATCTACGTGAAACTGGAGAAACTGGACATCATGATCCGCCTGGCCTCCCAGGCCAACATTGCCCAGGTCAGCAGAGTGTGATGGTCAGGGCATGGGCTTGGTGTGTGACTGTTCCACCACCACCAGACTGTGGGCTCTGGCCCAGCTGACCAGTCTTACCATTAACGGTTTATCTCATGAAGAGTGTTCAGCATGGGACATGGGGCTGCGTAAGCAAGTGAAAGAACTGATGTTTTTTTTAGGCCGGGCGTGGTGGCTTACGCCTGTAATCCCAGCACTTTGGGAGGCCGAGGTGGGTGGATCATGAGGTCAGGAGATCAAGACCATCCTGGCTAACATGGTGAAACCCTGTCTCTATTAAAGATACAAAAAAATTAGCTGGGTGTGACGGTGTGCGCCTGTAGTCCCAGCTGCTAGGGAGGCTGAGACAGCAGAATGGTGTGAACCCGGGAGGCGGAGCTTACAGTGAGCTGAGATGGCACCACTGCACTCCAGCCTGGGTGACACATCAAGACTCCGTCTCAAAAAAACAAAAAAAAAGGACTGATGTTTTTGTTACTAAAGAATGTTTCTTCCTGTTACCACCTGTCATCCCTTACAAAGTGGTATTGGATATGTTAGCTAGATCAACCCCAAACAAGGTTGTCCAGGCCTGCTTTCCTTTTCAGGCACCTGCCAGCTCTCTCCCTTGGGCCTTCCACCTGGAATAGGAGGCAGAATCCCATTCTCCTAGGGAGTCTGTGTATATTCGCTGTCCAGGAATGTTCCAGCAGATTGCCCCATCAGGTCCCCCCAACCCCATCTTTTCTGTTTGGGCCACAGGTGTTGGCAGAACTGAAAGAGTACGCAACAGAAGTGGATGTGGACTTTGTACGGAAGGCTGTGCGTGCCATTGGACGCTGTGCTATCAAGGTGGAGGTGAGGCCCTGGGACTCTCTCCTTGGCTGGAGAAGGGAAAAGGAGCTGAAACCAGGAAACCAGTCTGATTCAAGAAGAATCTGCCAGCTTGCTGGTGGTCTAGGAAGGCCTGAGGCTCACCACTGGAGCCCCCACGGCGAGCATTATGCAGATCTGGTGGGGTTCCTTCTCACTCTGTAGTATCCTTTAGGCCTTCGAGTTGCTGCAGATCAAATTAACCCATCATAGTCGTGGTTCTCCTGCAGCATTTGCTAAGATGCTGGACAGCCACAAACTGGTGGACTTAACATTGACTTCACAAAGCTCTGGGGCAAGGACATTTTTTGGCAAATATTGTCATTCAGCTGCCCACATGCCTCTGTGTCCACACACCCTAGGGCCACTCCAGACTCCTGCGTCCTAGCATTTTATCTCTCCCCTTCCTTTCTCTGCCTGTGGAGATGTTCCATGACCACTAAGCCAGATTCTCCTTAAATGGAAGAATCTCCTCCACTGGTGACTTGGAGGGTCCTAGGATAGCTGGTCACCCCCCGCCTATCCCTTTGAGGTATGCTGTGATCTCAGCCTGTGATACTGTCCTGAGAAATCTCCTTCAGAGCAGGCCATGACAGCAGTGTGTGGAAGTAAAGGCAGAAGCAATCAGAGGTTCTGTGAGTGTTTTTGGTCACAGGAGCCCCCTTCCTGAAACAAGTAAAAAGAGAGGTGGGGTTCTACTGCACTGTAGTCACCTTGCCCTCAGGTCCTGGCCTAGAGGAGCTCCAAGGACCCTCCTTGCTCTCAGGAGCTCTGCCTCTGGCTTCTCCTCAGTCTCATTCCACATGTCCCTGCCATCCTAGGGCCATGATTTGGTACTGGTTCTCCCGTTACCTGGGGAGAGGGTTCTTCTGTTTTCCCGCTATGACAAGGAAGGTGCACCAGGAGTGACTTGGAGCCCTTGGCCAAGGTGTGGACATCAGAGGCTGTATTGGAAATGGGGTGTGGGAACCTCATCCACACTCTCCTCTTCCCATGCAGCAATCTGCGGAGCGCTGTGTGAGCACGCTGCTCGACCTCATCCAGACCAAGGTCAACTACGTGGTCCAGGAGGCCATCGTGGTCATCAAGGACATCTTCCGCAAGTACCCCAACAAGTGCGTGCCTGCCCTCCTAGGGAGAGGGCATCTGGCTCTGCCTGGGGACAGGGATGTCGGGGCGGAAAAGGAAGGAGGAGTCTCCTCTTCCTTCCTTCTCTGTCACAAGCAGCATTCTCAAAAGAAACTCTTTGTTTTTTATTTCGTCCACACTGCCCCTCCTCTGCTCTGCAGGCCACAATAAGGGCTAACATGTGATAGATGAAACTCAGATCCCCAGGCCAGGTGTGGTGGCTTACACCTGTAATCCCAGCACTTTGGGAGGCTTTTGGCAGGTGGATTGCCTGAGGTCAGGAGTTCGAGACTAGTCTGGCCAACATGGTGAAACCCCGTTTCTACTAAAAATACAAAAAAATTAGCAAAGCATGGTGGTGTGTGCCTGTAATCCAAGCTACTTGGGAGGCTGAGGCAGGGGAATTGCTTGAACCAGGGAGGTGGAGGTTGCAGTGAGCTGAGATCGCGTCACTGCACTCTAGCCTGGGCAACAGAGCGAAACTACGTCTCAAAAAAAAAAAAGAAAAAAGAAAAGAAACTCACGTCTCCTTTATCTGCCACCTTGGGGTCTTACGAGGCAGGTCCCCTTCCCTCTTGGCCCCTGCTTGGCTTCCCTGGGTTGCCTGTTCCTCAGGGCTCACATACCGACTGTGCCTTGGTCTCCCAGGTATGAGAGTGTGATTGCCACACTATGTGAGAACCTGGACTCCCTGGATGAGCCTGAGGCCCGGGCTGCCATGATCTGGATTGTAGGCGAGTATGCAGAACGGATCGACAATGCAGATGAGCTGCTGGAGAGCTTCCTTGAGGGCTTTCATGACGAGAGCACCCAGGTGAGCCAGTGAGCCGGCCAGGGTGTGAGTCATGACTGGCAGCTCAGCCCCACTGTGGCCCATACTGCCATGAAACCCTTCCTTCCTAAAACCTCGTCAGTAGCACTGACAGACAGATGAGTGATGTGCGCTTAATGGACACCGCCCCTTTTCCCTCTCACTGCAGTACAGTCAAGTCAGGGAGACATATGAGACAGTCTGTGGTGGTGTGGATAGAAGGCAGACACAAGTTCTTCGTTTTGTTTTAATTTCATATTCATATTTTAACAGGAAATACATTGACTTGGTTTCAAATTGATACAAAAGCATATATAGTGAAAAGTTTCCCTCTTCGTCACTTTGCAGGCCACAAATTCTCCCAGAGGTCACCACTGTTCTTGATGTCTTTTTTTTTTTGCGACGAAGATGAAGTCTCGCTCTGTGGCCCGGGCTGGAGAGCAGTGGTGTGATCTCAGCTCCCTGCCAGCTCCGCCTCCTAGGTTCACGCCATTCTTCCACCCCAGCCTCCCGAGTAGCTGGGACTACAGGCACCCTCCACCACACCCGGCTAATTTTTTGTATTTTTATATAGACGGGGTTTCACCGTGTTAGCCAGGATGGTCTCTATCTCTTGACCTCGTGATCCGCCCACCTCCGCCTCCCAAAGTACTGGGATTACAGGCATGAGCCACCATGCCCGGCCCTCTGTTCTTGATTTTTTAGGAAACTTCAGGAGATCATTTAGGAATACACCAGTAGACCCACAGACACATACACACGCACCCATCCTTCCTGTATACACATACACACATCTGACATACACACATATATACAACTCATTCTTATTTTTCATGGTGCTTCTGTTCCATAGTCATGGCAAACACTGAATTAGCAAGTACTGAACCATAGCTCCTAGAGAAATACAGAGTTTGGTTTCTGTGAGCATCTAGACACAACGTTTTTGTCAGCTGATCAGTTAATAACCTTCTAAAATGTGTGTTTCTGTTTAAAAACACCTTAGTTAATATATATTGTTAATTCATTGACATTGAACTCATGGCCATCGGTACTGTTCATGCCTGAGTGAAGCTTATCAAGCGCATGTGTTTTCTCTGAGGCTCATCACAGCCTTCTGTGCTTGGGGACACTAGGCAAGCACTTCAGCACTAGGGAGCATTTTAAACAAGCAAATCAACAAAAAGCGCAAAAATGTGAAAAACATGGCACTAAATAGGTGGTGGAAAGGATGCTTGTTTACAGGATGAGAGCTGAAACAGGAAGACAGAGCGTTGCCTTATTTGACCTCAGCTATGAATGTGTGTGTCAGGCAACTCGAAGTTTTCACGGTTCTGCACGTATTTGCAAATGACTGCAAAGGCACCACGAGTCTTGATTTGGGGGCTACAAGTAAATTTTAGCAAGTAGGCAGGTTCCCAAACATGGATTGCTCAAGTAGTGAGAATTAACTGTATCTACATTGCCCTCTCATTTATTTCTAGACACTGCTGGTAGCATACTCTGCAAATTCAAATTGTTTAGCACCTTGCCTTTTTCTGTTACCAATACCTCCAAAGACCATGCTCTCTCATTCATTTATGCTTTATTTAACCAGCCTCTCCTGGTGGGTATTTAGGTGTCCAGTCTTGTGCTCATTAAAACAGTACTGTTGAGAATAACCTGTGTAATGCACATCTGCACGCATAGCTGGAGGATACATTCATAGCAGCAGGATGTTAGAGAAAAGGGCATGTGAGTTTGAGATTTGGGTAGCCATTGTCAGATTTCTGTTGTGGAGGTTGTGCTGGTTTTTATACTCCCGTCTCAAATGGTGGGATTGCCCTCTTCTTACCTCTGCTTTGTTTTTGCCGGTCCAGTAGCTAACGAGTACCTCACTGTAGTTCTTTTTGCATTTCTGTTATGAATGAGCCTGAATGTCTGCCTTGTCATTTGTATTCCCTTTTCTCAGTTAACTGGGAACCGTGTTAGTCTGTTCGTGAGCACAGAAATTTTTGCTGCCCAATTGGGGCAGTGTAACCCCACGGGTCCAAGTGTGGGACTTAATGAGAGATCCCAGAGTCCATACCCCTCGTCTGCCCTTTCCTGGCTCAGTAACTTTATGCTTATCCCTTTAACTCTTAGCCTCAGTTTCTTCATTTGTAAAATGAGAATCATTAGATCTTCCCTCATCCTTTTGCTACAAAAGTGAAATTGGGATGCTTGGTATAATGTCCTTAACACATGCCCAGCCCATAATAAACACTCATTCATGGTAGTGTTGGTTTGGGCCAAATTGGTTTCAAAAGCAAACTAGTCCAGGCCAAAAAGGGGAGCAACTGGTTCCAATAGCCGGCAAGTGTGGGTAGCACGCTGCCTTCTGGGACTCCTGGCTGAGGGTGCTTGGATGGTGGCATTGAGCTATCTTCTGCTGTGGGTAGGCTCCCAAGAGTGGGAGCTGTAAGGAGTCAGCCGTTCCAGGCTATGTCCTTACGGCACAATAACTCCCATGGAAAGAATTTTTCTCCTTCCCTCAGTAGTTCCAGCAAAAGTCCCAGGACCTATTAGCATTATCCTGAGCCAGGCACTGTGACTCTGGTTGGCGAGGTCTCTCAGGCACCGATCCCAGTCAGTGTGGACTGAAAGGGACAGAAAGACGGATGAGGCTCTGAAGGAAAGCCAGTGTTTCTGTTCCCAGAAGACAGAATAGATGCTGGGTGAGCAAAAACAACAGATGTCCATCCCAGAATCACAGTACTAATTCCCACCGTCACCCCCCCACCACCACCTGCTTCCAGACTGCCTTTGCTTGCAATACCAGCCTCTTCCCGGTGTCTCAGAAGCAAAGCCTGCCTATGCTGGGTTCTGCTCCTGCAGGCAAGTCCTGCCTGGGATCACTGTGAGGATGTCCTGTAGGGCAGAGATCCCCAACCCCCCAGGCCACGGCGCAGTACCCGGTACCATGGCCTGTAAGGAACTGGGCTGCACAGCGGGAGATGAGTGGCAGGCAAGCAAGCATTACTGCCTCAGCTCCGCCTCCTGTCAGATCAGTGTCAGCATTAGATTCTCAAAGGAGCGCAAACCCTATTATGAACTGCACAGGCGAGGGATCTAGGTTGTGCGTTCCTTATGAGAACCTAATGCCTGATGATCTGAGGTGGAGCAGTTTTATCCTGAAACCATCCCCCCACCCTTATACCCCATGTGTGGAAAAATTGTCTTCCACAAAACTGGTCCCTGGTGCCACAAAGGCTGGGAACCGCTGCTGTAGGGGTGTGCTTCTGCCCCTATCATAGAGTCAATCTTTTGCAGCTAAGCCTGCTAAAAAGCCAGGATGAGAGAAGCTGGACAGGGAGAGGTAAGCCAAGAGTCTGGTGGTGTGAACAGAAACAGAGCTCTGAAGTTTGAGATCCAGCCTCCTCCCTGTGGTGTGGCCTGGAGCACAGTTACGTGAACTCAGCAAAGCCATTTCCTTGTCTCTAGTGCAGTTATTGCAAAGACTGCTGGACATTGTGTGTAAAGTGCCCGCTCCAGCACTCAGTTTAATGGTAGCTGTGGGGGTGTGATGTAATTCAGTAGCCTGTTCACTTTGCATCTTTTGTTCACAACACAGTTCAAAGCTCTTTTAAGAATACTTGTTAGGGCCAGGCGCGGTGGTTTACACCTGTAATTCTAGCACTTTGGGAGGCCGAGGCGGGCGGATCACTTGAGGTCTCGAGTTCGAGACCAGCCTGACCAACATAGTGAAACCCCATCTCTATTAAAATACTGCGCGCCTGTAATCCCAGCTACTCCAGAGGCTAAGGCAGGAGAATCGCTTGAACCCAGGAGGCGGAGGTTGCGGTGAGCCGAGATCATGCAACTGCACTCCAGCCTGGGCAACAGACCAAGGCTCCATCTCAGAAAAAAGGAAAAAATAAAAAACTTGTTAACTGGGTGCAGCAGCTCACTCCTGTAACCCCAGCACTTTGGGAGGCCGAGGCAGGAGGATCTTTTGAATCCAGGAGTTTGAGGCCAAGCTGGGCGACATAGTGAGACCTCATATCTATAATTAGCTGGGTGTGGTGCACCCACCTGTGGTCCCAGCTACTTGGGAGGCCTAGGTGGGAGGATCGCTTGAGCCCGGGAGGTTGAGGCTGCAGTGAGCCAAGATCATACCAGTGCACTCCAGCCTGGGCAATAGAGCGAGACCTTGTCTCAAAAAAAAAGAACACTTATTGAGTGCTTGACGATTTGGAGTTTTTTGTTTGTTTGTTTTAGCGACGGACTCTCACTATGTTTTGCCCAGGCTAGCCTTGAACTCCTGGGCTGAAAGGATTCTGAATAGCTAGGACTATGGGCTTGCACCACTGCACCAGGCTTGACAATTATGGAACTCATTTTACATTGTCTTGTTGAATCTTCTCATCCTTGGCTCCCAGGCCTCTCTAGCCATGGACAGCCGACTTAGAAAGTCTTGGTCAGCAGCTGGGCATGGTGGCTCATGCCTGTAATCCCAGCACTTTGGGAGGCCGAGGTGGGTGGATCACTTGAGGTCAGGAGTTCGAGACCAGCCTGGCCAACATGGTAAAACTCATCTCTACTAAAAACACAAAAATTAGCTGGGTGTGGTGGCGTGTGCCTGTAATCCTAGCTGCTCAGGAGGCTGAGGCAGGAAAGTCACTTGAACCCAGGAGGCAGAGGTTGCAGTGAGCTGAGATCACCCCATTGCACTCCAGCTTAGGCAGGAAAGTGAGACTGCGTCTCAAAAAAAAAAAAAAAAAAATCTTGGCCAGGGTGGTATATCAGCCCAGCCTGCATGTGGCCCTGTCCTGCCATCCCATCCTGTCTGGATGGCAGGAGTAATGGCATCATTGCAGGAAGATTGCCCTAAATATGCAGGCTAACAGCCTGAGTGTGTTGAGAGGAACTGGAATGAATTGTTGAGCCAGGGCCCTGGGCACCTGGCCAGACCAACCTCTGGCAATACAGCCTGAGGCATACCTGACTGGAACCACAGCAGATCTGACAGTGATGAATAATTCCAGGCATCCAGCTGACTGGGTTGGGAAGAACTTTTTCAAGAGTCCTTGTGTGATGGTAGTGGTGATAATGACTGTGATGATGACAGCTATTCCTTAGCAGAATACACAGTGCTTTTTTATTGTTTTGTTTTGTTTTGTTTTTTTGAGGCAAAGTCTCACTCTTGTCCCCCATGCTGGAGTGCAGTGGCGCGATCTCGGCTCACTGCAACCTCCGCCTCCCAGGTTCAAGCAATTCTCCTGCCTCAGCCTCCTGAGTAGCTGGGACTACAGGTGCCTGCCACCATGCCTGGCTAATTTTGTATTTTAGTAGAGACAGGGTTTCACCATGTTGGCCAGGCTGGTCTTGAACTCCCGACTTCAGGTGATCCGCCCGCCTTGGCCTCCCAAAGTGCTGGGATTACAGGCGTGAGCCCCCGCGCCCGGCCGCTTCTTTTCATTTGTGGTCTCATCAACTCTCCATTAACCCTGTGAGATGTAATGACTGTTTTATAGATTAGGAAGCTGACTCAGAGAAGCTAAATGACTTGCCCAGGGTCACCCAGCTGAGAAGTGATAGAACTGGAGTTCAAATAAGGTGAAAAAAAAATCTTGGCCAGGGTGGTATATCAGCCCCTCCAAGCAAACTGCCATGAGTTGCCATTTTTAAAGCTCACAAGAATCCTGAAGTAGGCCACACCCTTCCTTTACAGATGGGGGTAAATGGCTTCCCATTGGCTACCCAGGCAGGGGCTAGAGTCTGGAAGCCAGATGCTGGGCTGCCTCCTGCCTCGGAAACAGCCAGCCTACTGCTCCTCTGCTGCTGGCCCACATGTAACCAAATTGCAGAGACTCTGGTTCGTCCCAGAATTGGAGGACCACATGCCCTCCGTTCCGCCTGCCGCTGTCAGCCTTCCCTGTACAAGTGCCCTCCTGCTGGGCAGGTGTCAGAGATGCCGCCAGCATGGCTGCTGCTGGACTTCCTGCACTGCCACTCCTGCCCTCCTGCTGCAGACCTGTCCCTGGCACAGCCCATGGGCTCCCACTGCCCCCGACTCCAGGAGCCTCAGGCTGCCCCCTTGTCCTAGGACTAGCAAAAATGAGACCATGACTAAGGAAGGATTATGTGCAAAGACTTGTTCTTGCATAGATGTTTTTTCGGTCAGCAAGTATTTCTTAAGTGCGTGCTCTACACGAGGCACTGGATTGGGCAGTAATTAGTGACACGGCAGTAAGCAAGACAGACATCTCTCCAGCCCACAGGGGGCTCACTGCACAGGACAGCCAGCAACTGGTGGTGCTGTGAGGGGATGGAAGAGGCTGCAGAAGCATGGGGGTTCTGGAGGTGGGGTTGGCATGAGATCTGAAGGGTAAGGAGGTATTGGCCAGGATGAGGGCAGCTTTGGGTATGTCCAGGTATGCAGCAGGGGCCGGTGGAGGGCCACCAGGAATGGTTCCCACCCTCTGGTAGAAGCACAGGTTCTTGATGGCAGGCTCTGTGGACCCTGCTGCCCCAGTCCCCTGGGACTCCATGGGGCTGTCGCCACTTGCTGACAGGTAGTCCCAATAAGAAGCATACCAGCCACATGTGAGCTTCTCATAGTTCTGTGAAGTCTAGAGCTCCAACAGGTTTCTAGAACTCTAGGGCTGGGCGGCGGCCCCTGGCCTGCTTGGGTTTGCCAAATAGTCCAGTGCTTAGCTCCTTCCTGAGTGAGTGATGCCAAGGTCTGGCTGCTCAGCGGCACCAACACCTGTGGCGGCCCTTTGCGTGTGTGCCGGGACAGCCCCAAACCTAGAAGAGCTGTGCTTGGCTTCCAGGGACTTTGAACACCCTTTTCCTCCTCAAGCCTTTTTGGTCTCCCGCTGTCCCCATGTGAGGCCCACCTTCCTCCTCGCCACTGCTGTTCCCTCCCTGCAGGTCCAGCTGCAGCTGCTGACAGGCATCGTGAAACTCTTTCTGAAGAAGCCAACAGAGACCCAGGAGCTGGTGCAGCAGGTCCTCAGTCTGGCCACTCAGGTGGGTGACCCAGCCGCCCCACTGTGCCCAGCACAGCCGTCACTCAAGCAGGGGAACTTTTGTCCCAGGAATTAGACCTGGAAGCCAGGCCCACTCCTGAGACAGGTATCTTGTGGGTGGGACTGGCTTCCAGCCCCAGAGTAACCCAAGCTCCCTGCCTTCAGGGAGCTTAGAACACAAAGTGCAGGGAGGTCAAGTAGTGAAGTTGAGACAAACTAGACAGAGGAGGAGAGCCTGCGGAAGCCTGAGGGTGTGCGTTGGGGGCAGGAAGGGCAGGCCACAGTGGGCGGTTGGGAGTAGAGACAGGCACGGCCAGGCTGGAGTAGAGCAGCATGGAGAAGGAGCCCGGGGATGGGGTATGGCCCTGTAGGTGGTGTAGGGGCAGGCTCATGGGAGCACTCAGGACTGCTGTCCCCATTGGCCAGCCCTGTGCCACACCTGGCTCATGGCTACAGGAAAATCTCCTCCCTTCTCACCTGGCTACTCTGAGTTTCATGGGCTTCTCCTCACCCCCACAAGGACTCAGATAACCCGGACCTGCGGGACCGTGGCTACATCTACTGGCGCTTGCTTTCCACGGACCCAGTGGCAGCCAAGGAGGTGGTGTTGGCTGAGAAGCCACTCATCTCTGAAGAGACGGACCTCATCGAGCCCACACTGCTGGACGAGCTTATCTGCTACATCGGCACGCTGGCCTCTGTCTACCATAAGCCTCCCAGTGCCTTTGTGGAGGGGGGCCGGGGCGTCGTGCACAAGAGCCTACCACCCCGCACGGCCTCGTGAGTGAGACTGGCCAGTAGGCCTGAGCCTCCACACCTGCTTTCCCAGTTCAGCAGCATAGGCACTAAGGCCTGGTGTGTCATGCCCTGGCAAGGCCTGAGTCTGAGGAAAACTGACAACCTTTTCTCAGCTATTTATTGTACATGAGGTATTTGCTAGATGACCTCATTCCATCCTAACAACAGCTCTGAGAGCAAATGTCCCCATTCTTCAGGTGGGAACAAGAGACAAGGAGAGCTTGAGGGACTGGTCCAGGATCTCACAACTAGCAGAGCTGGGACTCAGACCGGTTCTGTCTCATTCCAGAGCCCTGTCTGTGCCTCCTCTGCTTTTCCCAGGTGGTTGGTGTGACCTGGTGGCACCGTCCTAGGGCACTGGCTTCCAGTTTTCTCCTTGGCATGGGCTGAGGGCTAGAAGCAGGCGGCCCTCTCCCTTCACTCATCCTCACGGAGGGCCTGAAAGATGGACTTGCTGTGGGAATGGGGAAGCAGTGGGGCCATGTGGACAGGCCTGTCGGGGACAGTGAGGAGACTCAGTGCCTGTCCTGGGGGAGGTGCCTGGAGGTTGGGGTCTCTTTAACCTTCCTGAGACATCTTGATGCCTCCGCCCTACTGAACGTCTCTCCCTTCTGTGTCCCGGCAGGAGTGAGAGTGCAGAGAGCCCTGAGACAGCCCCTGCCGGAGCACCTCCTGGGGAGCAGCCAGATGTCATCCCCGCCCAGGGCGACCTGCTGGGTGACCTCCTCAACCTGGACCTTGGCCCTCCAGTGAGCGGCCCACCCCTGACCACCTCCTCAGTGCAGATGGGAGCTGTGGACCTTCTTGGCGGTGGCCTTGACAGCCTGGTATGTCATGGGTGCCCTCTGGATGATGTTGATAATGATCCTCAGAGGAGCAGTCACTGAACGCCCCTCCATGCCAGGCACCAGCTGAGTGCCTCAGGTACATTATATTGAGCTCTTACCATTTACCCTCGGAGGTGATTGTGTAGCTCCCTACTTATGATAAGAAAACCAAGGTTTAGAGAGGCCAGGCAGCCTTCCCTCCAAGGTTGCACAGTCCCTGAGTGGCAGACAGGATTCCACTCCCTTGTTGGACCTTCAAGTCCCAGGAGATCCTGGGCAGGGAGGCCCATCCTAGCCCTTGCCTTAATCCTGCCATCACAGTCACCTTTGCCCTGTTAGGCTAGGGTGTTCCTAACTTTGAGGAATCAGACTTGTGTCCACTTAGCTTCATGCTGCCCCAGCTGGGAACAGAAGCCCAGCCAGGCCTATTTGAGAGGACATGGGAGGCCGGGGAGAGAGGGGAATGGGAAGACAGTAGGGAGGGGAGTGGTGAGACTAACGTGGGTGTCTCCCTGGGGCTTCCTCAGGCAACTGGCAGGGCCAGGTGCTGGGGGTGGCTGAGCCTCTTCATTTGACTGTGCTCGACTCAGGTCTGCACGGTGGCAGCACGGGGGCAGGAGACTGGCGATCAACGCTGCTAGGGTGAGGCAGGAAGGGCTGTGGTGCAGAATGGGTGTTGGGGTAAATGTGTGGTGTAGTGCCTTTCATAGAGACGGGGTCTGGGCCTCTCGTAGGCCCCAAAACAGCCTCACACCACTCTCCTCTTGGATGGAGCTACGGTTAACTAATCTCCTCTCTCCTTCCCTTCTCTCTCTTGTTTCTCTGTCTTCCTTCCTGGCTTTTTCTCTCTGCATGTGGCTGCCTGTTCTCTTCACCTGCCTGCTTCTGCTTGGAGATGGGTGATGAGCCTGAAGGGGTATGGTTCAACCCTTGCGTCACCAAGCCTTCATCCTTGCTCCTCCCGAAAGCGCTGGCCCAGCATCCCAAGGGGCGGGTGATGTCAAAGCAGCCCCCGCCTGCTGAGCCCTTGCCTTGGTCCAGCGTCCTGGCAGTCTCTGTCTTGACCAGCTGGCATCCGGCTACCACTGGGCCCCATAGCCATGGATTCTTGCCCAGTCCTCACCACCCCATGACACATCACCTTGTCATCCCAGGGGTTGCCAGCCCTCAGTCCCACAACCCCTCTCTAATGTCCTGGAGGGAGAGCACCCGTCTGCATAGCATGTCTCCACCCAGCCGTGTGTCTTGGGACCTCCTTTTATCCATGGGCTGAGTGTCAATTTGGGAGTGTCTCCAGCCCTTTCCCAGACGTTACTCCTAAGGCTCAAGGCTTGCAGGGCACGGGAGGGCTCAGCCTCTCTTCTCCACCCACCTCTCTCTGTCTTGTCTCTGTAATTTAGAGTTGATATGGAGGCTGTCCTGCCCCCTGCCCCCAGTGTATTCTAAAGAGCCAGGTGGCTTTACTCATTCCCAGCCCTTGATGTCCTTGCTTCTTGATGCCTGCCTCTGACTCTGTCCCTCCCTTTCCAGATTGGGGGCACCAACTTCGTGGCACCTCCAACAGCAGCAGTACCAGCCAGTCTTGGAGCACCCATCGGCAGTGGCCTGAGTGACCTCTTTGACCTAACCAGTGGTGTGGGCACCCTGTCAGGATCATATGTGGCCCCCAAAGCAGTAAGTCACTTGTCTTCTCTCTTGGCAGAAGCAGAGAGAAGTTATAGAGACTGGCATGTGGGCTCCTTTAAATGGCCTCGGCCGTAGAATTGGCTCAGGCCGGCGCTGATGAGGGAAGCTGGGGGCCACGGGGGCACCGAGGAAAAGGAGCTAAGTCAGGCTTGGTGGATGCCTAGGCAGGCTTTCCGGAGGAGTCGCAGGACCTCATTAGCTGAACAGAAGCGGGTAGGGGCTCCAGACCAAGGGAACAGCCTGTGGTAAGGCCTGGAGGGAAGGGAGACCCTGGCCTCTGTCAGGGAATCAGCAGAGGCCTGTCAGGTGGAAGCAGTAGTTCTCAGTGCCATCAGACCCAGCACCCCTTAGTCATCATCGACATTTTACATTGTCACCATTCCTCTCCTTAAATGCAATTGGTGGGCTGTGTAACCTACCTACACACAGCATTCCAAAAATACTCAGATGCTTTCACTGCATGGAGGAGACATAAAAGGAAGAGAATACAAGTGTATGTATCAATGTTATAAGTGTCTGGGCACGCCTGCCCACTCACCCCGGAAGATATGAAGTTGCCAGGTGTTTGCTGCAGGGCAAAGTCACTGTGACTGTGGCAACCACAGTCTGGATGTTTGTAGCCTGGACCCCATGAGTGGTTTGGCCAGTGGTGCCATTTGTTTCTGAAGTGGTCGCTGACTCCCAGTAAGGTTCGGAGTAAGATAAACAACAGGCTTCCCTTGATTTTCCTGAGAATTGTGTTCCTGGAAGTCTCAGGATATGTTGAAACCATGCAGAAAATACTGGAAGGATGCAGGACAGTTGCTTGTTGTGGGGTGGTTGTCCCCACGGTGGGACGTCCAGCATCCCTGACTCCAGCCCCCTATGTTATGCCACCTGAAGATGCCCACAGAAGCCCACTGTGCCACCTAGGGCACACCCCCAAGACTCCTGGCTAGACTAGGGATCAGCAAAGGAAGAAACTGGCAAGGCTGGTGGGCCAGGCTGAGCGTTTCTTCTTGATCCTGGCACAGCCGGAGGCTTTGGAAAGTTTTAAGCAAAGAGATGAACCAGTCTGATTTGCACTTGAGAAAGATGGCTGCGTGTGTAGGGAAGGGGTGGGGCAGAAGCACCGGCCCCAGGGGATTCTGTGGCAGGGAGGAGGAGTGCTGCGGCAGCTGGACCACGAGGGCTCTTGTGGGTGGAAACAGTGGCCAGACTTGAGAGCTCCCTGGGAGGGAGGAGCCGGGGCTGAGGGAAGGAGAGCTGAGTTCAGGGTGTGAGAACATGCAGGCGTAGCACTGAGGAGAGCTCAGTGTGGCCCATGTTGTCAATGTCAAGGAAGCTGCCAGAGGGGACCAACCTGGCCTGATCCCCTCACCACACTCAGATCAGAAGTTGTGTTTGCCAGAGCCCCCCTCTCTCTTCTGAGGTCCCGGCCCCAAAACAGGATACAGTTGGGGGTCGGGGCAGTGATAGCTCTGTCATGACTAGGGAGCCATGAACCCCCACCTCCCTACACCCTGAGCTGGATTTCTCCACCATATGCCAGCTGCACCTGCAGTGGTGGTGACTGGAGGCCCTGGCAGGGTCTGGGCACTGAGAGGCCCACAGCAGACAGCAGCTCTGACACTAGTAGCCACACACTTCCTTGCAGGAATGGCACAGCATTCCACAGCCACCACCAGCACGTCCTCCTCCCAGCAGCCCTTTGTGGCTCTTCCTCCTATTTCGTGGTTGAGAAATCTGAGTGCTTTTGCCTAAGGTCACATAGCTGGTGACAGAGTCTGGAAGTGAAAGCAAGTAACACTAAAGCCTCTGCTCCAGACCCCTACATGATGGTGGCCCCACAGAGCGTGAGAACGACCTGTGCCCCTGCCTTCATGGGTGGAGTGTCAGGGCCAGCAGGGCCAAGGGAACGTAGGATCGTGGCATAACGTACAGCATGTGCAGTTGACTTACTACCTGGATTGGCTGCACCAAGGCATGAGGCCAACCTGTACTCACCAGAAGCCCAATATCACAGGCACACAAAGCAGGACGAGTCCTTAAGGGACAGAGAACAGCAAAGACTCCTGTAACCCGGTGGGTGCCAGCCCTTGCCAGGCACTGCAGAGCTGCCAGGAAAAGAAAGCCTGGAGCTGGCCTTTGGCAAGCTGGCACTAGGCTTGTGAGTTCATCTTATATATATATTTTATTACATATATATATAATATATATTATATATAATATATATTATATTACATATATATATATATATATATATATATATATTTACACACACACACA
>NW_016816945.1:1222116-1266366 GCF_001698545.2 Rhinopithecus bieti
TATATATATATATTTTTTTTTTTTTTTTTTCAAGACAGAGTTTTGCTCTGGTCACCCAGGCAGGAGTGCAATGGTGCAATCTCAGCTCACTGCAACCTCTGCCTCCGGGGTTCAAGTGATTCTCCTGCCTCAGCCTCCCGAAGTAGCTGGGATTACAGGTGCCTGCCACCACGCCTAGCTAATTATTTGTGTTTTTAGTAAAGACAGGATTTCACTGTGTCGTCCAGGCTGGTCTTGAACTCCTGACCTTAGGTGATCCACCTGCCTCGGCCTCCCAAAGTGCTGGGATTACAGGTGTGAGCCACCGTGCCCGGCCATGTGTTTGTCTTACCAGTGTTATCCCTCTTTGTCTTTCTGAAGGGTCAGATGAGTGTATCCAGCAGAGCATGCTGGAAAGGAGAGGGGAGGGGATCTCTTAGTCAGGAGTCATCAGGCCAGGCTGCCTGAAGGAGGAGTTTTTCTGCCCTGGGCAGGACTTTCTCCACTGCCTCAGTCATGGGAGGGTTCTAGGGTGTGGGTGCCCTCTCCCTTCAGAATCAGTTGGTAGGTATCCACATCTTCCTGACAGTGCTGTGGCCACCTGGAATTGTTCATTCCTCACGCATTTCCACACCCTGCCTGTGGGGTTAAAGACACTGGCCAGGTCAGGCGCGGTGGCTCATGCCTGTAATCCCAGCACTTTAGGAGGCCAAGGCGGGCGGATCACGAGGTCAGGAGATCGAGACCATCCTGGCTAACACGGTGAAACCCCATCTCTACTAAAAACGCAAAAATTATCCAGGCGTGATGCCGGGCGCCTGTAGTCCCAGGTACTCGTGGGGCTGAGGCAGGAGAATCGTGTGAACCCTGCAGGCAGAGCTTGCAGTGAGCCGAGATGGCACCACTGCACTCCAGCCTGGGTAACAGAGCAAGACTCTGTCTCAAAAAAAAAAAAAAAAAAAAAAAGGCTTTGGCCAACCCTGCTGGTCTAAGGGAATGAGGCTGTCTGTGTATAAGAACTTTTGGGTTCCTCACCATTTGGCTCAGCTGGTGGTGACAGTTCATTGGTTCATCCAGTAAAGATTGAAGATGGTTCTGTTAGGACTTGTGTGAGACATCATGAACCCACAGTGACCAAGAGCAGTGCGGTCCCCATCCCCAGCCATGGGCAACTGAGAGAGGGCCAGGGGAAAGGAGGCCTGACAGGGGCTCCGGCGTAGTTGTCCATGAGGGAGCCACGCCCCCAGTCAGGTTCAGCTGGCCTCTGCGTACTCTCTCAGCCGCCGTGGCACAGCTGAGAACCAAAGCAGGGTACTTTCTGTCCTCACAGATCTGTCCAGGGGGCACAAAGGGTGCTCAGGGTTAACTGAGCAGGATGGGGGTGGGGAGGTGCTTTCAAAGCAGAGGTAACAGCCGGTGTGAGGTCCCAGGGGCAGGGGCAGGGGCAAGCCTGGGGAGCAGATGGGCACCAGGCTGTGGAGGCCAAGGCCCGAGGACGCCACTGCAGGATTGGAAGGGGTTTCTTAGGATGCCATGATCAGATCTGCATGTCACAAGATAACGTCAGCTGCTGTGGAAAGGGGGAGAGGGTGGAAATGGGGCACCACCTGGCAGCTGCTGTCTCACCTGGGGAAATCTGGTGGCAGCTTAGATGCTGGTGGCGCCTCTGGAGATGGAGAGACATGGAGGCCCTGGAGGAAGATGTAGGAGGTGGCCTCCGCAGGACTTGGGTTGCGTGACTGCCGCGAGGGGGTTAGGGTGGGGTGGGGGCGCTGTGCCTGATGTTTCTGTGGTTTCTGGCACTGGCAACCTGAGAGACAGTGGGACGTTTGTTGGCACTGAGTGCACTTGCAGAAGCTGTCAGTGGGGTCTAAGCCTTTTGACCTCAAGGGGCCTGTGAGCTGTCCATGGGAGAGTAACCGCCTGAGAGGCGTTTGTGAGTCCACAGGATGCCGCTGGCGGATGTCTTCCATGGCAGGGCTCTAACTCATGCTGTTTGCTCAACAAATACTCCCCGAACGCTGGTTTCACACCAGGCTCTGAGCCAAAGGTGGTAAAGACGGAAAAACAGAGCCTTTCCCTCAGCGAGCTCTCTGAGTACAGGGGAGACAGACACAAGGTCATATTTATCTGCCATAACATCACTGGGGCGAGGGAGCCTGGGGGCAGGGTTCCAGGAGGAGGTGGTTCTTGAGCTGAGACTCGAATGACAAGGGCAGCCAAGCAGCGGAAGGCCTGCCAGGCAAGGGGTCCTCTTAGGTACTGTCCTTGGTCAGACCAGTTGCTGCAGCTGAAGGCCAGCCCTGCCTCCTGCAAGGGAGGACAGGCAGTGACAGTCAGGAAGGCCCAGGCTCTGGCCGAGGCCCAGGATGCCACTGGGCACTGAGCTCTGTCCTTAGCTCATGGCATCCCTCAGCCCTACTTCCCAAGTGATCCCTCCATTGCCCTCTGAGGACTCAACATCAGCCCTGGAGCCGAAGCGCCTCCCCAGCCCGAGCTGCTCCAAGAGGCAGCCACATCGTGGCCATGACCCTAGGTGGGACGTGGGATTGTTCTGTTCCCAATACGTATCTGGTCATCCCCTAGCAGTAACGGTGGGGGTGCTGGATCTGGGAGGCCCCTGCAAGAGAGAGAGAGAAAAAGCACCCTCAGGTGGGCTGTTGAGTTTGGGCTGGGGGAAGAGGCACCCACCCGCTGCACCCTTTTCCCTGCAGGTCTGGCTCCCAGCCATGAAGGCCAAGGGGCTGGAGATCTCGGGCACCTTCACCCGCCAGGTGGGCTCCATCTCCATGGACCTGCAGCTGACCAACAAGGCCTTGCAGGTCATGACCGACTTTGCCATCCAGTTCAACCGCAACAGGTGAGCTCCCTGAGGCCAACTCACCTCTCAAGGGGAGGCCTGAGAGAATCCAACTTGGAATCTGTTCTGGGGACTGCAGGCAGGGGTGGGGCCGCATGGGGGAGGGCAGTGCCCCTTTTCTGGAGGATGTTCCCCACAACCCCTTGGGCCAAAACTCCCTGAAGCACTGGGTTTTGTTTGTTTCTTTTCTTTTGGAGATAGAGTCTCGCTCTGTCACACAGGCTGGAGTGCAGTGGTGCCGTCTCAGCTCACTGCGGCCTCCACCTCCCAGGTTCAAGCAATTCTCCTGTCTCAGCCTCCCAAGTAGCTGGGATTACAGGTGTCTGCCACCATGCCTGGCTAATTTTTTGTATTTTTAGTAGAGGTGGGGTTTCACCATGTTGCCCAGGCTGGTCTCGAACTCCTGAGCTCAGGCAATCCGCCCACCTCGACCTCCCCAAGTGCTGGGATTATAGGTGTAAGCCACCGTGCTCAGCCAAGCAGTGGGATTTCTACCCCCAAGTAGAATATGGACTCCAAAGTACCAGGCAGAGTGGGGAGGGATGTCTTTCGTTTGCGTTTTTATTTTTTATTTTTTGAGATGGCCTCGGTGTATTTATTGCCCAGGCTGGTCTTGAACCCTTGGGCTCAAGCGATCCTCCTGCCTCAGCCTCCTGGGTCACTGGGACTACAGGTGCACGATACTACACCTGGCCCCCCTTATTTTTGCCTCCACTGTCCAAAGAAGTGTTTTACAGACAGAAACGCCCTGCTCCAGCTGAAGAGCCCACCTCTGGCAAACACCCCACATAGGAGGGGCCTATCTTAGGGACCAGCTCCCAGAAGGCTGGTGGGGAGTGGGCCTGTCTGCCAGCCTCTCCATTGTGGCAGAGGATTAAAGTATCAGATGGGGCCTCTGGGAGTGGTAGCTGCTCCAGGCCCCTCCCCACCGGGTCCCCTACACTGGGTGTCAGTGGGAAGGTTGCCTGTCTGGCACTGTCATGGACCCGGCCAGTGAAGCTAGGGCTCCCCTGGGGACCCCTGGCAGCCCCTCCTGATGATTCTTCTTCCTGAGCATGCTCATGATGAGCAAACTGAGCCTCTAAGAAGTTGACTGAAGGGGCTGCTTCCCCAGGGAAGCCTGGAGGCCAGTAGGTCCTGACTCTTGGGCAGACCGGGACTGGGGGTGACTCTGCCACTTACCCTCATGTGACCCTGGAGGTCACAGAAGTGCACCAGGCTCCTAGAGGTGGTTCCAATGGTTGCCTCTAGCAAACTTACTGTATGCTGCATGCTTCCTGGGCACCAGGCCCTGTGCCACCGGCTTTGGGAGTATTGTCTCGCTTGAGGTACTTGATGGCCCAGCAAAGTCACTGCCATCACCCCTTTTTAGTAGGTAATGACACCTGGGCTCCTTGGACAGCTCACACAGCGGGCAGTAGTGGAGCTCCCAGGAAATCCTGGTGTGCTAAGCCACCAAGCGGGCCTGGGGTTCCCCAAATGGTCTCCCTCTGTGTCCCAGGCAGGCTGATGGGTCAGACAGCTCAAACTCTCATTCTCAGCAGTGCCAGTCACTCTGTGGGGTCTGACACAAGCCTGCTCCTCCCTGAGACGGTGTCCTCATCTAGAGGATGGAAAGAGGTGTACCTGGCCCTGTTTTTATGAGGCTGGAACGCGTGTAATGTCGAATCTGTAGCCCCGGTATACTGAGCCCTCGGTTTGTGCCCCCAGTCCCATGCCCTATGACTTATCTTCCAAGAGCCTGCAGCTCTTGGCTCACACTCAAGAGGATCTTCCATTTGCCACTGTGCTGCTTTGCAGAGAAGCAGGGCTTTCCTGAATCTCTCTGTGGCCACTGTGTGTCCTGGCCAGTTCTGGCCAAGAGAGTAAAATCTAGCGTCTTGCTTGGGATGGTCAGATCCCTTCTGGGAGTTGAGGATTGGCAGCAAAGACTTGAGCAGTCCCAGAGTTTTCAAGGTAGAAGCAGCTTATACTCCAGGCTGCTGGCATTAGACAGAGCTCCTTGAGGGCAGGACAGGGCAAGGCCTGCTTACCTGGGCCCACCAGTGCCTGGCCCAGAGGAGAAGAACAGAGCTGGGCTTTAGGCCTGCAGCCAGGCTGGGGCAGAGCAACTGGCCTGGGGCTCTTTGTTTCTGTCCACATGGTCATCTGGAGGAGGGAGACCAGGAGCCCATCCTGTCCAGGGTCCAGAGCATGGGTAGGCTGGTACTGTGAGAGGCTCCCTGCCAACCACAGCCCCAGCTCCCGAGCCAGAGGAGCTCACCTGTCCCGCATCAGCACCTGCTCCCCTTGCCATGCCTGTGGGGCTTCTCTCTCCCCAGCTTTGGCCTGGCCCCCGCCGCCCCCCTCCAGGTCCACGCACCACTCAGCCCCAACCAGACAGTGGAAATCTCCCTGCCTCTCAGCACGGTGGGCTCGGTCATGAAGATGGAGCCTCTGAACAACCTCCAGGTGGGTTCTGGGGAGGGCAGGCACCCCAGTCCTTACACACCCACCAGCTGGGCCCCACTGGGGTCAGCAGTGGGTTGTGTCTGCAGAGTCATGCTCTTAGCTTTTGGGGAGGCCCAGTCAGGGAACAAAGGGGTGTGTTTACCAGGGAAGGCCCTGGGAGAGAATCTGCTCAGCGATGCCCTTCCTGGGGCCTCAGAGGTGGCGTCAAGGCCCAGAGACTGACCGGGGACCCCCTTGTGCCTAGGTGGCTGTGAAGAACAATATCGATGTCTTCTACTTCAGCACCTTGTACCCACTGCACATACTCTTTGTGGAGGATGGGAAGATGGGTGAGTCATGAGGGAGCCCTCTGGGGTGCCTGAAATGGGACTGTGGCTTGGGAACCTGGCCAAGATAGTGCCTTTACCAAGGCCCTGATGGACTGCCTTACCTACAAATGGAATCGGGGAGTCGCTTCCTCCCTGCAGGCCTGGAGTGAGGAGTATACCCAGGATCCCCAGGCCTTAGTGGCCAGTTCTGGTCTGGCAGGTGGGCTGTGCCACATGGAACTCACCCCACTCCCAGGCTCTCCTGCTCGCTCCTCAGCCTTGTCCCACAGGCTGCAGAGAGCCCAGGTCATGCCCCACGCCTGGTAACCCCCCGCTCTGTGTCCTTGCTGGAACCCCCAAGAAGGGTGTTGATCACAGCACACAGATGGCCTGCACCCGGCCCCTGGCTGCGTGGAGCCCTTGGCCCATGTCATCTCTTGCTTGCCACAGAAGCCCTGCATGGGAGGCTGTGCCTTATAAGCAGGCTGCTCACCGAGGAGGAGGAAGGTGTGTGGGGGTGGGGAGGGGAGATTTGAGGCCTGGAGGCAGGAAACCAGGGTCATTTGGAAGCAGCACTGGGGCCTCCGTCACAGAGCGGAGGGTGTGCTCAGGGAAGCAGGAGGGCTGTGTAGCAGCTAGTGCCTGTCGTCAGCTTTCAGGTGGCACAGTAAAGGCCAGACCCATTTCCTGCTGAGCTGCAGAGAGCCCGTAGGTTTATGAGGGGCCCCCCTCTCATCCCCCCCGCTCACCCTGCAGACCGGCAGATGTTCCTGGCCACATGGAAGGATATTCCCAATGAGAATGAGGCCCAGTTCCAGATCAGAGACTGCCCCCTCAATGCAGGTGAGGACTCCGAGCACATGACCCCAGCCCCTCACCTGTACCCAGGCCCCGCACTGACTGGGGTCTCCCACGGCCATGTGACCCCACAGAAGCTGCGAGCAGCAAGCTGCAGAGCAGCAACATCTTCACTGTCGCCAAGAGGAACGTGGAGGGCCAGGACATGCTCTACCAGTCCCTGAAGCTGACCAACGGCATCTGGGTGCTGGCGGAGCTGCGGGTCCAGCCGGGCAACCCCAGCTGCACGGTGAGAGCCCCGGCACCCACCCTGCGGCCTTGGAGCCTCCCCTTCGTCCCATGCCAGGGCGTGGTTCTGGTGGAGGACGCGGTCCAAGCATCCCTTCGAGCCTGGCTTGAACCAGAATCAGTTCGGTCCCTGAAAAGGACCTTTCTAGAAAGCTTTCACATCCACCCCGTCGGGTTACCCAGATAAGACACCAATTGGGTCTCGGAACAGTGAGTTGGACTAGAAGATTTATAAAATTGGGCCCTGTGAGGTGGTGAAGTTGGTTTGGCACCCCTGACTGGGAAGTGGCATTGCTAAGCATAGGCCCTAGCCCTGTCCTGTGAGTGCCTGCATGCCCAGCTGGGAGGACGTTGGTTCCCAGGAGCCCTAACTTCCCAGCCTTTGAGGTAGACCTGTCAGGGGATGGCTTCCCTGGGGCACATAGTTGTCCTGGAGGTCTGCGCCACTGTTCCAGGGCCCTGGACAGCCCCAAGCTCTGCTTCTCCCCCGCACCCCTGAGTCTCTGGCAGGCATGGCCCTCCAGACACTGCACCTCCTGGGCCCTGCTGCCAGCGCTGGTCGGTGGGGGGCTGTGGCGTGGCTTCGGTGGTGGTAACTTCCGTCTCCCTGTGTTTGGTTGCTGCATGTCACCTTCCCTGCTGGTGCCCGTGGTGCAGGACTTAGAGGTTAGCAGATCGCTTTCTCTTTCTCCATCCACCCTCCCCAGCCTTGTCTCCTGTCCTGGCCCCCATGCACCCCATGTTTCCTGTCTGCACTCATCTCTTGGCCTCACCTCACCTGGCAGGCTCTAGCCAGGTGGCCCTGATTGAGGTGCTGACACCCCACTTCCACACATTCACAGTGTGCACAGAGCCCTTCCTAGGACCTGGACGGCCCGTGGGCTGCTGCTGACCTGCGAAACTCCATTGTTCCCACTTCCTAACTGTGCCCTGCGGAACCAGTGCTTTAGAGTGGATGGGTGGGGACTCCTCTCTCCTCTGCCTGTGATCTCAATCTCAGGCCCCAGAGCGGAGGCAAAGTCTCTACCGTGCCTGCTTCCTACGTAGGAAACCAGGAATGAGCCCAGCACCCCTCCAGACTCCCTCCCAGCCCTCCCACACCGCCTCGGGATTTTCTGTCAGGCTTCAGTCCTGAGGACCCCAGACCTTCAGGGACTCTGGGGGGGCCGGGCAGCCCTCAGGGTGGGGGCCTCCGGCTCGTGACTCACACTGCTTGCCAGCAGGGCTCTGGGGACTGGGCTGACAGCAGGTGCGTGGGCTGCAAGTATATTTGGTCCACACCCGGCTGGCTGCGATGGCCGCCCCCTCTGCTTTACCTCACATCTGTGCCAGGCGCAGCTGCCGCCAGGCTGTGTGCACGCCACGCTATCCCATTGGTTCCTGCTCTCTTCCCCACCCCTTTCCTTCCTGAGAGGAACTCCAGGGATGAGTGCTCTTTCCCCCAACCCCTCTCTCCCCTGCAGCTGTCCCTGAAGTGTCGAGCGCCAGAGGTGTCTCAGCACGTGTACCAGGCCTACGAGACCATCCTCAAGAACTGAGGCCCCGGCCAGCGCCCGCCCCAGCCTTCTGCCCGCCCCATCGAGGAGGCCCCTGGGGGTGGCAGCACATCTTCCTCCTCGCAGGAGGGACCAGGCAGGGCTCCTGGCCACCCCGTGGGCTCTGTGGTCCTGATGGCAGCACCCGATCCCTGGGGTAGGGCACCACCCCCTCCTGGGGTGAGAGCACAGGACACTCCCGTGCTCCGGGACACCCCTGCTCCTGTGGCTGTGACATGGGGTTAGGTGAGGAGGGGACCAAAGGAAACAGAGCCAGAGCAGCCACAGAAGCTGTGCCTGAAGGGTGAGCATGGAGCTTGCCCCACCGGCTCACAGCCCCGGCAGCCCCTGGCTCCTTGGAATCTCGGGTTGGTGTTAAAGGGCCCCCCACTGCCACCTCTCATGGGATGGACCCTGCCAACCTGGCCTGGGTGTGCAGGTAGGCGTCCCTTTGGTACCAGGAGAGCTGCTTGCCTTAGGCCTGGGGCTCAAGGAGCTGTAGGTGCCAGCAAAGGGGCAGAGCTGGGTTGGGAGGAGCCCAGGGCCTGCACTGCCCCCTTGCAGCCACCTGGCTGGTGCCCTGCAGCTGTGCCAGTTGGGCCACAGCCTCCCGAGTGCTGACCCGCATGGTCAAGACCAGGCAGAAGCTCCCAGAGCCCCTGTCTTGGGCTCCCACCCTACTGGCAGCTGCACTGTCCCCCACTCCCCACTTCTGCCCCAAGGATGGTCTGTGATACATTCCTCAGTGTCACCTCTGAGCCCAGGCCTCCTGCAACAGAGACAAGGCCGAGGAATGGGGCTGGGCGAGCGGGTGCGCCTCCTGTTTGGGTTTCTTTGGGGTTTCTCTTCTCTGTAGTGTCTGCTGCCCTCCTCCTGGCCTCCCAGGTTTCAGTTGTGTCTGACAGAGCATTAGGTTTTCCTGTTACTGCTGTTTAATAATAAAGAAAGTTCGGCTTTTGGCAATCACGGACACTTTTTTCCCCTCCACCAAATGTCAGGATTGAAAGCTGCCTCCATGTGGTTGGGGATGGTTTTCTGACCCTACAGTAACTAGATCTAATATATATATCATCAGAAAATGTATATTGTATGTTTACTCTTATTTTCAGAAAGAGAAAGTGAATAAAAATGATGACATCAAGTGTGTCCCCAGCCAGTGTGTCAGGCCCAAGGCTCTTCTGGGCAGGAGTCCCGGGCTGCAGGGACCCCAGGGTCAAAGGCTCCAGTGGTGTGTGCGGCAGCACTCTGAGGACAGCGCCTTCCCTCCATCCTATCCTTGGCAAATTGACTGCTGCAGCCTGCTGTCCCTGGCCCCTCTCCTGCCATTGATCCCACCTCCCACGGAGCTGACGCTGTCTCGCCTTGTGATGCTGGCCAGAAGGCTGGGCTCCCGTTGTGGTTTTCCCCAGCTCCCTGTCATCTGGGAGGCTCCGGGGGGCGTGGGAGATCCCCTGATCGGGGCGGTGGTGGGAGAGGGGGTGGGCATGTGGACAAGGCCAGCCGCCACCGAGGGCACCTTGTATGGCCCCAATCCTGGCACTGGCCTAGCTCCCAGGTAAGGGTGGCCAGACCCTAGGCAGGGCTTCGTCAGCTGAGCTGCCTCCTGGCTGGTGGGCCTCAGCCTGCTTCTGAGGGAGGAGCAGCCCAGGTTCCCCTCAGCCTGTTTCAGCCCCAGCCGCTCCCTCGTGTTCTGTCTGTACTTAGCTCCCCACACGCTGCCAGCCTCACACACACCGCTGCCTTCCTGGCTGCCGGAAACTGGGCTATACAGCCTGCCCTCTTACAGGGCATCACAGGAGCATCTGGCCCTCCACTGCCCCACCTCTGACCTCTGTGGTGTCACTGTGCTGCCCTGGGGACCCCAGGGTCAAGGGCTTGAGTTGCATGCCCAGCTGTGGCCCCTCCACAGAGTCCAGAACCAACCAAGGTCCTTGACTGCACAACCCTAGTTCTTGCCTCGCCTGAGAGTCTCTGCCCAAATGCAGCTGGAGTCCCTGCCCTGCCATGGAACTAGAGGTTGGTGAGCCCTTAATGAGAGGGACTGTCACCCTGCCATGTCACCTGCCTCCTCTGAGCTCAACACCTGGAAACACTGCCTGGGAAGCAGCTGCATGGGCCGCCACACCCATGGCCTGCCAGCTCAGCCATTCAGGGGGCTCAGCACTTCACCTCCCCACCCCTCCATCGCAAGGTCTGAAGAGGGCAAGTGTGGGATTGCTGTCCCCACTGGAGGCCCAGGACAAGCCACCTGGGTGAGGAGAGCTGGCGAGAAAGGAGGACCATCCCTAGACACCTGTGTTTGAATGAGTCTGCTCAAGCCTCAGGTGATCGTGAGCGGTGCCTCACCAGTTGGGGCCCTCTTTCACCCCACAGTGCTCAGCATAAGGGAACCCAGCATACACTGCAGCGGCTTAGTCTGCACGCGGGGAAACTGAGGCAGGGCCGTCATGCTCCCAGTCCCCCACACTACTGCATCAGGAGAACAGACACACAGGATGCTCCTTTGGGGCCCGGCCTTTAGGAAGAGTGCTTTAGGGCATAGCCAGTCTGTACCCTTCAGCTTCCCTGTCCCTCCCTCACCTCTGAGGGTCATCACAGGCCGCCTCCCTCCTGCTCATGTAGCACTTCCTACTCCTGACGCACTCAGGCCTCCCTGCCTTGCCTCTTGGAGGCCTTGGCATCTGGCAGTTTAGGGAACTTCCCTGGCTTTTCTTGAGAAGATTCCCCAGCATCTTGAACCTTCCCAGCCAATCACGAAATCCAACAGCAACCAGTTATTTCTGGAGGGTCCAACACATACCCGAGGGCTGATGGATTCCCCTGTGCAACAGACACTGCCAAGGCTGTCACGGGACCTGGTTTTACATTGTTTAATCTTCAGCTAGTGGTTTGTGTTTGTTTTTATGGAGCGAGTCATTCAGGACCATGGTGAGTGAGGTCAGCCAGACAGAGAATAAAGTTCCCCCTCCCACTCCATCCTCAGTCCTTAGTTTTCCTCCCTTAAAGGCAGACATTGTTGCTAGATTTCGATTTTCATCCAGGGATATTCTGCACATGTGTATAAGCAAATCCATGTAGAGATCTACTAAACGAATGATGGCCTACCTAGGCACGGCTAGCACATCCCTTCTCTGACCTGACAGTCCTTTCTGAAGCTCTTTCCCCATCTTTAGGAGCAGACCACCTCAGACTTCCTTGTGTGAGTGGACCACCATTAGCCAGTCCCTGCTGTGGGGCATTCAGGCTGTTTCTGCACCCTAAGCAATGCTGCAGTGAGTACCTCCCACATAACACCCTCTGCATGGGCAGGGACGTAGCTATAGGATCCAGCCCCGGAACTGCTGAACTAGAGGGTATACCCAAGATGCATTTTCTATTTTTGTTCTTGTTTTGAAAAGGTAACACATTCACATGGTTCGAAATCCAGAAGACAAAATAGATGTAAAAAATCTACCCCTTTCCCTCATTTTCCTCCCCAAAGGAAACCAATGTCATCCAAAGAGACTCAGCTTTGCCTAATGTGGATTTTTTCCCTTCTTATGTAGAAATGGTAGCACAGAATACATGTTGGGCTTATATAGCAGAGGTTTTTCCACTATTAACCCATTACAGAGAGTGTCCTCATGCCTTTTTTTTTTTTTTTCATTTTTTCATTTTTATTTCTTTTTTGAGATGGAGTCTCACTCTGTCGCCCAGGCTGGCGTTCAATGGCATGATCTCCGCTCACTGCAACCTCCGCCTCCCAGACTCAAGCGATTCTCCTGCCTGAGCCTCCCAAGTAGCTGGGATTACAGGCACCTGCCACCACGCCCAGCTAATTTTTGTATTTTTAGTAGAGACAGAGTTTCGCCATGTTGGCCAGGCTGGTCTCGAACTCCTGACCTCAGGTGATCCGACCGCCTCTGCCTCCTAAAGTTCTGAGATTACAGGCATGAGCCACCATGCCCGGCCGCCTTTTTTTTGTTTGTTTTTTTTTTGAGACACAATCTTGCTCTGTCACCCAGGCTGGAGTGCAGTGGTGCAATCTCGGCTCACTGCAACCTCCGCCTCCCAGGCCCATGTAATTCTCATGCCTCAGCCTACCGAGTAGCTGGGATTACAGGAGCACACCACCACACCCAGCTAATTATTTTTTTAATTTTTATTAGCCATGGGGTTTCACCATGTTGGCCAGGCTGGTCTCGAACTCCCGACCTCAGGTGATCTGCCTGCCTCAGCCTCCCAAATTGTTTGGATTACAGGCGTGCCACTGCGCTTGGCCTTTTTTCTCTTTTTCTTTTCTTTTCCTTTTTTTTTTTTTTTTTTTTGAGACAGGGTCTCAAAAAAATCCAGTCTCTTGCTCAGGCTGGAGTGCACTGGTGTGATCACGGCTCACTCACTGCAGTCTTAACCTTCCAGGCTCAAGTGATCCTCCCACCTCAGCCTCCAGAGTAGCTGGGACTACAAGTGCGCACCACCACACCCAGCAAATTTTTGTATTTTTTTGTAGACAGGGTCTTGCTATGTTGCCCAGGCTGGTCTCAAACTCCCGGGCTCAATAACCTGCCTGCCTCAGCTTCCCAAAGGGCTGGGATTATAGACGTGAGCCATCGCGCCTGGCCCTTTCCGTGTTTTCAGTGTGTCTCTTTGCATGTGTTTTTAAGCCACTTGTATGTCCCTTTCTGTGAGCTATCTTCACATTTTCTGCCATTTTTTTATCTGATTATTGACCTTTTTCTTACTGATTTACCATTATTCCTCCCTATTTTGTTACTGCTTTTTACTTTTCCATGCTGAAATTGGGCTTTTTAAGATGTAATTTTCTTTTAATTTTTTCTTTCTAGTACTTGTCTGCTCTTCATTTTTGCATTTCAATCCTGTTCCATCTGGGCTTTCTGTAGGAATGAGGTAGGGATCCAACTTCCCCTTTTCCCCAGATGGTTCCCCACTTGTCTCCATGCCATTTACTGAATAATTCATCTTTTCCCCACAGATTTGAAATGCCATTTTTATCATATTCTAAATTTCCACATATATTTGGGTGTTTTTCTGGACTCTGTTCTATACCAGATAATTTGTCTATTCAGGTTTTGATAACTTTTATTTTATTTTATTCATTTATTATTATTTATTATTATTTTTTTTTTTTTTTTGAGGCGGAAGTCTCGCTCTGTTTGCCCAGTGCTGGAGTGCAGTGGCCGGGATCTCAGCTCACTGCAAGGCTCCGCCTCCCGGGTTTATGCCATTTCTCCTGCCTCAGCCTCCGAGTTAGCTGGAACTACAGGCGCCCGCCCACCATCGCCCGGCTAGTTTTTGTATTTTTAGTACGAGACGGGTTTCACCGTGTTGCCAGGATGTCTCGTTCCTGACCTCGTGGATCCGCCCGTCTCGGCCTCCCAAAGTGCTGGGATTACAGGCTTGAGCCACCGCGCCCGGCCTCATTTATTATTTTTGAGACAGGGTCTCACTCCTTTCACCCAGGCTGTTGTGCAATGGCGTGGTCTGAGCTCACTACAACTTCCACCTCCCAGGCTCAAGTGATCCTCCTGCCTCAGCCACCCAAGTAGCTGGAACTACAGGTGAGAGCTACCACACCTGACTAATTTTTGTGGTTTTTGTAGAGATAGGCTTTCCCCACATGGCCCAGGCTGGTCTCGAACTCCTGAGCTCAAGTGATCCACCCTCCTCAGCCTCCCGAAGTGGTGGGATTACAGGCATGAGCCACCATGCCCAACCATTTTTTTATTTTTTGAGTCAGGGTCTCACTCTGTCACCCAGGCTGGAGTGCAGTGGCACGATCATAGCTCACTGCAGCCTCGAACACCTGGGCTCCAGCAATCCTCCTGCTTCAGCCTCTCAAGTCATTGGGATTACAGGTATGAGCCACAGCTCCCAGCCATGTTTTGATAACTTCTTGTACCCTCTTATTCCCATTTCATTCTATTTGAACTTTACAACTAGTTTGTCTTTAAAAAAAAATTGATCATATTATTTGGATCACATCAAATGTTTACATTAATTTATGGAGAATGACCTTCTTGTAATGATGTCAATAACAATATTGGCTCTTTATATGTAAAGAACAGGAGTAGATGCTTTCCCATTGATTCAGGTTTTCTTTTATGTCTCTGTAATATTTTTTCTTCGTGTAAAATTCTTTTTTTTTTTTTGAGATGGAGCCTCCCTTTGTCGCCAGGCTGGAGTGCAGTGGCATGATCTCGGCTCACTGCAACCTCCGACTCCCTGGTTCAAGCGATTCTCCTGCCTCAGCCCCCCAAGTAGCTGGGATTACAGGCACACGCCACTACGCCCAGCCAATTTTTGTATTTTTAGTAGAGACGGGGTTTCACCATATTGGCCAGGCTGGTCTCAAACTCCTGACCTCAAGTGATCTGCCCGCCTCAGCCTCCCAAACTGCTGGGATTACAGGCGTGAGCCACCATGCCTGGCCGCCTGTTTCGTTTTTTTTTTATTCGTGTTTCACTAGTTTTCCACTCACGTCCTCCTGCTGTTCCAGAATCCCACATTCCACGTGGGACTCATGTCTCCTATCTGTGAGAATTTCTCAGATATTCTTGGTGTTTCATGACCTTGACTGTTTCAAGGAGTCCTGCTTGGGCGTTCTGTAGAAGGTCCCTCAGTTTGGCTTTGTCAGGTGTTTTTCTCGTGATCAGCCTGGGATTATGGTTTTTTTAGAAAAAATACCACACAGGTGCCTTTCCCTTCGCATCATAATCAGGGTGACATTCTATCGACATTTCTTGTCACCTCACGTTTGCCTGGATCACCTGGCCAAGGTAATGTTTGCATGTTTGTAGTTTTCTCTACTGTGAGTTACTTTTCCCTCTCTTTTTTATTTTATTTATTTTTTAAGACAGGGTCTCATTCTGTCCTCCAGGCTGGAGTGCAGAGGTCCTCACTGCAGCCTTGACCTCTGGAGCTCAATTGATCCTCCCACCTCAGCCTCCCAAGTAGCTGGGACTACAGTCACACACCACCACACCTGGCTAATTTTGTTCATTATCATCATTTTTTTATTTTTAGTAGAGAGGAGGTCTCACTATGTCGCCCAGGCTGGTACTGAACTGGGCTCAAGTGATTCACCAGCCTTGGCCTCCCAAAGTGTTGGGATTACAGGCATGAGCCACCGTGCCCGGCCATCCTCCTTTCTGTATTCTTTGGAAGCAAATAAGTAAATGCAGCTTACACTTTGGAAAGTGGGGTGGGGGAGTAGCTACATGAAAGTGTTTGGAATTCTTCTTTAAGGAAGACTTGTTTATTCTCAGACGTTATTTTTTTTCCCTGGGAGCAAGCAAGCTGAATGATCACATTTTATTTATTTATTCAGTCATTTATATCAGTTTGGACTCATGGATATTTATTTTATAATCTGAGCTTAATCCCATATAACATTATTTACTTTGTTGCTTGAATTGCTGCAGATTTGGCCACTGGGAGCTCCTTCTGGAAGGTTCCTATGTCCTTGTGACATACCACCATCCTCGTTTTTGGGCACTTCCTTCCTTTCTGCCACCATAAGTTGCTCCAGGATCATCTTGTACTGGTCCTGCCCCATCCCTAGAAGCAGTCATCTCTCCAAGGAGCCTGGTTCCTTTCACTGGAGAACAGTATTAGAAACCAAGAGTGGCCAGGCCGGGTGCGGTGGCTCACGCCTGTAATCCCAGCACTTTGGGAGGCCGAGGTGGGTGGATCACGTGAGGTCAGGAGTTTGAGACCAGCCTGGCCAACATGGTGAAACCCTGTCTCTACTAAAAATACAAAAGTTAGCCAGGTGTGGTGGCACACACCTGTAATCCCAGCTACTGGGGAGGCTGAGGCAGGAGAATTGCTTGAGCCCAGGAGGCAGAGGTTGCAGTGAGCCGAGATCATGCCAAAGCACTCTAGTCTGGCTGACAGAGCAAGAGACTCTGTCTCAAAAACAAAACAAAACAAAAATCAGCAGGGTGTGGTGGCAGGCACTTGTAGTCCCAGCTACTCAGGAAGCTGCGACAGGAGAATTGCTTCAACCCAGAGGCCAAGGTTTCAGTGAGCTGAGATCACGCCACTGCACTCTAACCTGGGCAACAGGGTGAGTCTCCATCTCAAAAAAAAATAAGAAAAAAGAAACCAAGAGCAGCCGGGCGTGGTGACTCACACCTGTAATCCCAGCACTTTGGGAGGCCCAGGCAGACTGATTGCTTGAGCCCAGGAGTTTGAGACGGGCAAAACCCTGTTTCTACAAAGAAATGCAAAAATTTAGCCAGGTGTGGTGGTGTGTGCCTGTGGTCCCAGCTACTCAGGGAGGATAAGGTGGGAGGATTGCTTGAGCCCTGGAAGTCAAGGCTGCAGTGAGCCATGTTTGTGCCTCTGCATTCCAGCCTGGACGACAGAATGAGACCCTGTTTCAAAAATAAATAAATAAATAATAAAAAGAAAAAAAACAGGAGCTAGATGCTGGATGTATTCATGCCACTGGGTGTCACTTCTTCCAGGCCCTCAGCTGACATAGCTAGAAAATATATGTGTGTCTCTTTACCCACGTATACACACATATGCCTCCATTATGTTTTGTATTTGTAGCCATTTACATATAAAAATGGAAGTTTATATGTACAAATTTTATCTCCCCAAACTTAACCGGTTGTCTTGGTTTTTCTCTTTGTATCATCTCATTGCATCCTACAGCTCAGTGAAGTCTGGAAAATTAATATTCCCTTCACAGAGAAAGAAGCTGAGAAGAAGAGGTAGTTTTTGGTTTTTTGTTTTTTGTTTTTTTGAGGTAGGGTCTTGCTCTGTCGCCCAGGCTGGTGTACAGTGGTATGATCATGGCTCACTGTAGCCTCGACCTCCAGGGCTCAAGTGATCCTTCCACCTCAGCTTCCAAGTAGCTGGGACCACGTGTGTGCACCACCACACCCAGCTAATTTATTCATATATATATATAAAATTTATTTATATTTATATTTATTTATTTTGAGATGGAGTCTCACCCTGTCACCCAAGCTGGAGTGCAGTGGTGTGATCTTGGCTCACTGCAACCTCCGCCTCCCGGGTTCAAGCGATTCTCCTGCCTCAGCCTCCAGAGTAGCTGGGACTACAGGCCCCTGCCATCATGCCTGGCTAATTTTTGTATTTTTAATAGAGATGGGGTTTTGCCATGTTGGCCAGGCTTGTCTCAAATGCCTGACCTCTTGATCCCCTGCCTCGGCCTCCCAAAATGCTGGGATTACAGGCACGAGCCGCTGCACCTGGCCAATTTTAAAAATTTTTTATAGAGATGGGGTCTCACTATGTTGCCCAGGCTGGTCTGGAACTCCTGGGCTCAAGCGATCCTCCCGCCTTGGCCTCCCCAAGGTGCTGGAATTACAGGTGTCAGACACTACCCCAGCCCGAGGTGCAGAGAATGTAAGTAACTTGCACAGATGACACAGTCCTGGAAGGAGGTTTCAAACCCAAGAGAAGAAACTTTCAGAGATTTGGAAGCCCGGCCCTGCCCAGCCTCCTTGTATCCTGATGGCTAGAAGACCAGCCCAGCCCTCAAGAGGCTGCCTGGCTGTGATCAGTGAGAGTCATCATGAGGATGTCCCCCCACTACACCCCCAAGCATGTGAGCTGTGGAGGATCCCATTTGTGGCTCCAGGTGAGTTACTGGTGGTGTGGAGCCATGATTCATGGGAAGGACAGACCATAATTAGTGGTCACTGGTGTGGCCCAGCAAAGGAGTCCAGAACACCCCCTGGGAGCTGGATGAAGTCTGGGGTGCCTGACTCCAGGGATGGACCGGAATCAGGCCCAGCTGGGAAGAAGCACATGGGTGAAGGCCAGGTGGCTGGTGTTAGGAGCCTGTGGGCAATGAACTGGAGAAAGTAGAATTTCCCACCTGGTGCCTGCCCCTGCCCAGCCCTCCCCACCATCTGTGGCTTGATCCTTTGGGGCTCAGTATAAGCCCCTCAACTGCTGCTGGGCTGGTGCTTCCGCTAGGCCTCCTCATCTCCCCAGGCCTGAACCAGCCCAGAGCGCCTGTCTTCACCTGTCCCTGCCTAGCTGCGTGTGTCTCTTTCTCCCCGCCACAGAGGGTAGGCAGGACCACCTTGGCCACTGTGTGCCTAGTGCCAGTCTCCTCTGCTGAAGGAGCAGATGCGTGCATGGTTGGCGGGTGGTCCCTGGAGCCCTGGATAGGGGCGTTCAGAGTGTGCCCGGGAGGCCCCTGGGGAATAGGGATTGGAGGGGGGCAGCAGGCAGAAGCCCCGCAGCCTTTCCTTGGGGAAGGAGTGAGGGGACTGATGAGAGAACCCTGAAATCCACATCCCAGGCAGACAGGCAGCTTGAGCCCCTCAGCCTGCTGGTCTTTGGGAAACCTGGCACAGGGCTGCACACTCCCATTAGGGTTCAGCTCAGCCGCTGTGGATGGGGGAGCTCCACGAGGCCTAGAGGCCTCCCCAAGCCCCTCCCCACAGGGGCTGAGTGGTCACTGGGGTTGAGCTCCAGTTGAGCACTTCCTGAGAACGCTCTGGGTCCAGATGAAGCCAGGCTTCTCAGAAAGCCGGACTCTGGAACCCAAGAGCCTGGGTTCCGGCCCCTGTGCTGCCATTTTCCAGCTGGGCAACTGTGGCCCAATCATGGCATCCCTGGGAGCGTCAGTGAGTGCGAGGCTGTGGGTCAGGCTTGGCACATCGCAGGCCCTTGATAAAGGGACACTGCTGCTAGGAACACTTCTGTGAGAGTCTTCTAGGGAACATGGTACGCTGTGGGGTTTACAGGGCTTCGTGGGAGCCTCAGGATGTTCCCAGTCCACAGTGCCCCTTCCCCTCGCCATCCAAAAACACATACTGGGAGCCAGAGATGCCTCACACACAGCTCTGTTTGCTGTGTCAGAAGGAGAAACAAGGAAGGTTTTCCAGAGAAAGAATACCCAGGGGTGGGCGGGAGTGCGCCTAGCATTGAGAAGAGCTTACAAAAGACTGTCCTAGCCAGGCACGGTGGCTCATGCCTGAAACCCCAGCACGTTGGGAGGCTGAGGCGGTTGGATCACCTGAGGTTAGCAGTTCGAGACCAGCCTGACCAATATGGTGAAACCCTGTCTCTACTAAAAAATACAAAAATTAGCCAGGGGTGGTGGTGTGTGCCTGTAGTCCCAGCTACTCTAGAGGCTGAGACAGGAGAATTGCTTGAACCCAGGGGGTTGAGGATGCAGTGAGCTATGATGACACCACTTCACTCCAACTTGGGTGACAGAGCAAGACCTTATCTCAAACAACAACAAAACGCAGAAGTCTGAAAAGTTACAATGTGAAAGAGGACATCAAATGAAAGGAAAAATCATGGTAGGAAAGATGAAGGCAGCAGTCCCCACTCACTGAGGTAGAAGACCTGGAACACTGGACAGAGGTGGTTCTGAGCGCCCTAGTGGCTGAGGAGAGGAGTGAAAGCAGACCCCAGCCCCTGATCCAGCATGAGAGGATGAAAGCACAGCCACTGTTCTGGAGACACTTTCTGGTTGTCATCATGGACAGGCTCCCTGGAGGATGTGCCTCCTCCCGCTTCAGGATTTAGCTCTTCTACTTCCCCTGGGCTGGGGTGGGTACATTGTCTGTGCTTTGACAGTCCCTAGATCTCATGTGTTCTAGAACCCTCTCTCCCAAAGCAGAACTTTTTTTTGTTGTTTTCTTTTTAAATCCATTTCAGCCTCCTGACAAGCAATAAGATATGGAATATTTGTTGAGGGGATGAATAAATGAACTCCTTAGTCAGTGCAGAGGTATCTATGCATTGCGGCCATTTCTTGAGCATTGTCACGTGCAGGTCAGAGATGTGGGAGCCCCACACAGCAGGGAGGAGAGCAGAGGCGGAGGATGGGGGGCTGGGCTAACCCAGGCTTTCCAAGCTGTGATGGGGCAGGAGCTTCTCCACTAGCTCCAGGAAGGGGGAACTTGGGCTCTGGGCGCCTGTTTTGAAGAGGTTGCACCCCTTTGAGGGGACCTACGGGTTGCAACTCACGCAGGAAACGTGACCTTATCAGTGAGGGCGGTGGAGTGGGCCAATTTCTGGATCTTTATCTATTTAGTCACCTCCAGCCTTGTTGGGACAGGGATCTGGGGCTAAGCTGCTGTGGTCTTGGCACCCTCTGTCCCCACTTCCCCTCGAGGATGGCCGTTTGAATATTGTCTAGTGTGGGCCATTTACCCCCGTGGGCAGGAGGAAGGTAGGAGGGACCTCAGAGGAGACTTCAAGGGCCCCCCCACTGCCCTTCTAACCTTGCAGATTCCCCTCTGGGGCCTGTTTCCTCCTCTCTCAACCAGCGATGCCAGGCCGAGACTCGGTTCGAGGATCACGTAGGTAATAGCTTCGTAAAGGGCCTGGCACATAGTAGGCTCTCAAGAAAAGGTCGGAGCCTCTTGAGGAGTCTGCCTGTGATGGATGCGGAGCACAGACCCAGCGCAGTGCGGCGATTCGCCCAAGGTCACACAGCCGCCCCCCCAATTCGGACCCCGGGCGGCCTGACTCCGGGGGCTGGGGCTTGTCGGGTGCCAGCGTGGGGGCGAGCAGTGTTTGGAAGAGCGGCCGCGGCCGTGGGTGGGAAGGGGCTTCTATTCTGGAGCGGGTGAGAGGAGCGGGACACGCGGAGGGGGTAAGAAAGGGGTGGGCTCTCTCCGGGATCTCTGTCCCCCAGTCACCTTCCTGCAACCCTTCCTGGGAGGGGCGTTCTGGGCGGTGGGGAAAGGTGGGCAGGGGCGGGCGGTTACCTCATCCGCCGCCTCCGGGAGGCCCCGCTCGCTGGCGCGCCGGCTTGGGCGGCGATTCAGGCGCGGTAAGCTGAGTGGAAGGACGGGGCACAGGGCTCCGGGAGGGCAGTGCTGCCCCCCGCGCCCCGCACGCGCTGCGGGACCCCGCGCTTGAAGGGGGCGGACTTCGGCCGCGGCGCGCGGGGGCGCCGGGGTGCGCCTGGGTTGGGCGTGCGGGGCGGAGGCGGGTGTCTGATCGCCGCTCCGGGTCTGCGCTCGGTGGGCCTCCCGGGCTTCGGCACGCCGCCCGAGCCGCTCGCGCGTCCGCCACCTGTCTGCCCACTCCCGTTGTCTGTCCGTCCTCCCGCCCGCCAGCTCCGGCCTCGGGGCCTGCCGCTCTCCGGTCTCGTGTGTTCCGGGGTCGACGAGACGGGGCCGAGGCGCACCGGGCAGGGCGCGCAGGGCGCACGGCCGGGGGGCGCACGGCGCGGCGCCGGTCCATGAGGCATTCCAGAGCGGAGAGCGGCAGCGCCGGCCGGCCATGGGGGGCAGCCTGCGGGTGGCCGTTCTAGGCGCCCCGGGCGTGGGCAAGACGGCCATCATCCGCCAGTTCCTGTTCGGTGACTACCCCGAGCGCCACCGGCCCACGGACGGGCCGCGCCTCTACCGACCCGCGGTGCTGCTCGACGGCGCCGTCTACGACTTAAGCATCCGCGACGGCGACGTCGCTGGCCCCGGCTCGAGCCCTGGGGGTCCGGAGGTAGCGGCTCGAGGAGCGAGCAGGAGCGTGTGACAGCGTGAGGGGTGTGCGTGCTCGGTGCACACGTGCGTGTCCGCGTGGAGGCCTCGGGCGCCTGGCTGTGCTCCGGGATGGAGGGATGTGTGTGCTTTCTGGGATACTTGCGTTTCAGCCCTTCCCGCCGACATGGAAACTCCCAAGCCCAGGCTGGAGACCGGGCGATTTTGCCCAGGGGCGTTCCCTTGCTCCTGTGAGCGCCTCCACCTTTGCCTGCCTTGGCTGGGGGGTGTGGAGCAGCTCATGGTGGTGCATAGCGGTGCCTTTCCGCGAGTGTGGTGTTTTGTGTTTGGGGCCTTGAGCAGAGCTACAATGGGAGAGACTGGGGTCAGGAGTAGGGGTGTATTTACTACGGAGGCTGGTGGAGGGGTTTATTCTCTGCCCCCTCATTCCTGTGCCCTGGAGCGAAGGCTCGTTTAGTAATTTGTGCAAAGTAAAGGACAGACCTCCGACCCTAGAGCAGTGAAGAAGAAAGCAGACAGGATTAAGCAGGGCTTCCTGGAGGGGGTGCCATTTGAGCTGAACCTGGAAGAACGAGTGAAGTTCTGAGTAAAGGGAGTGGCAAAAGCATAGCAGGTGGAAAGACCAGCAGGTGCTTACGCCAGGGATATAAACGGTTACAGCTGACAACGTGGGGGGCGTGGTGGACCACGGGGCTCCGGGCGGCCACGGGCTTTGGAATTAGTCTTAGAGGCAGTGGTAAGCACTGAAGGCATCTAGGGAGGAGAGTGGCCTGAGCCGAGTTGGGGAAAGCTGAAAAGAAGATTCTGGGTAAACAGAGGGAAGACCAAGGATGAAGGAGAGTGGCTGACAGGCTCCAGGCACGATTTGGAAAATTTTATCCTGGTGGTCATGAGGAGACAGGGCCCAGAAAACTTGGGGGAGGGGCGCAGAGATCTGGATGGGGGTGATGCTGGCCTGAGGATGAACTAGGTTTAGCGTCCAGGCCCCTGCAGAGGGTTCGAGAGCGGGAGAGTGGAAAAGAGGCTTCCGCAAACCCTGGCCTCCTGTCCCCAGGAGTGGCCAGACCCTAAGGACTGGAGCTTGCAGGACACGGACGCCTTCGTGCTCGTCTACGACATCTGCAGCCCGGACAGTTTCGACTACGTGAAGGCCCTGCGGCAGCGCATCGCGGAGATCAGGTGGGGGCGCGGCAGGTCTGGCGGTGGGGAGCCAGGGCAAATCTGGCCCGGTGTTTGCCTGAGGGGAGTGTGTAGGGTCTCCCAACGTCGTGGGCCGGGTCTTAGGCCTTCGCCCATGGGAAGGTCTTCGCTGTGTGTGCTCTTTTGCCCACATGGGCCTGGAGTTCGGTGGGAAGGGCCTCTGGCTGTAGGAAGGGAATGCGCCTGCGTGTGTATACCCACTGGGGGAATTCTCCGGCCGTGGGGTCCCCGGCACCGCGTCTCTCATCTCCATTCGGCCCCCAGGCCGGCGGGCGCGCCCGAAGCGCCCATCCTCGTGGTAGGCAACAAGCGAGACAGGCAGCGGCTGCGCTTCGGACCGCGGCGCGCGCTGGCCGCCCTGGTGCGCAGGGGCTGGCGCTGCGGCTACCTCGAGTGCTCGGCCAAGTACAACTGGCACGTGCTGCGTCTCTTCCGTGAGCTGCTGCGCTGCGCTCTGGTGCGCGCGCGCCCTGCACACCCGGCCCTGCGCCTGCAGGGGGCGTTGCATCCAGCGCGCTGCAGCCTCATGTGACCCGATTGGACAGTGCCATCCATGGGCCCCACCTTGTGACTGGGACAACCAGGGACCTGGATTGGACAGGATCGCCCAACTTCACTGGGACTGGACAGGGCAGTCTCCGCCCTGATTGGATGAGGCCTAACCGACGGGCCCCTTTTTGAACCTCATTGGACCCAACCAGGTCCCAAGCTCCATTGGAGATGACCAGTCCTTTCTGGGACCTCAGTGGGTCACAATCCCACTGGATGGAAAGGACTTGGCTATGAATTTGGAAACGCGAGGCCTGCTCCTGGAGCTTCACTGGACATATTCTTTGTGCCACTCCTATCGCAGGATAATAAACCGGAAAATAATTGAGTGCACCTGGGATTTCTGAGCTGGGCGGGATAACGCTTTAAGTCTAGAGGTCAGAGCTGCCAGGCTTGACCTCCAGGCAGTTAACTTCAGGGTCCTCGAAAAGGTCTGAATGGCCCCAACGCGGAGTCCCCAAGAAACAGACAGGTGGCTGGAGCAAAACTTTACTGTCAGAGGCTCTGCTGGGCCACAGGTCTTTAGGACACCGGGCTGGCCCGGCCTCCTCTAAGGCATTCAATAATATTAGTAATTAAATAGCAACGCTCATCCCCCAATCGGAATGTACAACAGAGGTCCCATTGTGCCATGTGGTCCCAAGGGGTCTGGTCCCATGAGGTCTGGTACTCAAGAGGCAGAGGGGGCTCCCTGATGCAGAGGGGTTAAGGCCACAAAGGAAAAGGAGAAGGGATGGGGTCTGGGGACAGTGAGCTGGTCCATCACATCCAAGAATCTGGCTCAGCCCTTGGGGTGACTGAGTGCAGGGCATGCCAGGTCCCAAGCTCTGCGGGTCCGGAGGGGCGGCGGGGGCCCCGAGGCGTGGGGATGCGTGAGGGTTTACGGTCTGGCTGTGTGTCCATCCGACCCCGTGCCCAGGTCCTCAAGGGTTCGGGGCCAGCCAGGGAGCTCCCAGGTGCATCTAGTGGCCCCCCCATGCCAGGGCAGGGGCTGCCTTCATCGGAAGAGCTGGAAAGGGCTTGGCTTCGCGGCCCAGGCAGGCCATTGGCCGTCCGGCCAGAGTCCCCAGGTTGGCCACATTTGCCACCCAGGACGCTGAGGGACGAAGAGGAGGAACTGGAGGAACAGTAGGCAGAGTCAGGAGCTGGAGGGTCAGGGGCCCGAGCTGGGTCAGGGGCTGGTCCAGTGGGGGTCACGCTAGCAACAGCCTCAAGGGCCCGGGCATTGGCCAGGAACTCCTCTTCCAGGCGCCGAAACAGCTGCTGCTCCTGCTGCGGGTCGAGCTGCAGGGGTGTGCGGAAGATGCTGGCCGGTGTGGTGCCCAACTCTGGACTGGGGCTGGAGACCCGGGAAAGCCGGGGTGCTGCAGGGCTGCGGGCACGGGGAGTCTGGGGGGTGGTCCTGCCCGAGCCCCCAGTGCCCCTGCCCCTTGGCACCCATGAGTGCTGCCCGTCTCGATCCCTGCGCACAAGCAGCACGGCCTGCTCCTCGCGGCTCTGGCTCCGGGCCCGCCGGGCAGGGCTGGGGGCTGACAGCTGGGCTCCCCTGCCTCCTGGGGCCCCCCGGGGCCGGCCCCGATCCAGCCGGTCTCGGGACTGGCTGCGCAGGGCAGGAGGCCGTCTCGGAGAGGCCGGGGTGCCTGTGGTCAGCCGCCGGCTGGGTCGCTCCCTCCGGGGGCCAGTGCCAGTGTCATCACTGCGGGTACCAAGGGGGCCGCTCTGGGCGGAGGAGGCTGAGGAGTCACTGTCCCCGGAGTAGCGGCGGGAGCGGGGATGGGGGGGCAGCTGATCCCGGGGCCTGGGGCAGGGGGACAAGAGAGACAGATGGGGTACCACAGAAGGACTGGCATGCAGAACAGGCAGGGAGAGGAACAGCAGGGTATGTGGCTGGTGGACGGGGCTGTCAGGGGCATCGGTCTGTCCTGGGGACTTCCAGGGAGAAGTGAGCAGCTTCCTCCAGCCACCCAGGGCCCCAAAAACCACAGAAAAAGAAGTTTCTGGGGCTCTAGACACCCCCCTTCCCAGGACCGGCCAGAGGAAGCAAGAGCTGGACTGGCTGCCGCCCAGCCACAGGGCCCGCCCCAGCTGTGTTGTTGGTTTGGTTGTGTTGCCATGGAGATGGGAAGCTAGGCCCGCCCCCACCCACGGGAACTTTTCCCAGGGTGTGAGTCACTCTGGCGCACAGGCAACCCGTCATGCAGGCTAGGGCTGACGCCCCCAACCCTCTGGACCCCTCACCCCTCGTCCTCCTGCATCTCACCTGGGCGGGGTCTCGGGCCCCTCCTTTGTGCTTCGTAAGCTAATGGCAGTCATCTCAGGTCGGGAGCCCCGGCGCTCACTCCCAGGAACTGGGCTAGCAGGGCGGGGACTGGGGGTGGGTGACACCCTCTGCGGAGAAAAGGTACGGACCCTCGGCTGGGGTGGGCGATGAGCTGCAGGGAGAGGACAGGCAGCATGTGAGGGACGTAGCCACACAAGCGAGTCCCCTGCCCATCTACCCCCAGCCCCACCCCGGCACTGACCGGTGGAGGAGCAGCGGCAGGGGTCGTGCTTGTCCAGGTAATGCTCCAGCGTGTCCCAGCCACCACCCACTCGCACCATCACGTGGCTCCTCAGCACCTGCAGGCGTGGGCAGGTCATGGCTGTGCCCCAGGCACCCGGCAGCCCACCACCTTGGCTGCTGCCCACTAGAGCGGCCCCTGGCCCTTACCCGCACAAAGATGAGCAGGCTCGAGTCCCCCACACGGTACTTCCCCTCTGAGACCTTGATCATGGGGAACTGGTCGGGGCAGGTGCAGTGGCCCAGGATCTCCCTCACCTGAGGCCAGAGAGAGGGTAGGGGTCAGAAGTCAAGTCCTCTTCCTGGGGCTTAATGTCAGCCATTCCAGGGTCAGGAGGAAGTCAGGCCTTCCAGGGAAGTGGATGGAGGCCGTGTTACCCCAGATGGGGTACAGCTTCCTTCCACACATGACCTTTCTTTTCTTTTTTTTTTTTTTTTTTTTTGAGACGGAGTTTCACTCTTGTTGCCCAGGCTGGAGTGCAACGGCGTGATCTCTGCTCACTGCAACCTCTGCCTTCCAGGTTCCAGCAATTCCCCTGCCACAGCCTCCCGAGCGGCTGGGATTACAGACATGTGCTACCACGCCTGGCTAATTTTGTATTTTTAGTAGAGATGGGGTTTCTCCATGTTGGCCAGGCTGGTCTCGAACTCCAGACCTCAGGTGATCCACCCACCTCGGCCTCCCAAAGTGCTGGATTACAGGCGTGAGCCACCACGCCCGGCCCACACATGACCTTTTACCAGCTCCCCCTTCTTGGCTCTCTGGGCCCAGGGAGCTCCCAGGATGAGATGATGGGGCTGTGGTCACACCATGGTCTGAGACTCTGTGAGGAACATCCCACAGCTCCTAGAGCTGGGGAAGCCCCAGAGCCTGTCCTCACTCCCCCTTCATCCACTTCCCAGACAAGAAGGCTGGGGCCCACAGGAAGGCCAGGCGGGCTATAGGACACAGGCGCAGGGGGTCCCATGCCCTTGGGTGGGCACTGATGCTGAGGGGTACCACAGACACGTGGGACACACAGGCCACTGGCTAGGTGAGCACGCACCACATACAGCCCCCCACCAGAGCCAGAGCTGCCAAGCTGGCTATGTGGGCGGCCCTGCCCGCCTCCCCGCCCACAGCGGCAGTGGTGCTGCCAGAGGAAATAAGCAGGTGGAGCCTTGAGTGACCCTGGCCCAGGACAGGGGGTGGGGCCCCAGGCTCTGCCCACTGCCATCCGCTATCCGCCTCCCAGGCAGGCACATTGTAGTCCTGACCTTCCGATAAGAAGGAAACTCTTGGTCCAGACCTCGGGGGTGGCAGGGGCCACCCACATCCTGGGAGAGGAGAGAGTTGGGGGCAGGGCCTGGCACCTTCTATGCTTAGAGTCCTGCAGCTCCAAACAGGATCCCCATCCCAGCAACAGCAGCAACCCAGCTAGGCTTCCCAAGGGTGCCTGGGGAGTGGGGAGACCTGCAGAGCCCCCTGGGGTACCTACTGTGTGGTAGGCACCTTGCCCAGGGCTTATTCCATGCCTCATCTCAACTGAGCATCACAGCACTCACTCAACTTCGAGCCTCCCTGAGGTTCTGGGCACATCTGCCTAAGACTAAGTGCAGGGAGGGCACAGAGGAGGCACCCCAATCATGCAGTCCCCCAGAAGGAATGCACAAGCTCAGTTGAGGCACAGTTAGCACACAAAGTGAGGGAGGATCGTGCCAGGAGCCCGCATCCTGTCCCAGGCCCGGCTGGGCTGCGTCATCTCCCCAGCACCTCCCTCTCTGTGGGCTACCCATTTCCTTGGGGTCAGGTATACAGTCCTTGATTTGGTGCTCAACATGTGCACTCTTTTTGTGGGGCAGGCTGTTCTGCAGATAGGGTGGACCCTGGGAGGTTCAGGGACAGATAGCAGGCACTAGCTGTGCTGTCGGGTCTCTGGCGCCTGGTGCTGGGGGACTCACCAGCTCATCGAGGTTGCGCAGGTCGCTGGGTGTCATGCGGGGGCCACGGGCAGGAGTCCCTGGTGCAGGGGTGGTTTCAGTGGTGTCCTCCCCAGCAGCAGGGGCGTTGGGGGCTGGGGGTGCAGCACGCAGCTCCCGCTCAATCTCCTGCTCGAACTGCACGAGGCGTGGGGCGAGCAGGCCCAGGCGGGCCCCACGCCGTGCCACCTCCAGCAGGCACAGTACCACGCTCTTCTCGTTCTTGCGAAGCACCAGGTCCTCAGTCTCAAACATGAGCACCTCCGGCACACCCAGCTCCGTGCGGCACCAGCCGATGAAGGTGGCCACGTTGTCGCGGGCCATGAAGGAGCCAGGCACTACACTGTGCGCCTGGAAGGCCACACCTCGGGCCGGTCGGGCAGCTGCCAATGCACGGGCAGCCTCGGTCACGGCGTTGGCATGTTGGCACAGGGTCGTGCCCGTGGCCAGCCCGGTCAGGAAGCCATCACCACCACCCGGGAGACCCAGGCCGTACAAGGCATTGAGCCACTCGGCCAGGTCCTCCTTCATGGCCTCCACGTAGGCCTCACTGGAGCGAAACGGCCGCACGCTCTTGGCCGCCGAGCCCGCGATGCCCGCCACCGGGTCTGCCATGCCCGGACCGGCCGAGTCACTGTGGGCAGGAATACAGGTCAGGATCGCTGTGGGGACCCAGTAAGGGCTCAGTACAAACTAAGCTGCTGGCCACCTGCACCAGTCTGTCACTCAGGCCAAATGCCTGGTTTACATGTTGGCTCTGGGAAATGTCGGTGCTCCGTTTCCTCATCTGCGAAATGGGTACAGTAACATTCCCTGCCTCGTGGGACTCTATGGGATAATTTTTATAAACTTAGGGTCCATTAAGTGTTTGCTGTGTGACTTTCTGGGGTGCAAACTGGGGCTTGGCTGGGGCCTCCCTCTCAGGCAGGGAGGTGCCCATTGTGAAGGGCTGGGACCTAGAGAAGTGAAGGCAAAGGCTAGGGCCCCCAGAGGACACGAATGGAACCCAGGTCCTGACCTCAGAGTGGGTTATGTGCATGGCTCAGGGCTGGTGCCCACCCCACGTCCTGCGGGAAGGTCCCCGCGCCTTCCTTGGCCCCCCTTCCATAAGGGCTGTGCCATCATTAACAACGACATAGCAGCAGCAATAGTGTAACAGCACGACCGCGCTAGGGCTGAGCGGGCGGAGGCATTATCTCCATTTTACAGATGAGGAAACTGAGGCGCAGAAAGGGCCCAGCTCGTGAAGGTCGCGGAGCTGTGGGTGGAGGAGCCCGGGCGTCCAGGCGGCGCAGCGTGGCCGGTNTGGACCCTGGGAGGTTCAGGGACAGATAGCAGGCACTAGCTGTGCTGTCGGGTCTCTGGCGCCTGGTGCTGGGGACTCACCAGCTCATCGAGGTTGCGCAGGTCGCTGGGTGTCATGCGGGGCCACGGGCAGGAGTCCCTGGTGCAGGGGTGGTTTCAGTGGTGTCCTCCCCAGCAGCAGGGGCGTTGGGGCTGGGGTGCAGCACGCAGCTCCCGCTCAATCTCCTGCTCGAACTGCACGAGGCGTGGGGCGAGCAGGCCCAGGCGGGCCCCACGCCGTGCCACCTCCAGCAGGCACAGTACCACGCTCTTCTCGTTCTTGCGAAGCACCAGGTCCTCAGTCTCAAACATGAGCACCTCCGGCACACCCAGCTCCGTGCGGCACCAGCCGATGAAGGTGGCCACGTTGTCGCGGGCCATGAAGGAGCCAGGCACTACACTGTGCGCCTGGAAGGCCACACCTCGGGCCGGTCGGGCAGCTGCCAATGCACGGGCAGCCTCGGTCACGGCGTTGGCATGTTGGCACAGGGTCGTGCCCGTGGCCAGCCCGGTCAGGAAGCCATCACCACCACCCGGGAGACCCAGGCCGTACAAGGCATTGAGCCACTCGGCCAGGTCCTCCTTCATGGCCTCCACGTAGGCCTCACTGGAGCGAAACGGCCGCACGCTCTTGGCCGCCGAGCCCGCGATGCCCGCCACCGGGTCTGCCATGCCCGGACCGGCCGAGTCACTGTGGGCAGGAATACAGGTCAGGATCGCTGTGGGGACCCAGTAAGGGCTCAGTACAAACTAAGCTGCTGGCCACCTGCACCAGTCTGTCACTCAGGCCAAATGCCTGGTTTACATGTTGGCTCTGGGAAATGTCGGTGCTCCGTTTCCTCATCTGCGAAATGGGTACAGTAACATTCCCTGCCTCGTGGGACTCTATGGGATAATTTTATAAACTTAGGGTCCATTAAGTGTTTGCTGTGTGACTTTCTGGGGTGCAAACTGGGGCTTGGCTGGGGCCTCCCTCTCAGGCAGGGAGGTGCCCATTGTGAAGGGCTGGGACCTAGAGAAGTGAAGGCAAAGGCTAGGGCCCCAGAGGACACGAATGGAACCCAGGTCCTGACCTCAGAGTGGGTTATGTGCATGGCTCAGGGCTGGTGCCCACCCCACGTCCTGCGGGAAGGTCCCCGCGCCTTCCTTGGCCCCCCTTCCATAAGGGCTGTGCCATCATTAACAACGACATAGCAGCAGCAATAGTGTAACAGCACGACCGCGCTAGGGCTGAGCGGGCGGAGGCATTATCTCCATTTTACAGATGAGGAAACTGAGGCGCAGAAAGGGCCCAGCTCGTGAAGGTCGCGGAGCTGTGGGTGGAGGAGCCCGGGCGTCCAGGCGGCGCAGCGTGGCCGGTCTCGGTGATCCGGGGCCAGGGCCAGGCCCCGCCTCCTCCAAGAAGCCTCCCTAGCGCCCCAGGCCGGTGCCAGCGGGGCCAGGACTCACAGCGGCCTCCGCAGGCCCCGCCGGTGCTCGGGCCTGGGCCCAGAGAGGGCGCGGGGCCGCCCAAGGTCACACAGCCCCGGGGAACAGAGGCCGCGGACGTCGCTTCCCGGCCCTCCGCCCCCGTCCATGCGCACCAGGCAGGGAGTGCTGGGGGTCTCCGCGCTCACCTGGCTCATCCCGCGGCTCCGGGGAGCATCGCCCCGGCGGGGCCGGAGCCGCGGCCGGGCCCGCCGCAGGGAGGCGCCGCCCGAGCCGCAGCTCGATCTGTCCCGCGCCGCGGCCTCCTCCTCGCCACCGTCTCCGCCCCGCCTCCCTGGAATTCGGATCCGGCCCGGAGGGGGCGGGCGGGGCTGCGCGCTCTTAAAGGGGCAGCCCCTTTCCCGAGCCGGCGGGGCAGATAGGGGAAGAGCTGGGGTCTTCCCACGCGATCGGGCCAGGAATCCTGGGTCTTCAAGCGCTCTCGACGCAGAGGGCCCCAGGGTCCCCAGACAACTGCGACCGGCCCAGGCGCCCCACCCCCACCCAGCCTAGTACCCGGGGCCCCGTCCAACCTCTGATCCCCTGGGGAGGAGGTTGGGACCTTTTAATCCTCCGCCTCCCCGTACGGTGGGCTCCCTGGGCTGGCGCACAGCACGGCCTGTTCCCAAGATGAAGTCGGGAAGCGATAGCGGCTGGGGGCTGCAAAGTCACCTCCTCCCGGGTGGACCTCCCCTGGCCAGATAACCGGCACCGCCGCGGGGAGGGGAGGATGGCCCTGGTGACTGAGGGCTCCTTGTGCTCACGGAATGCTCCGTTTTGACCTTGAGATGAGGGGAACCGGTTTTACAGATGAGGATACTGAGGCTTAGAGAAGTAGGCAGATGGCCAAAGCCAGAGTTCCGCACAGAACAGGGGACTGGGGCATCGGAGGCCGGCCGGACACGGGAGAGTTAAACCCCGCTAGGCTCTTTTTAAACTGCAGAGGACAGACCGCCGGAATCAGCGGGAAATCCTGCCCCCTGCTGCTGCCGGCTGGGTTGGGCGGGATGCCGGGCGGGTCTGGGCGGCAGCCATGCTACACGGGCGGGGCCGGCCTGCAGGGAAGCGCCGCCGACCACAGCCAGGCTCAGAGCTCCAATAAATCTCCTACTGTGTGCTACCAAGACTGCTCTGAGCCCTTGACCTGAATGGACTGGCGTGTCACCTCTGTGAGGGACACTCATGCCCAACTGGGGCACCGTCAGGAGAGCAGCTGATGGAGCTGGGATTTGAACATGACGATTATGGAGACGCCCTGGTCCACGGATCAGCAGCATTGGTTGAGCACCTATTGTGAGCCAGGCCTCTTGGCGCCAGGCACTCACAGACATCATCCCAGAGTCCTTGTGATTTTTTTTTTCTTTTCTTTTCTTTTCTTTTTTGAGACAGTGTCTCACTCTGTCGCTTGCTCAGGCTGGAGTGCAGTGTCTAGATCTCGGCTCACTGCAACTTCCACCTCCCGGGTTCAAGCGATTCTTCTGTCTCAGCCTCCCGAGTAGCTGGGATTACAGGCGTGAGCCACCACATCCGGCTTTTTGTATTTTTGGTAGAGACGGGGGGTTTTACCATGTTGGCCAGGTTGGTCTCGAACTCCTGACCTCAGGTGATCCGCCCACCTCCCAAAGTGCTGGGATTATAGGCATGAGCTTGTGTGAATTTTTCAAAGGTGTTTTCTCACCTCAGTGCCTGGCATGGCACTTCCTCCAGTGAGGAATGCAGAAATTAGCAATCCTCAAGGCTGACACCTGCATGGCACCTACTGTGTGCTGGGTCTCTTTGGGCACTGGAAATCAACAGCAAAACAACAGGGAACCAAGCAGTGCCAGCTCTCAGGACCTGCTGTCCGAGTGGCAGGGAGGCAGCCCCAGGGCAGAGACAGGGATGAGGTGCAGGGGAGATGGGGAGGGAGCTGGGTGAGGGTGTGAGTGTGAGGGGGGCTGTAACTTAAAATCCCTCATCAGGAAAGGAGATGAGGGAGGAAGGTCGGGGGTATCTGGAGGGGGAGAGGGAAGGGTCAGTGCAAAGGCCCCAAAGTGTGCATGTGTCCAGCATGCTCAAGAAGACTGGGGAGGTGGGTGAGGGAAAAGGTAGAGAGATTAGAGAGACCCCAAGGTTGGTTAAGCAGGGCCTTGTGGGCTGTGCCTCTTTTGAAGGACATGGGAGCCATGGAATGATTTAGAGCAGGGGTGGTTGGTTTAGGTCTTAACATTCTCTGGGGCTGCTGTGGTCAGCCAAGGCAGGAGCTGGAGCCTCAGAGGAAACCAGGTGGTGAGAGGGTGCTGGATTCTGGCCGTATTGTGAGGGGAGAGCTGATGTGCTGGTGGATTGGTTGTGTGAGAACGGGGTCCAGGAGGACTCCCAGGGCTGAGCACTGGGAGGGCGGGGATGCTAACACCTGGGGAGGGGAGGGCTGCTGGAGGTGGAGGAGGGTTGTAGGTTTGGGGTGGGGGTGAATCTGTGTGGACACTTAACAGTTTCATCTTCAAAATACCCCGATGAGCTATGATACTCTTAGGTGTTCTCATTTTACAATTTGGGGAAATTGAGGCCCAGAGAAGTCATGGGATGTGTGTAACCAGCAGCTGTGCAGGAATTTGACTCCTGCTTATACCCACCTTGCTCCATTTTGGGGCTGTGGACACAGGTGAAGTTGGACTGAACCCACGCTCTGTCATTGGTCATTAGATGGGATAGTGAAGCTCCCTGAGCCTCAGTGGCACCATCTGTAGAATGGGACAGTAGTAGTAGTCACATCATGGGGTTGTGAAAAATAATGCCACTACCCAACTCAGTGTGGCCTGGCTCAGCATGTCCACTTCTCTGGGGAGGAGGGATTATAAAGAGATTCCTTCCTCCCGCTGTGGCCGGTGATAAGAGGCCTGTTCTAGACCACAGCCTCCACCTGATTGTAGGACATGCAGTTGCTATGGTGCAGACTTCACTGGGGGGTCAGACCCCTGGCCCAGGGCATGGTGGACCCTAGCTTTGACCCCTTCTGTCATATGGTGGCCCAGGGCCCGTGGGGCCACATCTGGGAAAGCTCAGCCTCTGCGTGGTCTCCCTTGTTCCTTGCAGGACCAAGAGAAACCACAGAAACTGCTGGAGGGACAGAAGGTTTGGGTTATAGGGACCCTAAGCCCATCTGTACAGATCCTTGAGGCCACCCCGCTCTGTGCACAGAATGCTGTGGCTCCCATATGGGCTCCTTCTGGCCTTCGACCAGAGGGTACATAGCCAGTTTCTTGCACCCACTGCTGGGTGCCAGCCAGCAGCCTGCTTGGCCTTGGTTGCCACTAGAGGTCAGACGATGGCTGTGGAGCTTTCAAGCAAAACTCGCATTGTGGGCTACAGCCCTGCTACCAGGCAGCTCCAGGAACCTCTGGTGCTGGTTGGATTAGAACTCCCAAGTTCTCCAGCCTGGACTGAGGCTCTGAGCACAGCCCAGGATGAGTGAGGGACTCACAGGAGGCTTCCGGCTGCTGTGTCCAGGTGTGGGCTCAGCTCCAATGACTGCGGCTGGTCAGCTCCTGCTCTGGCTGTGGGACAGGTGACCCCGAGCTGCCTCCAGTGCCCTCCACAAGAGAGATGCAAAATTGGAAAACCCAAGTGGGCTCTTTCCAACCTGCCTGTATCACAATGTCCTCACTGCCGGCCGTACGCCCAGCAGATCTGTCAGGAGTGGGGCAGGAGGGGACAGCATGAGGACCAGCTGTCGTCCGTCACAGACTACACTGTCGGCCCCACAGCTGCTGCTGCAGCCCTGTGCTCTTTCCTGTCGAGCAGGGCAGCCACTCCCTGCGGGCATAGATCAGTCTCCCCACGGACCCCACCACCTTTGCCCAGGCCTGTGCCGTGTGGCCTCGTGGGACCTCAAGTTTGTGTTGGAAACTTTTAGTCTAGGTGCTTTTGAGGAGTTTGAGCAGGGTGTGGGATAGATGCCAGCCTTTCGACCTGCTCTGCTGTCTGCCCTGCCCACCTCCTTCATGCCCTGGCACTAGCCAGCTTCATGCAGCCCTTTGAGACAGGCTCGGAATCCATGCTGCCTGAGGGCATCTGTGCCCAGAGCAGTCCAGAAGTTTCTTTGGACTGACAAAAATAGACCTATCTGCTGTAAACGTCTCTACCAGGGCTATTTAATGCCAATGACAAACCCCTCTCAAGGTAGGGACTAAGGGTACTCCTGGGGAGCCTATGCAATGCCAGAGTCTGACGGATGCTTGTGCAGCAGCAGCTTTCAGAGCAGGCTGCTTGTCTTCCCTTAGTGCTGGCAGCATGCGGGTCATGTCAGAGCACCCATCCTTTCAGAAGCAGGTGTCTGTGTACAGTGGGGTGGTGGGAGGGTGAGTGTGCGGGGTCTGGAGGGCAACGACCCTTAGCTCAACTCGGCCTCTCAATGGCAAGTCCTCCCTTGACCTCTCTATTCCCATCTCAGCTGAGTTGTGGCTGTCCTATGCTACCTGCCTTGAAGGTTATTAGGAATTAAACACATGGAGGTACTTAGTGCAATGCCTGGCATGACACAGGGGCCCAGTGATTCCCTAGTTAAGTTTGGGCCTCATAGGTGTGTGTGCACCTTGGCTCTGACACATCAAGGCTGAGGTGAGAGCGTCCTTGGCCCCTTGAGGAACAGTGCTGGACTGGCGAGCAAGGCAGAGCAGGGCAGCTGGGCTCCCAGGGGTCTTTTGAAGCATGGCAAGCATGCTTGGAGCCACCAAATGGTTTTGAGACTGGAGACGACCTCCTGTGTCTAGCTGGTTTGGGCCAAGTGTGGTGGCTCACGCCTATAATCCCAGCACTGGGAGGCCAAGGTGGGATGATCACTTGAGCCCAAGTTGAGTCCAGCCTGGGCAACCGTGAGACCTGATCTCTACAAAAGCATCAAAAAAATTAGCCGGGTGCTACACCTGTAGTCCCAGCTACTCGGGAGGCTGAGTTGGGAAGATCGCTTGAGCTCAGGAGTTGAAGCTATGATTGTGCCACTGCCCTCCAGCCTTGGTGACAGCAAGACCATCTCCAACAACAAAAAAAAACCACCACAAACCCTGGTCTGGCTTCTAAGGAAGGGCTGGAGACACTGAGGGGAAAAGCAGGGAACCCAGTGAGGTGATGTCATGGAGGTGGGGGGCTGTGGTGGTTTGCACTGTCCTGGATTTAGAAGAGAGCTAGGTTGGGGGCTGAGGTTTGAGAATGGGTCATGGATGACTCCAAGGTTTGGGGCAGTGTGTTTGCTGACCTGGGGTGTAGGGAGGATGCGGCAGGAGCAAGCCCTGCTCTACACCCATCATGCACCCAAACCGAGTTGCCCTAGGGAGAAAGGGCTGAAGCCAGAGTATGGGAAGGACAGCCAGGCAGTGTGGGGCTCAGGGAACCCAATGCTAGCCTTGGGGCCGTCCTGCATTTAGGGATAGAAGAAAAAGGAAGCAATGAAGGAGATAGGAGAAAAAGAGAAGGAATGACCACTGAGTTGGCAACATTAGAAGTCGTTGGTGACTGAGAGGTGTTTTAGTGTGGGCAAAGAATGAAGTGGGTTCCAGAAAGGGGGGAGGTAGACATGGCTCTTTTCATGCGCTTCCTGTAGAAAGGGCCAGGAAGATGGTGTGGAGGGAGGTGTATGATGGCTGGTTAAGGGAGGGTTTTCCAAATGCAGAGAATCAAACACATACTAGCACAGGAAATGACCAGGGAAACTGCAGAGGTGTACGCAATACTTGTCCAGAAGTGCTGGGATGAGAGGGCCCGACCCAGTCCGCCTGAGGGATTGTCCCTCACCTGAGGGAACAGCTCCTTAGATGCTCCTAGAGCCCGATCCCACGGAAGGCGGTTATTTCCAGTTCTTCCTGTGCCTCCCTTACCTGGATCTCTCCTTGAACCTTTGGACACTAGTGGGTCTCTGAGGGTGCGTCAGGGTCAGAGTCTGTTTCCATGTCACAACCGCTTTAGATTTCACCTCACACGACCCCTGAAAGCACCCCTCTCCTGGGTGGGGTGGGAGCACGCTCCCAGCAGACACGCAGTGACTGTGGAACAGAGGCCGAGAAGGATAACTGTTTATAAACATTTTGAATTTTATTTAAAAAAAAAAAAAAATCACAACCATGAACATTGTTACAGTTAGAGGCCCTCTTGGTTCTCCACAATGATACTGAGCATGCTCACAAGGGGTTCCCATTGTTAAAGTCTTAGTTAAACAACCATTTTTAAAAGAAGGAAAAAAAACTCCGCACACTACCATTTAACTTGTTTTAATGTTTCTTCACAAATGGTGAAAAATACTAAAGTACAGACAAGGAATAATCATAATGTTGTGGCCAACATTATAAATATGGAATTATAAATTTAAAACATTTTCTGGTTTAAAAAATAAATCTGGTAGTCAATGCAGCTCTGCGGGGTCTCTGCATCTAGTAGGGCCGATCTCTGCGCTCCTGACGGTGCTCGCCTCTGCAAGGCAAAGAGGGCTCTTTGGTTAGAATGGGGAGGGGTGAGGAAGCCCTTCCAGAGGCCCCAGGTGCCTTCCTGACTCCTCCCAAGCACTGGCACAAGCTTCCTAGCGCCATGGGAACTTGCTCCAACCAAGCTGGGAGGGGCTGTCCTCTCACTGTGCCTGGTGGCCCACAGCTGCTTTTCACCAGCACTTACTTATCCATTTTTCCAGGTCCTCCACGTCCTCCTCTTCTTCCTCCCATCTGTTCCATCAAAGGTCCAGGGGGCCCCCCAGGGCCACCTCGTCTTCCTCCACCAAAGCCACCTCGGTCCATGCCCCGGCCACCACGGAAGCCACCTCTGTCTCCACCACGGCCACCTCTGAACATTCCACCAGGACCACCACGATCCATGAGGCCACCTCTTCCTCCCCGCATGCCACCAGGGCCACCTCTGCCACGATCACCACCTAAGGTGAGAAGAGCAGGGCGAAAGCAGTCAGTGGGTGGCTGCAGAGGCCCTGTGGACACTGGAAGCTGCTCTGCTTCCTTCTCTCACCGCAGAAACAAACCAGACACTTCACTCAATCTCAGCATCAGGCTGACAATTTAGAAATGACGACAGGACGACAACTCAAGGTTCTTAAGCAGACGGCAGCTGCAGTTTACCAAGCCCCACAGATAAGAAAAGACATTTAGCATCAGGAAGCTGAGGGAACACTCATGAAACCTGCACCTACCCGGGGGTGGGAAGGGTGGCGGGAGGAAGCCTTCAGGCTTTGGGGCCTTACACTGGTTGCACTCTGTTCTCCAGGCGAAGTTCTGGTTTCCACAACCCCTGCATACAATTACATCAAATTACATCACAGCAGAAATCACCAATTGAACTAAGGAAGATAAACAAGGAAAGGTGGTGTGTGAACAGGTACACACTATCAGGATCTATGTACACCCAGGTTTTAGGGCACAGCCTAAGGCAGCAGTGCGGCCACAACACAGGTCAAATCAATCTTCAGAAGGCTCTGAAGCATCCAGGGAATGGCTGACTAGTGCCCCTAACCAGCCATCAGGGTCATCATTCTGTTCCTCTAGACAGAGCCATCTGCTCTAGAGTGGGGATGGGGTGAGGGAAGGGTGGCTTCACTCGTAGGGTATCAATTTGCCAAGACAAGTACATACGGATTGGGACACTGCCAGTCTCCAGCTCGGTGCTGGACGTTTCCTCCTCCGGAGGGGTTCCCTCGGGAACCCCGGGGTCCTCTTGGAGGAAAGCCTCCTCTATCTCCTCCACGGCCTCCCATGCGACCCATGGGTCCCCCAGGACCTCCTGGGCCTCCTGGACCTACAACAAGAAACAGCAAATCATTTCTCTGTAGCACCAGATTTGCTATGGGAAATAAAAATCACTAAGTAACCCCACATATACCACTGTTGTCATTTCCCCATCACCCGTCCCATATGTTTCTGTGTGGCTCAGGCATCAGCCCCTTCCCTGTGAGGAGCGTGTTCCACGTCCTCTACAGGAAACAGCTCCAATTCTTTTTTTTTTTTGAGACAGAGTCTGGCTCTGTCACCCAGGCTGGAGTGCAGTGGCGCAATCTCAGCTCACTGCAAGCTCCGTCTCCCAGGTTCATGCCATTCTCCTGTCTCAGCCTCCCGAGTAGCTGGGACTACAGGCGCCCACCATCACGCCCGGCTAATTTTTCTATTTTTAATACAGATGGGATTTCACTGTGTTAGCCAGGATGGTCTCGATCTCTTGACCTTGTGATCTGCCCGCCTTGGCCTCCCAAAGTGCTGGGATTACAGGCTTGAGCCACCGTGCCCGGCCTTTTTTTTTTTTTTTTTTTTGAGATGGAGTCTTGCTCTGTCGCCCAGGCTGGAGTGCAGTGGAACAAGATCTTGGCTCACTGCAACCTCCACCTCCCAGATTCAAGCAATTCTCCTGCCTCAGTCTCCCAAGTAGCTGGGACTACAGGCATGCACCAACATGCCTGGCTAATTTTTCTATTTTTAGTAGAGTTTCACCATGTTGGCCAGGGTGGTCTCAAACTCCTGACCTCAGGCGATCCGCCCGCCTCGGCCTCCCAAAGTGGTGGAATTACAGGCATGAGCCACCACACCCGGCCAAACTCCCACAATTCTATAAGAAGCAGGCATGTCTATACAGACACAACCAAAGCCAAATAAATGGCAGTCTGGAGTTGACAGGCAGTGTGGCTTCCAGCCTCCCATGTTCTTCTCCTCTTCCTTTTACGCCCACAAACGTTCAAAGTATTGACTCTACACACAATTTTATATTTCTTCACTCTAGTAATCAAGTTTCTCAAGGGTAGGGAGTATATTGAAAACCTTTTAATGCAACATAGGAGATCAGAGAAAGTACCTCCGCGGAGTGGTGGTGGCATCCCTCTGCCCTCACGGGGTGGCATACCCCCCCTCATACTGTTCATTGGAGGCTTCTTCCGAGCAAGAGAGACTTTAAGTTTGCTCCCTTGAAAATCTTTCCCTGGAATAAGACAACAAAACATCAATTACTCCCCTATATTCCCTGTTCACCAACTCCACATCATCAAATGACCACTCCCAGATGCATTAGGTCTGCCCCTCCTGTAATCTTCTCTAAGATCTTTACTGACAAGGCCAGAAAAAGGCTTTTTTGAGATGGTGGTCTCACTCTGTTGCCCAGGCTGGAGTGCAGTGGCAAGGCTCACTGCAGCTTCAATCTCACAGGCTCAAGCAATCCTCCAAAGTAGCTAGGACTACAGGCATGCATCACCATGCCCGGATAATTTTACAAAATGTTTTGTAGAGGCAGTCTCTCGCTAGGTTGCCCAGGCTGGTGATGAACTCCTTGGTTCAAGCAATCCTCCTGCCTTGACCTCCTAAAGTGGTAGGATTATAGGCAAGAGCCATCGTGCCTGGCCAGAAAAAGGCCATACACTTAAATATACTTAAAAACCTCTCTGCAGCCTGGCCAACATGGTGAAACCCCATCTCTACTAAAAAATACAAAAGTTAGCTGGGCGGGGTGACATGCGCCTATAGTCCAGCAGCTACTTGAGTGGCTGAGGCACAAGATTCACTTGAACCTGGGAGGCGGAGGCTGCAGTAAGCTGAGACTGCTTGTGCCACTGCACTTCAGCCGAGTGACAAAGTGAGACTGGCTCAAAATATCAAAAACACAAGCAAAAAAATACTGTCTACCATAAGGAGGAAAATAAGCTGGTGGGAAGCTGATTGCATGGCGAAGAAAACAGAACCAGGACTTGTTATTTGACACTTTCTTTGAGACAAGAGTCTTGCTGTTGTCCAGGCTAGAGTGCAGTGGTGCAATCTCAGTTCACTGCAGCTTCAAACTCCCCGGGCTCAAGTGATCCTCCCACCTCAGCCTCCTGAGTAGCTGGGACTATAGGTATAGGAGTGCGCCACAACACCTGGCTAATTTTTGTATTTTTTGTAGAGACAGGGTTGTGCCACGTTCCCCAGGCTGGTCTCAAGCCCCTGGATTCAGGGGATGCACCTACATTGGCCTCCCAAAGTGCTGGGATTACAGGTGCGAGCCACTGACCTGGCCAAGTCGTTCAATGCTTTCAAGTTGGTTTTGTCTGAAGTGAAATCCCAGCATTAATGTCAAGGCCTTATTTAAATATATATATTTATCTATATGCAAATGTACACTGGCTAAGATGTTCTTTAGAAGGGTTTTCTGTACCTTCTGATAATCTGTGCTTAGAGAAGTGTTTGCCACTTTAAGCAAGGTTGATTTGTAATACTAAAGCCTGAAAATAAAGGGATCTCCAGGCCGGGCGCGGTGGCTCAAGCCTGTAATCCCAGCACTTTGGGAGGCTGAGACGGGCGGATCATGAGGTCAGGAGATTGAGACCATCCTGGCTAACACGGTGAAACCCCGTCTCTACTAAAAAAATACAAAAAAAAACTAGCCAGGCGAGGTGGCGGGCGTCTGTAGTCCCAGCTACTTGGGAGGCTGAGGCAGGAGAATGGCGTAAACCCGGGAGGCGGAGCTTGCAGTGAGCTGAGATCCGGCCACTGCACTCCAGCCTGGGCGACAGAGCGAGACTCCGTCTCAAAAAAAACAACAACAACAACAACAACAACAACAAAACAAAACAAAACAAATTGAACTTATGGACATAGAGAGTAGGACGGTTACCAGACTCTGGAAAGAGTCATGAGGAGTTCAGGGAGGGGAGGGTGGGGATGGTGAATGGGTACAAAAAAAAAGAATGAATGAATAAGACCTACTATTTCACAGCACAATAGGGTGAGTATAGTCAATAATAACTTACTTGTATATTTTAAAATAACGGAAAGAATGTAACTGGATTGTCTGTAACTCAAAGGATAAATGTTTGAGGGGATGGACACCTTATTCTCCATCATGTGCTTATTTCACATTGCATGCCTGTATCAAAATATCTCATGTATGCTATGAATATATATACCTTCTACGTATCCAAAAAAATTTTTTAAAGTAATAACAAAATTTTAAAAAGATTAATCTAATAACTTATAAATGATACTAAAGTTTTCAAGGTTGAAATACTATAGTTTTAAAATTTCTCTTTTTAGGACAATTATACTTTAATAACTTTCTACATCAGTTGTGAAAACGTCCTCTGGGCTAAATGCATCACAACAATGAGATTTTGAAAGAATGTGATTTGCNAAAAAAAAAAACAAAACCATGAAGTATAGTGCACAGGCTGTGAGTGAACTACAGTGATTCTTGGTTAGTCTAACACAGCCACTACTTCCTCCAGTTAGAAGAGATGACTAGTCTTTCAGCTGAGTATCAGATGTGGCTGACTTGAATTCAGGAGCCACCTTGTGTAAGAATCTTCATGTGTACTTTTTTGCATTAAATATGCATACGATCAGTTGAGTCTGTAATTGTTTATATATATCCAGTAACATGTGATAGCAATCTAATTATAGGGCTTAAAAAAGATTACAACAGGATATATATATATTGATACCTCTGACTTAAAAAAAAGAACATGATACCTAAAGACTGAAACGAAAACATGGCAAAACGGTGGTATAAATAATGTGGAAATGCATTTTTTTCTTTTTTATGAGACAGAATCTCACTCTGTTGTCCAGGCTGGTTTCAAACTCCTGGGCTCAAGCAGTCCTTGGGATCCTCCTGCCTTGACCTCTCAAAGTGCTGGAATTACACCTGTGAGCCACTGTACCCAGCTTGGAAATCTATTTTAACATCTTTACTTCCAAAATTTTGACGGTAAATACTAAGTTTCTTAACCAGGATAAACTCCACATTCCTGGAAAACTACATATTATATACATATTAAAAGCAGTCTTTTAATATGCTCACGCCTGTAATCCCAGCTACTCAAGAGGCTCGAGGCTTGAACCCAGGAGGCGGAGGTTGCCGTGAGCTGAAATTGAGCCACTGCATTCCAGCCTGGGCGACAGAGTGAGGCTCCATTTCAAAAGAAAAAAACAAAAGAAGTCTTGCATAGGGTAGACTATGACAGCAGACACTAAGAGCATTTTACTTTTGAGATGTGTGTGTTATCTGTGCACAAACAACTACAAGTAGGGAGAAATTGCCTTATATAAGATTTACTAAAATCAACTGTATTTCTTTTTTTTTTTTTTTTTTGAGACGGAGTCTTGCTCTGTCTCCAGGCTGGAGTGCAGTGGCATCATGTCAGCTGACTGCAACCTCTGCATCCTGGGATCAAGCGATTCTCCTGCCTCAGACTCCCGATTAGCTGAACAGGCGTGTGTCACCACACCCAACTAATTTCTCTATTTTTAGGAGAGACAGGGTTTCACCATGTTGGCCAGGATGGTCTCGATCTCTTGACCTCGTGATATGCCCACCTCGGCCTCCCAAAGTGCCAGGATTACAGGCATGAGCCACCGCACCCGCCCAAAATCAACTGTATTTCTACACAGCAGTAATAACCAGAAAAGTGTCATTTAACGAAGACCATTAACCACAGCAACTTGAAAATAAACGAAACTAGAAGTAAAACTAGTAAAATTTGCAAGACCTTTACAGAAATTGATAGTCTTTACTGAAGATCTAAATAGGCTGGGCATGGTGGCTCACACCTGTAATCCCAGCACTTTGGGAGGCCGAGGTGGGCAGATCACATGAGGTCAGGAGTTCAAGACCAGCCTGGCCAACATGGTGAAATCCCATCTCTACTTACAAAAATTAGCCAGGGGTGGTGGTAGGAGCCTGTAATTCCAGCTACTCGAGAAGTTGAGGCAAGGAGACCCGGGAGGCAAAGGTTACAGTGAGCCGAGACTGCGCCACTGCAATCCAGCCTGAGTGAAGGAGTGAGACTCTGTCTCAAAGTAAAATAAAATAAATAATAAAATAAATAGGGATAGGCCGGGCGTGCTGGCTCACGTCTGTAATCACAAAACTTTGGGAGTTGAGGCAGCAGATCACCTGAGGTCAGGAGTTCAAGACCAGCCTTGAAAAACATGGTGAAACCCCGTCTCTACTAAAAATACAAAACTTAGCCGGGCATGGTGGCAGGTGCCTGTAATCCCAGCTACTCAGGAGGCTGAGGCAGGACAATCGCTTGAACCCAGGAGTCAGAGTCTGCAGGGAGCTGAGATCGCGCCACTGCACTCCAGCCTGGTGACACAGCGAGACTTTGTCTCGATAAATAAGTAAGTAAATAAACGGGGAAATAGAATTTTTATGGGAAAAAAAGATCTCAGTATTACAAAAATGTAAATTCTCCTGAAATTACTTCATAAATTTAGTAAACATCCAATTGGGGTTTTAAAATTTTGAAGTTTATGGGGTTCATAAACTAACTCAAAAATTAATACAGAAGAGCAAGAACTGAAAAACAGTCAAAATACCCGAAGAAAAATCTGCATTACTAGCTATTAAGAATTAGCATAAAGGCCGGGCGCGGTGGCTCAAGCCTGTAATCCCAGCACTTTGGGAGGCAGAGACGGGCGGATCACGAGGTCAGGAGATCGAGACCATCCTGGCTAACACGGTGAAACCCCATCTCTACTAAAAAATACAAAAAACTAGCCGGGCGAGG
>NW_016816945.1:1266641-1276876 GCF_001698545.2 Rhinopithecus bieti
AAAAAAAAAAAAAAAAAAAAAAAAAAAAAAATTAGCATAAAGACACAATAATTTAAGGTTGGGCGCAGTGGCTCATGCTTGTAATCCTAGCAGTTTGGGAAGCTGAGGTAGGTGGATCACTTGAGGAGGCCAGGAGTTCAAGACCAGCGTGGCCAACAGGTGAAACCCATCTCCACCAAAAATACAAAAATCAGTTGCGCGTGGTGGCACGTGCCTGTAAGTCCAGCTACCTCAAGAGGCTGTGGTGGGAGAATCACTTGAACCTGGGAGGCTGAACAAGACTTAGTCTCTAGGGGTGGAGGAGGGAAGGCCGGGCGTAGTGGCTCACACCTGTAATCCCAGCACTTTGGGAGGCGCCAAGGTGGGTAGAACACCTGAGGTCAGGAGTTTGAGACCCACCTGACCAACACGGTGAAACCCAATCTCTACTAAAAAGACAAAATTAGCTGGGTGTGGTGGTGCAGGCCTGTAATCTCAGCTATCGGGGAGGCTGAGACAGGAGATTCGCTTGAACGGAGGTTGTAGTAAGCCAAGACTGCGCCACTGCACTCCAGCCTGGGCACCAAGAGCAAAACTCCATCTCAAAAAACAAAAAAAGGCTAATTTTTTTTTTTTTTTTAAAGGAACAAACCATAAGATATCTAGAAAGAAGTCAGGCAAAAGCAACCTTAGAAAACAACTCTCAGCATCAGTTCACTCTCTTTAAAATGCTCTGTGGTTTCAAGTTTTGCCAGATGACCCAGTTATGCTTTTACCTTAACAACCCCACACTGCTTAAAGAAGTCTGCCAGATCATCTAGAGTCACATTGTCATTTAATCCTTGTACATAAATTGCACTGTTGTCAGAGTCTTCATCTGGATCTACAGGTGGGCCTTTCAGAGAAAACAAGACAAGAGAATTATTATCATGCATCTATAGGGGTTTCTTAACTATCTGATCACTACTGCCCAAGGATATTCATCATAAATCTAAGAAAACTACCAAGCATACTAAGAAGAATGCTATCAAACTTTTGGTTTACTTCACTTAAGGCCATTATGAATAGATGCTCACAATAAAGGATTCCCCAAATTGTCCTTGACAGCAAGAATATCACGCTGGTCTATAAGGCTGCTGAACTCCAGGCATGCATTTACCTCTGTACCATTAATTTATAAAGCACAATATGAAGTACAAGAATTCAAAATTACCTAGATCAAGATCTGGTCCTTCATCCATGGGTCCTGCCAACCAGGAAAGATCATATAAAATATTATTAGTGCACGTCTTGCAAGCTACAAACCTTACAAACACACATAGCTATCTACTACACCACCATTTGATGGGGATTCATTAAATTCAAAATGACCCGCACTGCTAAAATGGAGCAGTGCCTCTTTTAACATTTGTGAAAGGTTTGCTAGGGTTTGCTTTTTTCTTTGCTGGTTTGCTTCTAAACCATTAACCAAATACACTCTCAATGCTTATGTGCCAAATCAGTGTTAAATTTAAGTCAAAATTTTTCCTCTAAATAAACCAAATTTAAAAATTTATTCTCCCCCATATTACAGAAGCAGTTACTCAATACTTGAAGTTACCCTTTGTTTTGTAACCATAGGTTAACCTTATTACCCCTAAGACAATGCCGGCAGTACCCATTAGTCTCTTTTGTACAGATCATTTTTAAACCGCTTATGAAACTAATAAAAAAATTATAGTTTTCTAAAAACTGACTGCATTTTTTTTTTTTAAAACACTATCTATGGTAATACTCAAAAACTTACCACCAGGCTTATTGAAGCCACCTCGCTCTCCAGCGCTGCTGGGGGGATAAACGAAGAAATGAAGGCCTTTCCCTTTAAAAGCCAGTACCGCTCTGAGCCTTGGGGGGGCTCGTGGGGAAGAAGGGCACTGGCTAAACACATCTCCAAACAATGCATCTCTCTCATCTTGTCACTATGCCTTTCTTCAGGGCAGCTTGCTCAAATTTCCTCAATATACAACCTTGCTTGTCTGATTGTACACACCAGTGTGGTTGGTTCCTTTCATTTCGGGGGCTGGTATTAATAGTGCAATACTTGGCAAATTAGGAAGAAAAAATAGATCCCAAACACCCACCCCGTCAGGTGAAAAACCAGAAGAGCTTGGTATAGAGGGGAGGAGCAAGTGGGGGTTAAATGCTGTGATAAACCTTTCCATGTTCATAAAGGTGCACCCTCAACCTCTCCCAAGGGAGAGCCAAATGAGGCCCAGGGTTTCCTAACAAGTCACAGTATAATAAAGCAGGAGACAACCACATTAAATTCCTACAACACACATCAGAGGACGCATCCAGCCAATCTTCAGCATAAAGCCATACATCTCAGGGCACGAACAGATTTAACAATCGCTGTGAAAGGAGAATTTACAACAAATACCAAGGCTCAGCGGACTGGGGGTGCAACTTTATAGACATATCAGTTAGAATAATGACTATGCCATGTAAAATTACTTAAAGAGGGGAGGGGGAAATATGAATTGGACTTTGGGAGTTAAATTTTGTTTTCTTTAGAATTAAATAAAGGCAGCTCCCCAGTGGGAGGCCCTGAGATTTTTCTAACCAGTATTGCACCTTTAATACCTGAATACACAATTTCAAGCTGTTGCATGCAGCTTTGTTTCCTTTTTAAAAGTACACACCATAAAATGTTCTCTCTCTTTAAACACAAAAGTTTACACTTTAATGTTACACAATTCTAGAGTATTATACCTCCTCTGGTTCATTACCAAACAACAAGTATGCAGTTACCAAAGTTACAGAAGGATTCCATTTATACAATGAATACATTTTGTTAAAAATATTCTATGTATATTTTTCCTCTCCATATGGACACCGTGTCTAGTCCCACTTTTCATTATGCTGCCGGCTGAGTACTGAGTACGGGTACTTTTTAAGTATTGAAGTGTATACAAGGCTCTCACTTTGTAACCTGTAGCATATAAATGCGACAAAGCATGTTAAAAAGTTTCCACGTTTAACAGCCAATGAAAATATCAAAATACTGAGGCAATGAAAAAGGGCATGTTAACAACATTGAGTGCCTTACCTGCAGAAGACACTGAAAACCATCACCACACCACAATAAAAAGGGGGGACGAGGGAAATGCCCCTGTGTATCCCCACAGGATCCGACAGACTGCTTCACAGTCTGTTGTAAAACCTATGGGGAAAGCCATGGTCTCTTCTATGGCTCCGAGAGAGACTTCTCATCCAGAAAGAGGGGCCCCCTCTATTAGCAAAGTCTAGCACAATTAGTAGGATTATAACTTCTGAAGTATTTAAATAAACTTGAAATTGTTTTTGCAATTTAAAAATACTAGGAATTCTAGGTGATTTGAGACGTGATGATAGTACTTTCAAGTGTCTATGTCTATTTTAAAACATCCAAAAAGAAGTGAAACCTTTATAATATTTTCCAAATCAGAAGATTGATTTTACTTCATACCAAATCATTAAATTTTTGCCTGTTGTCAAACGACTTTCTTCCAATAAAGATTTCACTAAAGACTTAAAGTTATGCAGAATATGCAAAATAGTACTTTCAGTAGTGAAGAGTATTTGCTAATATGGAAGTTAAAGATCAACTTTAATTTTGAAGTTCATTCTATTTAAAAAAAATACTATTTAATTTTCCTAGAATAGTGGCATACCAAATCAAATGTAAATATCTAACATTCTGCATAACTTTTTTTTTTTTTAACTAGTTTATATAGGGACAGAACACACACAGAACTAAGCCTTCTGGATTATGTTAACCACCAATATTATAGCTCACCTTCATCAAAGTACAGACATCAGATAGGGAAAAGGGGATGGGAGAAGGGAGGGGAAGGGCAGGCAGAGGTAGCAGGGTTATGTCATTGATCTAAACAAAGTTTTCTAAACCAGATTGTGCCATCAATCAAAATGGTCAAACCGATTTAGACTTTCAACATCGCCAATAGGAAGTGAGCCTATAATTATATACATTACTCTGCAAAATGCTATTGGATTTTTCTGTGCTCCATCCAAACTCTATGTATCAGGTGCACCTCAGGCTATAGTTTAAGGATTATGGGACAAAAATCTTCAATTATGTTCAACGACTCTGAGTACAAACAGAAGTTGGGGACAAACACTGTGGAAAACAGCTGCATTCCTTTTCTGCAGTATATACACCAGGGATTTCAAGACAACCATTCAAATGCAATTAGTTAAAAACTTAGGGTCATTAGAAGGGTTGTGTGTGTTCCATCCCAAATCTATTACCCACAGAGGCTTCTCACCTCTGGAAACCATGAAGGGAACTGAAAGCTCTGGTTTCAAAACCATTCTTTGTTCTCCCCGACCCAACGAAGTATACTGGCAGGGAAAGAAAATAAACTGCCACTTAATGTATGCCACAAAGATGACATTTCCATGTTTTAGAAGATGGCTTGAGCTCAACAGATTGTCCATGGAAATGCAGAAATTAATTTCTTATGTCTTTCAGTCCCTTCTTTCCATTGAAAATCCTATGGATGAAACAAAATTAGGTAAAAGGAGAAAAGGTTTGCTCTTACCCCATTCCACCGCGTCCTCCTCCCCGCCCACCTCTGCTCATGCCTCCACGATCAAATCCCCCTCTTCCCCTGCCCCGGTTATCAGGGCCACTCATGCTCCGGTTCTCTCCTGGTCCGGAAAATCCTCCAGACTCCTGCCCATAAACACCCATGCTACTGGGGTGGTCCTGTCGGAATGAACCTGAGGAAAGAGTCACACCTGTAAGCCATGGACCAGCATTTACACCACTGCCTGATGTACTTTCTCCTGGAGTAACAAAATCCTCAATTGCAAGGCACTAACCAAGGCACCATCTTCTTTATAACACGATAAAGCACCCCTAATGGGTAGGCTAAATTCAACAAAAACTGCTGGTTCATCACAGCTGAAATAACCTTACATAGTTAGCCTAGAATAAACCGCTTCTAAACAAAAAAAAGCCCTCTGCCTAACATATAGTTTATAGGGTTCTCTATCCTAAGATGTCTCCAAAAGCAGCTTTTGAGCTATACTCAAGAAATGAAAACAGAGCCAGGTTTCTCAGGGCTTTAGCACACTGCCAGGGGCTCAACTACATAAACCAACACTACTCCTTTCAGTTGTTGAGAAATCCCCGTGGATGGAACGTAATTTAAAAAGACCAACGATCCTGGTACAAACTAAATTCTGAAGATAATTTTGTGTTTTTGGTTACCTCTCTCCACATAGAACTGCAAATATTCTGTGAGGTGGATTCTTTTTCCCCCTTTTCCTTCCCTATTTTTTTTTTTTTAAAGAATCTTTATTTATTTTTAAAAAGACAGGGTCTCACTACGTTGCCCAGGGTGGTCTCAAACTCCTGGTCTCAAGTGATTTTCCTGCCTTGGCCTCCCTCAAAGTGCTGGGATTACAGGTGTGAGCCACCATGCCTGGCCTTTTTTCCCCTTAATGGATATAAACAAAACAGCAACCGAAAAAAAACCATAGCTTTTATTTGACTATCAAAATCATAGTGGCCTGCAATAGCTGCCTCCCCACTTTACATTAATGACTGATAGGGAGGCCAAAAACGATCTTGGATTTACTCACTGCATACAACCTCCCCAAAGACAGCAGGACTAGCAGTCTAAAACATTTTTTTCTGATCAATTACAGTATCTCTTTTCTTCTTTGGCAAGGCATACTAAAAACAATTAAATTGGAAAAAAGCACTGAAATCTTCACTGGGACATCCAAGATGTTAGCTGGAATGTCATGCCCTCAAGATGTGTCCTGGATTCCAAAAGCAAACAATGGTAAAGAGTATTCCCCTTGTTCAAAAACTCCAAACACAGCTGGCGTGGCAGTGGCTCACGACTGTAATACCAACACTCTGGGTGACTGATGGGGGAGGATCACCTGAGGTCAGGAGTTTGAGACCAGCCTGACCAAAATAGTGAAACCCCGTCTCTATGAAAAATACAAAAATTAGCTGGGCCTGGTCGTGGGCGCCTATCTCAACTACTCGGAAGGTGGGGGCAGGAGAACTGCTTGAACCAGGAGGCAGAGGTTTCGGTGAGCTGAAATCCCACCACTGCACTCCAGCCTTAGCCCCCAAAGTGAAACTCCATCTCAAAAGAAAAACACAAAAAATCAACCCCACAAAAAAACTCCAAACACAATCATTCTTATTTGGTTTTCTCTCTTAGCAACTCACTCTGCTGCCCGTAGCTGCTGCTCTGTTGGCTATATTGACTTGGAGCTTGGCTGTAGGATCCAGTTTGGGGTGGGTAACTAGTGGGAGGCTGCTGCCCATAGCTGCTTTGTTGACCATAGCTACTCTGCTGTCCATAGCTGCTCGGCTGCCCATAGGTGTTCTGCTGAGAGTAACTGCTCTGATCATAACTAGTCGGCTGTGTAGAGGAATAGCTGAAAGAGAGGAGAAAAAAAAAACAAAAAAACAAAACCCAGCTTTTTAGAAAAAAGAGGCTTGTTATTTCAAATCCCCTGAATAAAAGAGACATTCACAGCATGTGACACAGACATCCATAAAACAGAAGTTACTTTCTACACATCAACAATTTGAATTTCAAGTCAGCAAATATTTTTGTGTTCAAAATAAAACATTAAATGGGAGGGGGGAATTTTTTTTTTTTTTTTTTGGAGACAGAGTCTTGTTCTGTCTCCCAGGCTGGAGTGCAGTGGCGCAATCTCCACTCACTGCAAGCTCCACCTCCCGGGTTCACGCCATTCTCCTGCCTCAGCCTCCAGAGTAGCTGGGACTACAGGTGCCTGACACCATGCCCGGCTAATTTTTTTGTATTTTTAGTAAAGACGGGGTTTCACCGTGTTAGCCAGGATGCTCTTGATCTCCTGACCTCATGATCCGCCCACCTCAGCCTCCCACAGTGATGGGATTATAGGCGTCAGCCACCGTGCCCAGCTGGGAGGAGGAAATATTATAACCACCATCTGTATAACCCTTAAAGAGTTTCCACTTAATCTCCATTCCCATTTAAAACAATGGTCATTTTCGGGTGGGAGCGGAGGCTCAAGCAAAGGCTCCACTTTGGGAGGCTGAGGCAGGCTGACTACGAGGTCAGGAGATCAAGACCACCCTGGCTAACACAGTGAAACCCTGTCTCTAGTAAAAAACACAAAAAATTAGCCAGGCCTGCTGGCGGGTGCCTGTAGTCCCAGCTACTTGGGAGGCTGACGGAGGAGAACCACTTGAACCTGGGAGGTGAAGTCTGGTATTGGCTTATGCCTGTAATCCCAGCACTTTGGGGGGCTGAGGCAGGTGGAACACCTGAGGTCAGGAGTTCGAGACTAGCCTGACCAACATGGTGAAAATCCATCTACTAAAAATACAAAAATTAGCTGGGTATGGTGGCATGCGCCTGTAGTCCCAGCTAGGTTGCAGAGGCAGCAGTTGCAGTGAGCCAAGATAGCGCCACTGCACTCCAACCTGGGAAACAGAGTGAAACTCCGTCTCAAAAAAAAAAAAAAAACCGAGAGCAGTGGCTCACACCTGTAATTCCAGCACTTTGGGAGGCAGAGGCGGGTGGATCACCTGAGGTCAGGAGTTCGAGACCAGCCTGACCAACATGGAAAAACACCATCTCTACAAAAAATACAAAATTAGCCAGGTATAGTGGCGCATGCCTGTAATCCCAGCTACTTGGGAGGCTGACGCAGGAGAATCACTTGAACCCGGGAGGCAAAGGCTGCGGTGAGCCAAGACTGCACCACTGCACTCCAGCCTGGGCAACAAGAGTGAAACTCCATCNAGGCGCCCACCATCACGCCCGGCTAATTTTCTATTTTAATACAGATGGGATTTCACTGTGTTAGCCAGGATGGTCTCGATCTCTTGACCTTGTGATCTGCCCGCCTTGGCCTCCCAAAGTGCTGGGATTACAGGCATGAGCCACTGTGCCCGGCCTTTTTTTTTTTTTTTTTTTGAGATGGAGTCTTGCTCTGTTGCCCAGGCTGGAGTGCAGTGGAACAAGATCTTGGCTCACTGCAACCTCCACCTCCCAGATTCAAGCAATTCTCCTGCCTCAGTCTCCCAAGTAGCTGGGACTACAGGCATGCACCAACATGCCTGGCTAATTTTCTATTTTAGTAGAGTTTCACCATGTTGGCCAGGGTGGTCTCAAACTCCTGACCTCAGGCGATCCGCCCGCCTCGGCCTCCCAAAGTGGTGGAATTACAGGCATGAGCCACCACACCCGGCCAAACTCCCACAATTCTATAAGAAGCAGGCATGTCTATACAGACACAACCAAAGCCAAATAAATGGCAGTCTGGAGTTGACAGGCAGTGTGGCTTCCAGCCTCCCATGTTCTTCTCCTCTTCCTTTTACGCCCACAAACGTTCAAAGTATTGACTCTACACACAATTTTATATTTCTTCACTCTAGTAATCAAGTTTCTCAAGGGTAGGGAGTATATTGAAAACCTTTTAATGCAACATAGGAGATCAGAGAAAGTACCTCCGCGGAGTGGTGGTGGCATCCCTCTGCCCTCACGGGGTGGCATACCCCCCCTCATACTGTTCATTGGAGGCTTCTTCCGAGCAAGAGAGACTTTAAGTTTGCTCCCTTGAAAATCTTTCCCTGGAATAAGACAACAAAACATCAATTACTCCCCTATATTCCCTGTTCACCAACTCCACATCATCAAATGACCACTCCCAGATGCATTAGGTCTGCCCCTCCTGTAATCTTCTCTAAGATCTTTACTGACAAGGCCAGAAAAGGCTTTTTTGAGATGGTGGTCTCACTCTGTTGCCCAGGCTGGAGTGCAGTGGCAAGGCTCACTGCAGCTTCAATCTCACAGGCTCAAGCAATCCTCCAAAGTAGCTAGGACTACAGGCATGCATCACCATGCCCGGATAATTTTACAAAATGTTTTGTAGAGGCAGTCTCTCGCTAGGTTGCCCAGGCTGGTGATGAACTCCTTGGTTCAAGCAATCCTCCTGCCTTGACCTCCTAAAGTGGTAGGATTATAGGCAAGAGCCATCGTGCCTGGCCAGAAAAGGCCATACACTTAAATATACTTAAAACCTCTCTGCAGCCTGGCCAACATGGTGAAACCCCATCTCTACTAAAAAATACAAAAGTTAGCTGGGCGGGGTGACATGCGCCTATAGTCCAGCAGCTACTTGAGTGGCTGAGGCACAAGATTCACTTGAACCTGGGAGGCGGAGGCTGCAGTAAGCTGAGACTGCTTGTGCCACTGCACTTCAGCCGAGTGACAAAGTGAGACTGGCTCAAAATATCAAAACACAAGCAAAAAAATACTGTCTACCATAAGGAGGAAAATAAGCTGGTGGGAAGCTGATTGCATGGCGAAGAAAACAGAACCAGGACTTGTTATTTGACACTTTCTTTGAGACAAGAGTCTTGCTGTTGTCCAGGCTAGAGTGCAGTGGTGCAATCTCAGTTCACTGCAGCTTCAAACTCCCCGGGCTCAAGTGATCCTCCCACCTCAGCCTCCTGAGTAGCTGGGACTATAGGTATAGGAGTGCGCCACAACACCTGGCTAATTTTGTATTTTTTGTAGAGACAGGGTTGTGCCACGTTCCCCAGGCTGGTCTCAAGCCCCTGGATTCAGGGGATGCACCTACATTGGCCTCCCAAAGTGCTGGGATTACAGGTGCGAGCCACTGACCTGGCCAAGTCGTTCAATGCTTTCAAGTTGGTTTTGTCTGAAGTGAAATCCCAGCATTAATGTCAAGGCCTTATTTAAATATATATATTTATCTATATGCAAATGTACACTGGCTAAGATGTTCTTTAGAAGGGTTTTCTGTACCTTCTGATAATCTGTGCTTAGAGAAGTGTTTGCCACTTTAAGCAAGGTTGATTTGTAATACTAAAGCCTGAAAATAAAGGGATCTCCAGGCCGGGCGCGGTGGCTCAAGCCTGTAATCCCAGCACTTTGGGAGGCTGAGACGGGCGGATCATGAGGTCAGGAGATTGAGACCATCCTGGCTAACACGGTGAAACCCCGTCTCTACTAAAAAAATACAAAAAAAAACTAGCCAGGCGAGGTGGCGGGCGTCTGTAGTCCCAGCCACTCGGGAGGCTGAGGCAGGAGAATGGCGTAAACCCGGGAGGCAGAGCTTGCAGTGACCTGAGATCTGGCCACTGCACTCCAGCCTGGGACACAGAGCGAGATTCCATCTCAAAAAAAAAAAAAAAATAAACCAAGGGCTTTATATTTTAT
>NW_016816945.1:1280450-1284162 GCF_001698545.2 Rhinopithecus bieti
AAAAAAAAAAAAAAAAAAAAAAAAAAAAAAATTAGCATAAAGACACAATAATTTAAGGTTGGGCGCAGTGGCTCATGCTTGTAATCCTAGCAGTTTGGGAAGCTGAGGTAGGTGGATCACTTGAGGAGGCCAGGAGTTCAAGACCAGCGTGGCCAACAGGTGAAACCCATCTCCACCAAAATACAAAATCAGTTGCGCGTGGTGGCACGTGCCTGTAAGTCCAGCTACCTCAAGAGGCTGTGGTGGGAGAATCACTTGAACCTGGGAGGCTGAACAAGACTTAGTCTCTAGGGGTGGAGGAGGGAAGGCCGGGCGTAGTGGCTCACACCTGTAATCCCAGCACTTTGGGAGGCGCCAAGGTGGGTAGAACACCTGAGGTCAGGAGTTTGAGACCCACCTGACCAACACGGTGAAACCCAATCTCTACTAAAAGACAAAATTAGCTGGGTGTGGTGGTGCAGGCCTGTAATCTCAGCTATCGGGGAGGCTGAGACAGGAGATTCGCTTGAACGGAGGTTGTAGTAAGCCAAGACTGCGCCACTGCACTCCAGCCTGGGCACCAAGAGCAAAACTCCATCTCAAAAAACAAAAAAAGGCTAATTTTTTTTTTTTTTTAAAGGAACAAACCATAAGATATCTAGAAAGAAGTCAGGCAAAAGCAACCTTAGAAAACAACTCTCAGCATCAGTTCACTCTCTTTAAAATGCTCTGTGGTTTCAAGTTTTGCCAGATGACCCAGTTATGCTTTTACCTTAACAACCCCACACTGCTTAAAGAAGTCTGCCAGATCATCTAGAGTCACATTGTCATTTAATCCTTGTACATAAATTGCACTGTTGTCAGAGTCTTCATCTGGATCTACAGGTGGGCCTTTCAGAGAAAACAAGACAAGAGAATTATTATCATGCATCTATAGGGGTTTCTTAACTATCTGATCACTACTGCCCAAGGATATTCATCATAAATCTAAGAAAACTACCAAGCATACTAAGAAGAATGCTATCAAACTTTTGGTTTACTTCACTTAAGGCCATTATGAATAGATGCTCACAATAAAGGATTCCCCAAATTGTCCTTGACAGCAAGAATATCACGCTGGTCTATAAGGCTGCTGAACTCCAGGCATGCATTTACCTCTGTACCATTAATTTATAAAGCACAATATGAAGTACAAGAATTCAAAATTACCTAGATCAAGATCTGGTCCTTCATCCATGGGTCCTGCCAACCAGGAAAGATCATATAAAATATTATTAGTGCACGTCTTGCAAGCTACAAACCTTACAAACACACATAGCTATCTACTACACCACCATTTGATGGGGATTCATTAAATTCAAAATGACCCGCACTGCTAAAATGGAGCAGTGCCTCTTTTAACATTTGTGAAAGGTTTGCTAGGGTTTGCTTTTTTCTTTGCTGGTTTGCTTCTAAACCATTAACCAAATACACTCTCAATGCTTATGTGCCAAATCAGTGTTAAATTTAAGTCAAAATTTTCCTCTAAATAAACCAAATTTAAAATTTATTCTCCCCATATTACAGAAGCAGTTACTCAATACTTGAAGTTACCCTTTGTTTTGTAACCATAGGTTAACCTTATTACCCCTAAGACAATGCCGGCAGTACCCATTAGTCTCTTTTGTACAGATCATTTTAAACCGCTTATGAAACTAATAAAAAAATTATAGTTTTCTAAAACTGACTGCATTTTTTTTTTTAAAACACTATCTATGGTAATACTCAAAACTTACCACCAGGCTTATTGAAGCCACCTCGCTCTCCAGCGCTGCTGGGGGGATAAACGAAGAAATGAAGGCCTTTCCCTTTAAAAGCCAGTACCGCTCTGAGCCTTGGGGGGGCTCGTGGGGAAGAAGGGCACTGGCTAAACACATCTCCAAACAATGCATCTCTCTCATCTTGTCACTATGCCTTTCTTCAGGGCAGCTTGCTCAAATTTCCTCAATATACAACCTTGCTTGTCTGATTGTACACACCAGTGTGGTTGGTTCCTTTCATTTCGGGGCTGGTATTAATAGTGCAATACTTGGCAAATTAGGAAGAAAAAATAGATCCCAAACACCCACCCCGTCAGGTGAAAACCAGAAGAGCTTGGTATAGAGGGGAGGAGCAAGTGGGGTTAAATGCTGTGATAAACCTTTCCATGTTCATAAAGGTGCACCCTCAACCTCTCCCAAGGGAGAGCCAAATGAGGCCCAGGGTTTCCTAACAAGTCACAGTATAATAAAGCAGGAGACAACCACATTAAATTCCTACAACACACATCAGAGGACGCATCCAGCCAATCTTCAGCATAAAGCCATACATCTCAGGGCACGAACAGATTTAACAATCGCTGTGAAAGGAGAATTTACAACAAATACCAAGGCTCAGCGGACTGGGGTGCAACTTTATAGACATATCAGTTAGAATAATGACTATGCCATGTAAAATTACTTAAAGAGGGGAGGGGAAATATGAATTGGACTTTGGGAGTTAAATTTTGTTTTCTTTAGAATTAAATAAAGGCAGCTCCCCAGTGGGAGGCCCTGAGATTTTCTAACCAGTATTGCACCTTTAATACCTGAATACACAATTTCAAGCTGTTGCATGCAGCTTTGTTTCCTTTTAAAAGTACACACCATAAAATGTTCTCTCTCTTTAAACACAAAAGTTTACACTTTAATGTTACACAATTCTAGAGTATTATACCTCCTCTGGTTCATTACCAAACAACAAGTATGCAGTTACCAAAGTTACAGAAGGATTCCATTTATACAATGAATACATTTTGTTAAAATATTCTATGTATATTTTCCTCTCCATATGGACACCGTGTCTAGTCCCACTTTTCATTATGCTGCCGGCTGAGTACTGAGTACGGGTACTTTTAAGTATTGAAGTGTATACAAGGCTCTCACTTTGTAACCTGTAGCATATAAATGCGACAAAGCATGTTAAAAGTTTCCACGTTTAACAGCCAATGAAAATATCAAAATACTGAGGCAATGAAAAGGGCATGTTAACAACATTGAGTGCCTTACCTGCAGAAGACACTGAAAACCATCACCACACCACAATAAAAGGGGGGACGAGGGAAATGCCCCTGTGTATCCCCACAGGATCCGACAGACTGCTTCACAGTCTGTTGTAAAACCTATGGGGAAAGCCATGGTCTCTTCTATGGCTCCGAGAGAGACTTCTCATCCAGAAAGAGGGGCCCCTCTATTAGCAAAGTCTAGCACAATTAGTAGGATTATAACTTCTGAAGTATTTAAATAAACTTGAAATTGTTTTGCAATTTAAAATACTAGGAATTCTAGGTGATTTGAGACGTGATGATAGTACTTTCAAGTGTCTATGTCTATTTTAAAACATCCAAAAGGAAGTGAAACCTTTATAATATTTTCCAAATCAGAAGATTGATTTTACTTCATACCAAATCATTAAATTTTTGCCTGTTGTCAAACGACTTTCTTCCAATAAAGATTTCACTAAAGACTTAAAGTTATGCAGAATATGCAAAATAGTACTTTCAGTAGTGAAGAGTATTTGCTAATATGGAAGTTAAAGATCAACTTTAATTTTGAAGTTCATTCTATTTAAAAAAAATACTATTTAATTTTTCCTAGAATAGTGGCATACCAAATCAAATGTAAATATCTAACATTCTGCATAACTTTTTTTTTTTTTAACTAGTTTATATAGGGAC
>NW_016816945.1:1288242-1290354 GCF_001698545.2 Rhinopithecus bieti
AGCACTTTGGGAGGCAGAGGCGGGTGGATCACCTGAGGTCAGGAGTTCGAGACCAGCCTGACCAACATGGAAAAACACCATCTCTACAAAAAATACAAAATTAGCCAGGTATAGTGGCGCATGCCTGTAATCCCAGCTACTTGGGAGGCTGACGCAGGAGAATCACTTGAACCCGGGAGGCAAAGGCTGCGGTGAGCCAAGACTGCACCACTGCACTCCAGCCTGGGCAACAAGAGTGAAACTCCATCTCAAAAAAAAAAAAAAAAAAAAAAAAAAGAAAACCACAAAAACAAAAAAAAATCATCTGGTATGAAGCTTCACAAATCATGATGAGAAACAGTAAGGACACACATTTTAAAGTCCGCTTAAACTACGCCAAGAAGTTCGAGGCTACAGGGGACTATGACTGTGTCACTGTATCCCATGCCTGGACAACAGAGTGAGACCTGGTCTCCAAAAAGAAACAAACTAACAAAGCTTCTAACACACCACATCCCTCACCATTGCTGTATGAATTCAGTAGTGTCTCACTGTGTACCTATCCAACTTGCCAGATTAACTGCTCTCAATGCAATAGGTACAAACCAGCTCTGTGGAAGAAGAGTTGTAAGCCCTGCCCACTTTTGCTCCAAGCTGGCTATAATGAGAGACACCCAATCAATTCTACTTGTTCCTAAACCTGTTCACATCTGCTGCAAAAAAATGAAACAAGTGCAAAAAAGGGAACTGCTACTTCTAGCAAAACTTTTAGGGCACAATTCAAACAATTTGAAAACCCACATCTAATTAAACATGGGTTAAGAAAACTTGCAGGTTGGGCATGGTGGCTCATACCTGTAATCCCATAATCCCAATACTTTGGGAGGCCAAGGTAGGCAGATCACTTGAGGCCAGGAGTTCAAGACCAGCCTGGCCAACATTGTGAAACCCTGTATCTACTAAAAATACAAAAATTGGGCCAGGTGCAGTGGCTCATGCCTATATTCCTAGCACTGTGGGAGGCCGAGGCGGGCGGATCACCTGAGGTTGGGGGTTCAAGACCAGCCTGACCAACATGGAGAAACCCCGTCTCTACTAAAAATACAAAATTAGCTGGGCGTGGTGGCACCTGCCTCTAATCCCAGCTACTTGGGAGGCTGAGGCAGGAGAATCACTTGAACACAGGAGGCAGAGGTTGTGGTGAGCCGAGATCACGCCGTTGCACTCCAGCCTGGGCAACAAGAGCGAAACTCCGTCTCAAAAGAAACAAACTGGCTGGGTGCAGCGGTTCACGTCTGTCATCCCAGCACTTTGGGAGGCCAGGGCAGGTGGATCACCTGAGGTCAGGAGTTCCAGACCAGCCTGGCCCACATGGTGAAACCCCATCTCTACTAAAAATATAAAAATTAAAAAATAAACAAATAAAAACTAGCCAGGTGTAGTAGTGAGCACTTGTAATCCCAGCTACTCGGGAGGCTGAAGCAGGAGAATCACTTGAACCTGGGAGGTGGAGAGTGCAGTACGCTGAGATCGTACCATTGCACTCCAGCCCGGGCAACAAGAGTGAAACCCCATCTCAAAACAACAATAAAACAAAAACAAGAATGAGTCAGGCATGGTGGCGTGCACTTGTAGTCCCAGCTACTCAGGAGGCTGAGGCATGAGAATCCCTGGGAGACAGAGGTTGCAGTGAGTGGAGATCGTGCCACTGCACTGCAGCCTGTGCAACAGAGTGAGACTGTCTCAAAAAAGAAAACTTGGCCAGACAATAATAATAAAAAAAATAAAAATAAAATAAAAAGAGTTGCCCAGGCCGGGCGCGGTGGCTCAAGCCTGTAATCCCAGCACTTTGGGAGGCCGAGACAGGCGGATCACGAGGTCAGGAGATCAAGACCATCCTGGCTAACACGGTGAAACCCCGTCTGTACTAAAAATACAAAAACTAGCCGGGCGAGGTGGCGGGCGCCTGTAGTCCCAGCTACTTGGGAGGCTGAGGCAGGAGAATGGTGTAAACCCAGGAGGCGGAGCTTGCAGTGAGCTGAGATCCGGCCATCGCACTCCAGTCCGGGCGACAGAGCGAGACTCCGCCTCCAAAAAAAAAAAAAAAAAAAAAAAAAAAGTTTCCAAAAAATA
>NW_016816945.1:1290573-1321577 GCF_001698545.2 Rhinopithecus bieti
AAAAAGAGTTGTCCAAACATTAAAAGGTTAGTGCATGAATGAACCTTTACGCATTAGGTAAAATGTAAAATGATTAAGGTGATTTATAATGCCCTGCACTTTACTTATCCTAACTGCATTGGGGAAGGTGGCTTTTATGGTTCTGTTTACATGCTTTCATATACTTCTGCTTCTTATCTGAGTTAACTAAAACAGCAAAAGGAAGAACCTTAAAGGAACTTAGAGTGGTAAAAATGTTTTTGTCTGTATTTAGAAAGAATAGTTATTAGCTGTCAGGCAACACTACGGGACCCTAGAACTGAGGCTTTAATGTAACTAAGTATGATCAGATGACTTACTACTCCGATAGTCAGATAACATACCTTACCTGAAGAGGTCAAAGCAAGCTGGTCAATAACCTGAAAAAAACTGTTTTGTCAGTTTTTGTTTTGCCACAAAAAGTAGACTGACCTGGTAGGAGGGTAAGATGGAGGTGCGGTGACTGGCTGCATGGGGTAGCTCCCAGGTACCTGGGGATAACTGTAGTTACTCTGTCCATATCCCAGGCTGGGCTGGTTGTAACCCCCTGTGCTAGACTGAGGTTGACTAGTCTCAGTGGGCTTGTTTCCATCCTGTGGTCTAAGAGGAGAAATTAAAAATAAATAAAATTAAAAGTGACCTTTCTTGTGTGGTCTGCCAACCACAAAACTCCTGGGTAAGAATGCTACAAATCTATAATAAGCAATGTTATGATTAAGCCTGGAAATAAATACAATCCTAAAGTAAACTACATCAAACTGAGTGCTGGTCCAACTACATTTGCTTGAAGACAATGCTAAGGAAGGGGAAGAATCAACTGTATCCACAGAAGAGACATTAATATGCGCCATTCATCACAGTAAAAGCTATAAAAGAGCGTCGCGATATTCTGTGCTACCAGTTTAGGTGATCCGGGAGAAGTGATCTGTTAGGGAATAAATGCTTTTTCTCAAAGGGGACTGCTGAAGACTAGAAACTAACAAAAATGTAAGTTTTAGGTTGGAGTAACATTTACGTAAGTCCACGGCATCATAAATTTAGAGAATTTGCAGGTTTATGATTCTCATTTATTAAAAACAGACCAGGCCAAACATGGTGGCTCACACCTGTAATCCCAGCACTTTGGGAGGCCAAGGTAGGAGGATGGCTTGAGCCCAGGAATTTGAGACTGGCCTGGTAATATAGGGAGACCACACCTCTACAGAAATAGAAAAATATTATCCAAGTATGGTGGTATATGCCTGTGGCCTCAGCTACTTGGAAGGCTGAGGTGGGAGGACCACTGGGGCACGGGAGGTGAAGGTTGTAGTGAGCTGTTAATCGTGTACTCCATCCCCGGTGACAGAGAGACTCCATCTCAAAAAACAAACTGCCGGGTGCGGTGGCTCATGCCTGTAATCCCAGCACTTTGGGAGGTCAAGGCAGGTGGATTGCCTGATGCCAGGAGTTCGAGACCAGCCTGGCCAACACGGAGAAACCCTGTCTCTACTAGAAACACAAAAAAATTGGCCTGTCGCCGTGGCTCACACCTGTAATCCCAGAACTCTGGGAGGCCGAGGCGGGCAGATCACGAGGTCGAGAGATCGAGACCATCCTGGCCAACACGGTGAAACCCCATCTCTACTAAAAATACAAAAAATTAGCCGGTTGTGGTGGTGGGCGCCTGTAGTCCCAGCTACTCTGGAGCCTAAGGTAGAAGAATGGTGTGAACCCAGAAGGCGGAGCTTGCAGTGAGCCAAGATCATGCCAGAGCGTGACTCGGTTAAAAAAAAAAAAAAAAAAAAATTACAAAAAATAGCTGGGTGCGGTGGTGGGCGCCTGTAATCCCAGCTACTCAGGACGCTGAGGCAGGAGAATCACTTGAACCCCGGAGGCGGAGGCTGCAGTCAGCCGAGATTGTGCCATTGCACTCTAGCCTGGACAACAACAGCGAAACTCTGTCTAAAAAACAACAACAACAACAACAAAAAACAAAAAACCAACCAAACCAACCAACCAACCAACCAGAAAAAATCATTTACTAAACGGGGCTGCATAAATTAATCTAACTTGGCTCCAAGTCTCCGTAATGGAAACACCAGAGTAAGGCAAAGAGACCCCTCCCAACTCCCTGCTCGGATGAACCTGGAAGTAAGTATCCCTGTTAAACGATGAAAATTAATCTCAATTCCAAGGAAAACTCCAGGAGTTTCTATTACCCCCTGGCCCTAACAGTTTACATCACAGCTGCAGCAGACTGAGTTAGAGCTATTAGTACTTTAAGCAAAGCCCAAAGAATCAACAGGCAGGCCAGGCCAGGTGCGGTGGCTCACACCTGTAATCCCGGCACTTTGAGAGGCCAAGGCAGGCGGATTACTTGAGGTCAGGAGTTCGAGACCAGCCTGGCCAACATAGTGAAACCCTGCCTCTACTAAAAATACAAAAATTAGCTGGGCATGGTGGTGCATGACTATAGTCCCAGCTACTCGGGAAGTTGAGGCAGGAGAATGGCTTGAACCTGGGAGGTGGGTGCACTCGCCACTGCACTCCAGCCTAGACAACAGAGCAAGACCCCATCTCAAAAAAACCAACCAACCAACCAACCAACCAACCAACAAAAAAAACCCAGGAAAACCAGAGAGAGTGTTGAAGTACTAACTTTTCCCGAGCTGAAATAGGTCCCTTATCAAACCCCAATTCATACATAAAACTCCCCAGATATGGCTTGGATATACTGTTGCATCAGAGCATCAAATGGGACTTCATACGTCTGATGACACTCTGAAATGAGAATCTTCCAAGAATAAGCCACTAAGTTTAACTTAGCTACCGCAAAGGCTGCCTACCAAGTATAAATTACCAAGTGGCTTTGATTACTCACTGTGCACTTTAAAAGTAATTTCACGAGTGTTTGTCAGAGCTAATTTCTTACCTCTAGAGCAGATAAGTCTAGGTTAGAAGTTGATTTCTTGTTTATTCCCCAAAATGTCTTCTTTCAAACCAGAATTCAATGTACCTTCAAGACTGTATCCAGAAGCCACCTAAGTGACTGTCTAAAGCAAAGACCTAAAATCTTTTGTTAAGTAATATTAACACTGTTTACCTGCTAACCAGTCATGGGGTATGAGCTCTGTTCATCCTATAGCAGGATACCCAGTTAAGAATTTTTATTTGCCTATAATATTTAGATTATTAAGCCTCTACATAATGTAGAGAAAATCACGTCAACTGCTTAAGCCGAGGCAGTGATGTTTGATTTCTTGAACACGGGTATGTTCTTTCCAGACAATTAGGTCATACGACCATTTCTTGGCTCACGTGATGCACCCCTTCCCCTCCTGCCTGTGTGAACTACCATGTTTTTCCCAAAGAGAAAGCGGTTATCCATTTACAAGGTCAATGAAACCAAAGATAAAAGCATCAAAAAGTACAATTCTATCAGTCATGCTGCTTTGAGTGAAAACACACACACTCTTTAAAACAATAGCCTTCTCCTACCCAAAAAGGTCATTGTGAAACCACAGAACCTATTCAGTGTCATTCCTCATGTTGGCCCTTGGATGGCACCATTTCACCTTTTATTTATTTATTTTTTTTGAGATAGAGTCTTGCTCTGTCGCCCAGGCTGGAGTACAATGGCGCCATCTTGGCTCACTGCAACCTCTATCTCCCAGGTTACAGTGCTTCTCCTGCTCAGCCTCCCCAGTAGCTGAGATTACAGGCATGCCCTCTACACCAGTTAATTTTTCTGGTTTTTTTGAGACAGAGTCTTGCTATGTTGCCCAGGCTGGAGTGCAGTGGAGCAATCTCGGCTTACCATAAGCTCCGCCTCCCGGGTTCATGACATTCTCCTGCCTCAGCCTCCCAACTAGCTGGGACTACAGGCGCCCACCACCACGCCTGGCTAATATTTTGTATTTTTTAGTACAGACAGGGTTTCACCGTGTTAGCCAGGATGGTCTCGATCTCCTGACCTCGTGAACCCCCTGCCTCAGCCTCTCAAAGTTCTGGGATTACAGGCGTGAGCCACCGTGCCCAGCCAATTTTTTTGTATTTTTAGTAGAGACCGGGTTTCACCATGTTGGCCAGGATGGTTTCAAACTCCTGACCTCATATGATCCACCCGCCTTGGCCTCCCAAAGAGATGGGATTATAGGCGTGAGCCACTGTTCCCAGCCAATTTCACTGTTAAATGCCAAGTATTTCTGTGGTATGTTCTAGTACATCAGTTACTATAATGTAACAACAGTGAACATCTGAGAGTATGTGAAAGCAACCATTAATAAGGAACTAATCCACAGATTCCTTTAAGGGTATGTAGTTGGTTTCTTTCTCTCCAACATGAGACTGACGCATTAAGGGGACCGTGGCCTTACCTTGTAGGTGCAGTGGCTGCTGGCTGCTGCCCATAGGCTGGATAAGCAGGCTGAGTGCCATATGCAGACTGAGCTGCATAGGAGGCCTGGGTGGTGGTGACTGTAGCAGTGGTGGTATCATAAGCACCAGTGCCATACCCCTGGACAGGCTGGCTGTATGCCTGGGGGGCAGTTGGAGTAGTATAACCTAGAACAAAGGAGAACTGCATCAGATTACAGGCCCCCTTAAAGATCTGCCTACACACTCATTATCACAACAATTTGTAAACCACTTACTTTTAAACCATCATGATATTGAATCCCTTTAAATATTCCCCCTTTAGCAAGAGTAGCAACAAACTACTATTTAAAGCCTAAGTTCTCTGAATATACCTAGCTTTTGGTAAAGTAACTGTCTCATTTGCTCTAAAACCACACCTAATAGAAATGGCATGTCATGCTACAGAAAGCAGGGTTCCTTCTGACCCCTCTTGAACACTGTGAATAGGAGACAAGTCTGTTTTTGCCAAGTCTGTACTAATTGTGCTAGCAGGTCTTCTTAACAAGTTTCTGAACAAACTTACATGCCCCAAAATGCCCTCAAGCAGGAATAAAATATCCCAGAAAAAAGGTAAAAGGCAAATGACATAGCATTTTAAAATAATTACAAAATAATGATCCAGGTACTAGTTCTAACACCAAAACCTGTAATTTGGGTAGTAATTAATCACTTTCTTTTAGTTCCAAGCACTACATCACGTGAAGCACAAGCTCAATTACTTGAGCACATGAATAATAAAGATAAACTATAAATTATAGTTGCTTAACACAGGTTAAACTTTTTTGGTTAATTATTTAAAATTAAACTTCGATACTGCTCCAAACATTTAAAAGGTAATATTTTCATATCATAAAGCACATTTCTGCCTGGTTATCAAGTTACTCAGCTCCATTCCTCTCTTACTTACCTACCACAAGCAAAAGGCCTTTTCCTGCTCAGCAATATTGGAGGTAAACCCTAGAGTCCCTCCTCCCCTTCAGCACTTCACTAACCAGGTGTCAGAAAAGACCTGCTCTCACAGGTATGCTGCAAAGCAAGATGCATTCTCTCCCTAGCTCCTGCCTCTACCAGACCAGGCAGGATCCATGCCTTTCCCTTTGGGACCTGGGCATGGAGCATGACCAAAACCACAAAAGTCTGCAGCTCCTAACTAGAGTCCCTTTTATCGTAAGAAGTGTTACAACCATTCCTGGTGCTGGGCTCTTCTTCCTCATGGTCAATGGGTACAATTAAGCCATGCAATCAGAAGTTTGGTTTACACTTTGGGACTCTGAGATGGGAGGACTGCTTGAGTTCAGGAGTTAAGATACCATCCTGGGCAATACAATGAGACCTCGCCTCTACAAAAAATAAACAAACTTAGCTGGGCATGGTGGCATGAGCCTTTAGTCACAGCTACTTGGGAGGCTGAGGTGGGTGGACTGCTTGAGGCTGGGAGGTCAGGCTGCAGTAAGACAAGATCCAGCCTAGGCAACAGAAAGAGACCCTATCTTAAAAAAAACAAAACTTTGGTCTAGGTGCTGGCATTTATATCCATCAGAGAAAAAAAAAGTCTAAATCTCACTGAAGAAAAAGTTTCCATATTTAATATAAATCCTGAATCAAGACTGCCCATTTTAGTTAAGATTTAGGCCTTGAAGTGTCCTCACATACTAGCCAAAACAAGTATCAGCTTCCTTTTGTAAAATCACCTTTTGTAGCACAGAGTATAATAATACTCTTTTCTTCTCTATCTCAAATATTAAAAGGAAATTCTGAAATCATACACAGAGATAGTAATTTCCTTGTCAAAACTGCTGGGTTAAAATGTATATGAAAGTATACATAGTTTCTTTCAGAAAACAGGAAGCCCCAAGCAAAAAAAGTTTTTGAGTTGGCATGTTGTTCATCTGAACTGCTTAAGTTTTTTGCAGAGCCCTAAGGTCAACCACATAAGGCATTCATTTATTTAAATTTAATTAGAATCTAATACCATCTACCCTACCGTTCATACACCGATTACTCCCCACTACATGACAGAATACCTATAAGATTTACAAGGAGGGCAATTAAAAAAACAAAAAACTAAAAGTGATCAGGGCAATAACTCATGTCATAAAACTACGCAGCAACAGTTAGGGCCTTGTCATGCTAAGGATTACAACAATAGACACTGGGTTAATAAATAATCTTTTAATTAATCTGTAGTACCCACAAAAGCAGCCAAGCAAAATGAACAAAAATCAACAGAGCAAAATGATTTAATGACCAAAAAAAAGACCAGTGGCAAAAAAAGAAAACACACCTACTATGTGCTGACAACTCGAAGGAAAAGGGTGGTAAGAAGTATTACACAAACTGACCAATATTTTTGTTCAATGTAAAAATTAAAAGTTTTAAGAATTCCATTGAATTGAGGTTTATATAGCCCCTTTCTTCTGATGTTTAATTTTAAAATCCTAGAAGAGAACAGTGTATTTTATCTATTCCTTCCAATGATTATCCACTAACCTTTATGTTCAAAGGCAGCATGAAGTAAGCAAAAATGCAGCTTGTGTGCCTGAAATCACTCACCACCAATTAGACTCCTGCTTAGTTTTGTTCACACAGTTTCCTTATCAGGCTTAATTTTGGTGTTTTATACCCCAAAATTCTTGGGAGGATTAAAGGAGATAAGGCCACCCCATAAACTATGAATTCTATACACACATTATTAAGTGCAATCTCCAGCTCATCAAAGCTACTAGTCTCTATACTAGAGTGACCTGTACTTTTCAGGCCCACAGTCATGATGGGGCTTTTTCAACCAATGACAATGGGATACATGGCTCTAGAGAACCACTAATTTGCCTGTAAATCACTCCGTCTCATCCCTGTAAAATGATCTAAGGATTCCAAAGGTTAGATCTAGGGCACATTAATTTTCACATCATACTTGTTTTAAAGAATGTAATAGCTTTAATACATGAAGTCTATCTCACAATTTCAAAATTCTATGCCAAAAAATTCAAACTGCATAAATTAGTTCCAGCTCTTCCCACAGCTGCAATGAACACCACTACAATGTTTAGATAAACATTTCCCATCCTATTCGAGAAACACCCTGGACGGGTTAGGAATTACTTCCCACCAAAATCAGGACACTGGTACTCAATGAGATAAATTACAGACAAGTTTTTCCCCTTAATTGGACTATATATAATGCAGAACTAAAGACAGTTTGAAAATAAGAGCTCTGATATCTTTAAGACTTTATTAAACAGTCCTTTGTAATAGCAATAATAAAAGGGGCGGGGATAGAGAGCCTGAAACATTACATAGCACTGAACACAAAAAAATTATCATAGATTTTTCATGTATCCCACCCAACCTCAGCATCAGAATACCATTTCTTCTAATTCTTAGAATAGTTTATTTTTTAGTTTCTTGGAACAATGTTATATATATTCAAGACATATCATGGATTAAAATAATTCATAACACTTAAAACAGAAAATAAAATGTGTCTGGACTGGAAACCAACCAATAGACAAACATGATACATGCAGGGTGGCAGTCTGCTCCTCTACATAAATCTCATCATGCAATCTATCCTTCAGGGAACAGGGGAAAATCAGCTGGGGAGAAATCATCTGAAATACCTTTGGGAAGGTAAATAACTATTATTAAGGCTTGAAACAAAGTAATATTAAATAAGAAAACCTTTCCCAAAATCATATAAAGAATAGGATATGGATCTGCAAATGGCACCTGAAGCAGTTTTTCATTGGCACCTTGCTGTGTGTGATGTTAGAAAGTTTGGGTGTTAAACAAATGAAAACACCTAAAGGATTAACATTACAGGGTTAGACAAGATGGAAAGCATTTCCCATGCAAGAATGAGCAGGATAGTCAAACCTGTACTGGTCCCTTCTACTGTGGAAAGCACAAAACAAAAAGTAGAGGGTACACTATCAGATGAAGCAAACATGTGAAAACCAGTTTGATTTTTAAGCAGCTCAATTTAAGAAGGCTCATTCTTACTCAGTATTAGCATTAGCAAAATCTTTTAAATAGTCTCCATTTCGTCGTGAGATTATTCAATACGCTGTATAAAACAGTTAAAAGTTCTTTTCTCTCTTGGAATTTCTCCCACCCACATTCTATAGACTATAAGAGTAGGAAAGAAAGAGAGAAAATACCTCTTCCTAAGAATAAAGGATTCCCCAGATGCCAAGGTATGGACCAGAATATACATCCAAAAGCATGACTAATAAGCTTCTTAGCCAATGCCCTAGCCAAAACAACCCAAATATCTCTCCAAGGCAGGCCTTACCAGTGGGAGGCTGTCCATAAGAAGTTGCATAGGCGGTCTGCCCATAGGTTGCAGTGGTCTGAGCCTGGGTATAGCTGACATCAGTGGGCTGTCCATAGGTTCCATAGCTTTGTTGCCCATATGCCTGCTCCAAAAAAATGAATGCAAGAACTTCATATATCAACTTTTGTATTTTAGCAATAAAATGGATTGCTAAGTTTCTAAATTGGAGAACCAAAGTCAAAAACATTCCTTTCTAGAAGATTAAAAAAAAAAAAAAAAAAGACAAATAATCACAGTATCATGAATGTTATCCCTTATCTAATTCACTCATATCATGGAAAAGTTAGCTACAAAAAAAGCTCATTAGATAAGTAGGTAATGTTATTCACAGCTTCTCAGAGGGGGGAAGAAAAGATAATCAGGCAAAACCTCAGTTAACTATACACGAGATTAACAAGACACTCTCAAGGGAAGAGCAATAAGGGCACAGGTGTATTAATTGCCAGCACTTAGCATAGCACAGTTTTAGTGATTGGAAACGAAAGGTAGGAAGACAAATGAACAAAGCGAAAGCAATGAAGAGGGCTAAAATCTGTCAGAAAAAATTGAAAACCAGATTTTCAGCCTGACAAAAGACTTTAAAACTACTACACCACTTCAAAGAAAATGAACCAGAACGCTGTATGTCCTCTTATGGTGGGCACATCAGGAGTACTGTCTTTTGAACTTAGACATCAATAATACTTAAAATCAGGCAAGGAATAAGCTGTTCTTTCAGATATTAGCATGATTATTCTCTAGATTTGTTTAAATGACCAGTTACGTAAGATCTGCCAGAGACATCACATTCTGCCTGTCCTAGAACATGTTTCCAAGGCAGTTATTAGTATCCATTTTATGGCATGGATCATTTCAGAATCCAACATCATCTTGAGAACACTAGAAGGCTAATTTCTAGAATCTGTTGGCCTAGGTTTTTTAACAGACTCTTCACTGGAAAGAACTCAGGAGCTCCTTGGCTAGGTCACCAGTTTTTTAGAGCTAATCCCACCACTTACTGTACGACCACTGGCAAGTTACTTAATATCTATGCACTGCAATGTTCTCCTCTGCAGAATGGTCATATCATCCTCATTCTTTGCAGAATTGCTATGATGAATAAATTCACTAAATTTAAACACAATGAAGAAGGACCAAGCATGGAACAGGGCACCTAACTTGAGAAATCACACTAAAAAGTTATAGAGAGCCAATTATCAGCCTCTGAATGGTTTCATTGATGATGGCAGAATGGAGTCCTTCACACTCCCATTGTGAAAGTCTGAAATGCCTGGGTATTTTACTATTACAAACACATTACTCATTTGTTTTACTGGATAACTGAAAGATAACTGGATAATTTACTGATTTTACTTGGAGGTGCAGCTACATATAATTATCCTAAAGATTACCTGGGTGGTCTGTGCATATCCTTGAGTGGGCTGGGCGGTGTAAGCACTGTAGCTGCAAAATAATTAAATGCAATAACTTGAATAGAGAACATTCAAATACCACCTCTACAATTATAGAAGGCTCCATACTCAAAAAATATTAATCACAGACAAAATGCGGTTATAGAAGACTGACTTACCCCTGCTGCGCTGCAGCTTGGCTATAGGTACTGTAATCTAGAGGAAAACGAGGAGAAAAAATAGTGTAAAGTTAGCAGAAACAAGAAGAGAAAAAAGGGGGAAAGAATTCACATGGCAGGAAGAATTTCTTTAAACTATAGGGGGACCTGCCAACATAGGTCCAAATGAGTCCCCCTTATCTCTCAAAACCTAATAGAAAAAAAAGTCTAAGTCAGTTAAACTCAACATTTGACTATGGGACTAGCTAATGAGGTCAAGATCAGCTGATTTGGCAGGTATACTTTGCATGTTCTCATGACCACAAAACCCAACCCAATTCCGACTGTCATCTGAAACACAGACGATCATCAATATCTCAGACTAACAACAGGATCAGAAGTTTTTTCCCTCATATAAAACGGAGGCATGCAACAACAACACAAAGTTTAACACTAGACTGGTTAGGTTAGAACCTACCTCTCCTCAAAAACGAGTTTTCACTCCCCTCCCTTTAGCAAGTTAGACAAACCACCATTCCCTAGCTCAACGACAGTGAAACAGAATGGCAGAAAAGAGGGCAGTCACCACACTCCAGTGTTTTAAAGGGTTTGCTGTGTCAGAACTACATTTGTGCAACAACTTAAAAGCTAGATATATTATAAATCCTGGTGAAGCAGAACTAAGGCAGAATCCTGAAGACAGGCAAAGACGAAAAAGCATTTAATCTTTCTGGGAAAAATTTGGCAACATCATTGTCTCTCATACAACTCAAAATGATTTCAACTTTAAAAAGTAAACCTCCCTATAATTTTCCTTTTCCTATGAAATTTACAACATGCGTCCAAAGGGACCAAAAACTCTGGTCCACTGAGGTGTCTACAAGTAGTAAAACAAACAGAAAATAGTTTTAGAGCACTACTGCATTGAAGTTAGATAAGTTTAGTTTTTTTAAAGGCAGTTAATTATTTTAGAAAATTCTGCCCAATTCTTTCTTCTCCATAAGAATACATATCTTGTTCTGTCTGAAGACAGTACTGCCATTAGGACGGAAAAAGGGGGTCCTTTATTTTCCAATCAGAAAGTAGTCCCTTATCCAAAATCAACAATTGACAGCTCTTCATTGCATCCACTTCACGCAATCCAAAGCCAGCCTCACAATCCCTCAGCGGCCTGAGAGAGCTTTGCTGAATCCATCTCTTCACGTTGGCTTATCTGTCTACCTCTCTATACTTTATTAGTGGACTACTTTCTTTCCTTTGTACACACTCGTAACTCAAAACCCTGAATCACCAAGAAGATCAAATCAACTGCCCAAAGGCTACCTATAATGAAAAAATAATTTGTTCATGGCAATCTTAAAGGTATTTTCAATAGCACTACAAGTCATACTCTCTGTGACATTAAAACTAAATGCAAATCATTTCTTCCACGTGGCATCCACAAAATAAACACAGCAATGAATCATTCAACATCAAATATTTTAACCCACGTTTTGTTAAGGTCTTTGAGAAATGATTCTAAATCACCGACCTGTAAGTAGTTTCCAAGACGACTTTTACACAATAGTAGTTATGTAAAACATAAAACTGGCAAAGCTGATATGGAACAACTAATGACCTCTTAACAGTGAGAAACCAGAGGATTCGGCCCTATACTAACCGGTGGGCTATGGAAGGTAGCAAATTTGTTTCATGAACTTACATTTATCTTCCTAGAGCACACAAACATCACCGGACCTCAAACAAGCTATTAGGTTGGTGCAAAAGTAATTGCGGATTTTGTCATTAAAATGGCAAAACTACAATTACTTTTGCACCAACCTAATACAATTACAAACTGGTCAGATTATTCAGCAACCGTGTTTGTTTTTAACCCCCAAAAGTGAGCCACAGACTTCACTAAAAATCACTTCACTGTGATTGAGGGGTGGGGGTTCTAGATTGCAGCGAGTCTTTTCTACATGAGATACACACAAGGAGAGAAAACCTCTATTATTATTAACCCAAGGCAATGCTTTAACACTTTATAGCAGTCACTATGGAAGCTGCTTCACACTACCTGAGTTGAAGTCAGCATGGGACAAATTTGTGGAATGATTATGCAGGAAGGTCAGAAAGGCTCAAAAGCTTAACAGGTCTAGCCTAACTTCTGTATTTTACAGGAAAAGAAACTAAGGCCCAGATTACTTATGTGACTCTCTGAAGGCCCCCCAGCCAGGCTTAATGTGTTTACTTTGTGTCAACAGAAACCACAACTATAATTCTAATACAGTACAAGCACATGGTAGTTACTAGTGAACAAGGTTTGAACAAAGTTGACTGAAAAAAGACATGCCCGGCCATGCAAAAATGTCAACGCACACGTTTTGCCTTTTCAGGCTTTTGCAGAGGAGAAGAGAGTGGATAGGGCACCTAGGAAACCACTTTCCACCAGGAGGTTAGCTGTGGTATTTCAGAGTCCTCTCTTCTACCGGCATTCTTGGTATCCCAGCAAGAACACCCAACACTTACCTGTTTATTGACCACACAGATGGGGTGAATTCTTAAACTGTCCTTAAATTGCTGGATTCTGGACTCTAAGAACTCTGGAGGGTCCAGAGCTGTTCCTGTCTTTCCTCTCATCTTCTCTCACTGTCTCTAAGGCCTGGAACCAGGTGGCCTGAGAATACCCCCAGAGGCAAAAATGCTCCACCCTGCCAATTTCCGCGGGCTAGTGTACCCACAGCTTGTGACCTGCAGGTGGTGGCTAGGCGACACTCTTAAATGCTCCTTCCATCAAGGACCACTTTGGAGTTCCCATCCGGGGCTTGCTTTCAAGTGCCTTTAAGATCGCCTCTACTGGCCTCTTTTCCCTTTCCTCTGTCGACCTACGAAATCAACAGGCCTGCCGGCCTAACGCAGGCGAATAAACGTGCGAGACCACTGCTGAAACATAATTCAAATGCAGGCTCGGCCTTTTGTTCCTCCTAGGTTAGAGAGGCCAGAAATATCTTACTGGTAGCATTTCTCGTCTCTCGATCCAGGCTGGCCTTATTATACAACGGATGTCCCTCGGCGTTTGCAGAAAAAGGGCCCTGGGAAGCCACTTAATTGGTTTTGGGGGAGGGGAGGGCGTGGATTAATAAATAACGATAAAATGGAGAAGCCCAAAAAAGCGGCAAACTGGGGGCCCTGGAGGAGGGAAGTACATTCTGTCTAAAGTCCAGGCGGGCAGAAGTTCGGCTTGGGGCTGGAAGACGCCGAGGGGGCAGTTCGGCAGCGCCAGACGCCCCAGCCGACTGGGCCTTAAAGATGACGGGGCTCCCGCTCATAGGCCGGCACCCCTCGGCCCACAAATCCACGGTATCTTTCTTTGCTTTTTTCCCTGGTTTCTTGGGAAACCCTGAAAACGCGGAGGGAGGCAGCCTGCGGCCCCCCCGGCGGTTTCACAGTGACCGGCTCGAGGGCTGGCCAAATCCTCCGCTTCACGCAGGGCCTCGAAGGCCGCAGGCCCCGCCCACGTGGCGGGAGGCCCGGAGCGCAGGGCGCGAGGACCGCCACACAATGGAGGCCAAAGCGGGCCCCGCGCGCCCCCGCCGCAGCGAGCCCCCTGCGCGCCGCGGGAGCCGGAAGATTCCAGAACCGGCCCGCCCGGTGGGGGGAGGGGAGAGGAACGCGGATCCCCGGGCTCGTCAGGTCGCGGCGGGTGCCTCAAACCCCTCTCGGAAACTCCACTCAGTCTTCCCAGCCAAGCCCAGAGACAAACGACCGCCAGTTTGGGCGTTCCGGCTACCGCCGGCGCGACCGCAGTTCCACCATACTCACCCGTGGACGCCATTTTCTCTCCTTCCTCCTCGTTCTCTCAACGTCCGTCTCCCTCTCGCTTTCCCTCTAGGCGCCGCACTGCGCAGGCGCAAATCCCGCAACCCCGGGCGCGACCATCAGGCTAGGCCACGGGGGTGGGGTCAGGAGGGATGAACCACGGCTTTCTCGTTCTTCGCGTCCGCAACCCTTGTCCCAATCTCTCTAAAGAGCGCCCGACGTGACACTCGAGCCAAAATAGCACCTAAGGGGCCAGAGCGCGGGTGAACGGGTCTCAGTGTGAAACCGGAGAGGCTCTCTTCACGAGGCTAGGTTGTTTGCAATGGTTCCGTCCGCTGGCTCTAGGGACCGTCGCTGAAGAGTCTGCCCTGCAGGGAGACGGAGATCGGCGGGAGGGCTGGGGGAAGGGACCCGGACTAGAACAACTGCTGACTAATCCGCGGGCCGCGGGGAATGGGTGGCGCGCCAGCCGGTCGGCCGGGGTCACGCGGCCGGGTGTGCGCGGAATGGATTCAGGGTTTCCCGATCTCGCCCTGGAGCTAGAGTCCCGACTCCCAGCCTGGGTCCCCGACCGGCCTTTCGGGGTTGCTGGGCGCGCTCTGCAGTGAGTACCCGGGACGCGTGGCCCGGGCCAGCGGGGAAGGGCCCCGAGGCCGGTCGGCTAGGTGGGAGGCCTCGAACGCCGTTTCTGTCCCCGAGACCCCATCCCCGGTAACGGTCGAGGTGGAGCACGCCCTTTAATCATCCTTCATCCAATACCCTTGTTTCTACAGAAGGGGAAACTGAGGTCCAAGGAAATTGAGTATCTTTGCAAAGTCCCCAGCTGAGTTCGAACCAGACAGATCCTGGGACCCCCTACTCTATCCACCACCCGGAAGAATCTTCGTCCTTGTCTTTCTGCCCTCCCGGCTTCCCAGTAAGGTAGGCAGGGCCTGGTGGTGCACTGCCCGTTTCATAGATTGAAGAAAGTGAGGTCCAGGGGGCTCAAGTCCCAGTTCCGAGTGTCCACGGGCAAGCCTTTCCCCCTTGCTAAGGTGCCCAGAGCTGGGGAATGGTTGTGAGGTGAGGATACAGGAGGAGGTTTAAGGTGGGTGTCTTGGCCCCAAACCCTGCCTCCAGGCAAGGCTGGCCCTGCCCACCTTTCTGGACCTCTAACCCCAGCCCCCTAGGTGGATACCCGGGTCCACAAAGGGCAGGGTTCACCTTCAAATCCCTCAGCAGGACCAGGAGTCAAGCTAGTGTCCTTTTTTCAGTGAACATATATAAAGCACTGGTTGTGTGCTGCGAATACCCTGGGGAATGTGGGGATCAGAGGAGCCATGAGCTCAGACCACCTGCCTAGGGAGACAGACTAGTCAAGCTGTGCTCCTAAAGATAAGATCCCTGATGTTGGGGGGCCAGAGGAGGGGAAGGGATATTTGAGCTAGGCTTCCAAGAGTAAAATAGGAGTTTGCCTACTGGCGAAATGGAGGGAAGGACAATGCAGGCAGAGGAGCTTTCCACATTTTTCCTGCAGGAAACTGGTAGGTGTGGAGAAGGCGCTTGGCAGGGGAGCAAATTAGGCAGCCTTCTTGTCTCTCTGGGATCCTGCTTCCTGCCCTGAATCAGCTCAGTGGGAGTCCTGGGACAGAGAGGCTTGACCAGGGACCTACAGGCCCTGGAGGACAGGCTGGATGCAAGAGGAGAGCACAGGGGAGAAGGCCTTGCTTTGGTGGGCAGGGAAAGGCCATGTTTGAGGGCCAAAGCTGGGACCAGCTAGGCTGGAGCAGCCACCTCCATGTTGAGGCCTTCTCGATGGGCCAGCTGGTGGCTACCAACGCCCGCCATGATTAGTGGGGATTGCTATGATTTATGGAGCAAGAGTTGTGGGCCAGGGCCCACCTTAGCCTATTCCTTTTTATTTCATCATCCTCTGAGGAAAGGAATTTCTGAATTCCCATTTTACAGATGAAAAGGGAGAGGCTCATCTGTAAAATGAGGCTCATCTGTAAAAAGATGAGGTTGGAAACTTGCCTTGGGACACAGAGCAGAAAGAGGTGGAGCCCATACTGAAGCCTTCCTGTGGAAAGGGGAGCTAGGGCCAGAGGGGCTGTGCCAGTAAGGATGCAGGAGGAGGCTTACGGTGGATGGGCTCACCCTCAAAGGGGATGTCTCAGTCCCAGGTCTCTTAGTATGGCTCAAGGTGTGGGACTCCTGCCCTTCTGCCCCACCCTTCCCCAGTCTGCTTGCCCATTGGCTGGCCCCACTCCAGGGTCAAGGGCAACTGAAACCATCTGGAGCATTAAGGCTGGGCACAGGGTGGGGGAGGAAGGAGGGAGGTAGTAGCCTGAGGGAAGGGGGAGGACAGAAGAGGGCTAGAGATGGCCCTGAATTCGCCCAGGGGGGTGAGGGGCTGAACCCCTCTTTTTGGGAGTTTGGGCCCCTCAGGACTCAGGAGTCTCTATGCCTGTCCCCTGCCAGTCCTTAAACAGAGGTGAGTGGAATGGCAAGATGGCTTATGAGTGCATGGGTTAGGGTCTGAGCTCCACTATGGCCAAGCTTCTGGGCCTGCCTCTCCAGCCTGTTTCCACCTCTGTAAAATAGGGCTGTTGATGAGGTGCTGGAGAGGGTATTGGTGAGACAAAACCTCCAATAACAACTTGTTCTTTTCTTTTACCCCCAGCGCACAGCCCTAGGACCACCCTTGACCATCCTCAACCAAGCTATGCATGCCAGGGGCCCCCATGGCCCACTGTCCCCGGCGCTGCCTCTCGCCTCCTCAGTCCTGATGCTGCTGATGAGCAGCCTGTGGCTGGTGGGGGCCGGCCCCAGCTTGGTCCTGGCCCCGGAGCTGTTGCTGGACCCCTGGCAGGGTGAGGGCCAGCCACATGGACCTTGGAGGAAGCAGGAGACTTGCTGTAGGGCCTGGGCCCAGTTGGCAGGAGCAGCACAAGGCCTCCAGGCGTCAAGCAGGGATGGGGCCCAGTGTCCCGGGGGAAGCGTGGCCTTAGGAGCATGCTCAGCACATCCACAGCCAAGAAGGGAGGCAGAGGATTCGGCGGGGTGGGCTGGAACCTGTGGGTAGGAGTGCTTTTCTCATGGTTACCCGGTCTGGCAGCTTTTCCTTGAAATAAGAACTAAGGCCAGGCGCACTGGCTGACGCCTGTAATCCCAACACTTTGGGAGACTAAGGCAGGTGGATCACTTGAGGTCAGGAGTTCGAGACCAGCCTGACCAACATGGCGAAACCCTGTCTCTACTAAAAATACAAAAATTAGCTGGGCGTGGTGGCACATGCCTGTAATCTCAGCTGCTCGGGAGGCTGAGGCAGGAGAATCACTTGAACCTGGGAGGTGGAGGTTGCAGTGAGTCGAAGTTGTGCCTCTGTACTCCGGCCTGAGTGATAGACTGAGACTTTGTCTCAAAAAAAAAAAAAAAAAAAAAAAAAAGAGAAAACAACTAAGACTTTCAGCTAAGCATGAGGATGGGAGGAGGAGGTATTGGAGGTTCGTGGAGGGACCTTAGCTGAGCACCTGTTTCCCAATAATAACAACTCCAGTTTGTATTTGAGGACCCCCAATGATGCTCAGAGAGGTTAAGTGATTTGACCAGGGTTACACAGCTTGAGGGAATGGGGTAGCTCCAGGATTGAAGCAGGCCATCTCATGCTCTCAGCCAGGTATGATTTAGTAAATACAGAAGCAGAGTACCTTCATGGTGTCTGGGACATAGTGAGTGCTCAGTAGCAGGTTGTCAGTGCAAAGACTGAGTGGCAGGTGCGGTGTGTTCTGTTTAATACCACAGAGGCGTAGCCACAGTGTTTGGAAGTCCTTGGTCCCGTCCACCAATGATTAAGGGCTGACTGTGGGCAGACTGGCTCCTGGGGAGGGGAGGTGGGCTCAGCAGGTGGCCCTGGTGTAGGGTAACCTTCAACCTGGCACACCTGGGGCAGCCTTGGATGTTGGGGCCACTAACCTGGCACATAAGCCCCTTCTCTCTCCCAGTGCACCGACTGCTGACCCATGTCCTGGGCCACACGGCCCTGCCAGGCCTGCTTCTGAGCCTGCTGCTCCTGCCCACTCTGGGCTGGCAGCAGGAGTGCCACCTGGGCACATTGAGATTCCTGCATGCCTCAGCTCTGCTCGCCCTGGCTTCTGGGCTGCTGGCAGTACTGCTGGCAGGCCTTGGGGTGTCCGGTGCAGCCGGCAGCTGTGGATACATGCCTGTCCACCTGGCCATGCTGGCTGGGGAGGGACACCACCCTAGACGACCCCGTGGGGCACTGCCACCATGGCTGCCACCATGGCTGCTGCTTGTCCTGACCCCACTGCTCAGCTCTGAGCCACCCTTCCTGCAGCTCCTTTGTGGCCTCCTTGCTGGTCTGGCCTGTATCCTTTGCCTGAGCCCAGGGCCCGTGGGGATGTGTGGGTTCTGTGGGTGGGTGCCTAGGAAGGAAGTGGCACAAAGGGGTGAAGTCCCAAGCAATACCAAGGAGCCGTGCACACACATTCCAGGAGCTTCTCCAAGTCTTCCTCTGGGACATGCTCTGGGCTGGGACCTGGGGGGTCATGGCTTGGTGGAGGTGCCAATTACAATGTAAAGGGCTCCGTGGGCTCCCTGTAATATCGATGCCATTCTTCGCAGAAATAGAAAAAATAATCCTAAAATTTATATGGAACCACAAAAGGCCCAGAATCGCCAAACCACTCTGAGCAAAAAAATAAAAATTAAAAAAATTAAAAGCCTGGCCATGCGCAGTGGCTCACGCCTGTAACCCCAGATCTTTGGGAGGCCAGGCGAGCAGATCACTTGAGGTCAGGAGTTTGAGACCAGCATGGTGAAGCCCCATCTCTACTAAAAATAAAAAACTTAGGCCAGGCACAGTGGCTTACGCCTGTAATCCCAACACTGGGAGGCCAAGGTGGGCGGATCACAAAGTCAGGAGTTCGAGACTAGCCTGGCCAATGTGGTGAAACCCCATTTCTACTAAAAATACAAAAATTAGCTGGGCGTGGTGGTGTGTGCCTGTAATCCCAGCTACTAAGGAGACTGAGGCAGGAGAATTGCTTGAACCTGGGAGGCAGCAGTTGCAATGAGTCGAGATCGTGCCACTGCACTCCAGCCTGGGCGACAGGGCGAGACCCCAGTCTCAAAGAAAACCCCAAAAAACAAAATTAGCTGGGTGTGGTGGCAGGCGCCTGTAGTCCCAGTTACTTGGGAGACTGAGGCAGGAGAATTGCTTGAATTCGGGAGGCAGAGCCTGCAGTGAGCCAAGATAGTGCCGCTGCATTCCAGCCTGGGCAAGACAGCAAGACTCCCTCTCAAAAAAAAAAAAAAAANAAAAGAAAACATACACATGGTCAACAGGAATATGAATAAATGCTCCACATCACTAATCACAGGAATGCAAGTCAAAACCACAACATGACATCACCTCACCACAGTTAAACTGGCTCATATCAAAAAGACAGAGAGCCCTCATACACTGCTGCTGGGAATGTAAATTAGTACAGCCATTACGAAAACAGTATGGAGGTTCCTCAAAAAACTAAAAATAGAACCACCGTATTATCTGGGAATTCCACTACTGGGTATATCCACAAGAATGAAAATAAATGCATCAAAGAGATATTTGCACTCTTACATTTAGTGTGGCACTATTCACAATAGCCAAGATATGGAGTCAACCTAAGTGCCCATCAGTGGATGAATGGATAAGGAAAACGTGGTATATACACAATGGGATATTACTCAGGTGTAAAAAAGAATGAAGCCCTATCATTTGCAGCAGTGCGGATGGAGCTAGAGGCCATTATGTGAAATTAAATAAGGCACAGAAAGACAAATACCACATGTTCTCACTCACAGCAGCTGAAACAGTGAATCTCATGAAGACAGAGTATGGCATGGTGGCTACCAGAAGTCAGGAAAGCAGGGAGCTAGTATGGATGAAAAGAAAACTTAAGTATATAAATGTATTTATTACCCCCGAACTGTGCATTTAAAATTACAAAGATGGTAAATTACTGATGTATATTTTTATCTCAATAAAAAACAATAATTTTGTTGTTGATTGCATTTTGAAGTAACATTTTACCTTTTTTGTTTTTTAAATTTTTAGAGACAGGGTCTTGTTTTGTCACCCAAGCTGGAGTGTGGCAACGTCATCATAGCTCACTACAGCCTCAAACTCCTGGGCTCAAGTGATCCTCTTGCCTCAGCCACCTCAGTAGCTGAGACTACAGGTATACACTGCCACGTCCAGCTAATTTAAAAATTTTTTTTGTAGAGACGGGTCTATGTTGCCTAGGCTGGTCGTGAACTCCTGGCCTCAAGTGATCCTCCCGTCTCAGCCTCCCAAAGTGGTGGGATTATATAGCTGTGAGCCACTTCGTCCAGCCCTAAGATGATTCATACCTATCAGGGAAAACAGTGCCACCGGAGAGAACAGGCTGGCCCCTATACTCTGGATTGGGGACAGGAGTTATCCAGGCCTGTCTGAAGGCAAGAGCGGGTGTATCCATGGGACTTCTTCCAGGAAGGGTGGGCCTTGAGTTACAGACCTGAAAAGGTGCACAGGGTTCTGGGAACAGAGTGGGTCAGGGGTGAGCCCAGGCTTTGGGGTAAGGCATACCTGGCTCTGTTTGGCTGAGTAGTTTCAGGCAGATCCCTTTTCCTTTCTGAGCCTCTGCTGCTGACCAGGGTGATGCTATTCCATGCTGGGCCACAGTGAGGAGATGGGAGGGAATGGTGGCCAGCACACTTGGCATGGGGCCTGGCCTGTGGCGTGGGCCCACCGCTGGCTGCTTTTGGTTTTCCTTGACTGGCCGCCCTGCCCCGGGCAGACAGACGCAGCTGGGGCCTTCCGGTGGCTGGAACCCTCAGAGCGACGGCTGCAGGCACTGCAGGAGGGTGTTTTGTGCGGGACCTTGGCGGGGTGCTGGCCCCTGAGGCTCCTTCCCACCCCGGGCAGCCTGGCGGAGCTGCCTGTCACCCATCCTGCCGGACTGAGGTGAGGGTGATGGGGGGGATGCCAGCCCAGGTGGGCACTGTGGCAGGGCTGGCAGTCAGGCCCTCTTCTGTTCCCACTCCTCCAGGCCTCCCATCCCTGGACCGCCTTATGTAGCCTCCCCTGACCTCTGGTCCCACTGTGAAGGCTCAGCCCTGCCCCCACCAGGCCTGAGGCCTGTGCAGCCCACCTGGGAGGGCTCCTCAGAGGCCAGCCTGGACTGGGCTGGGGCCAGCTTCTCCCCAGGGACTCCGATGTGGGCGGCCTTGGATGAGCAGATGCTGCAGGAGGGCATCCAGGCCTCACTTCTTGACGGGCCAGCCCAGGGGCCCCAGAGCGCACCATGGCTGTCCAAGTCCTCTGTCTCCTCTCTGCGGTAAGGTGGAGTGGGCAGAGGGGGGGTCCCCTGGTGTAGGGGCCGGTGTGGCCCTGACACTCCCCACGTGTCCCCTCACAGGCTGCAGCAGCTGGAGCGCATGGGCTTCCCCACGGAGCAGGCGGTGGTGGCACTGGCAGCCACAGGCCGCGTGGAGGGTGCCGTGTCACTGCTGGTTGGAGGACAAGTGGGCACTGAGACCCTGGTGACCCAGGGAAAGGGTGGGCCTGCCCACTCCGAGGGTCCTGGGCTTCCCTAGCCCAGGCAGAGAGTGGGGCACAGGCAGGCCCTTGGGTGCTAAGGGCTGGGCTGCATGTGGGTAGCCCGAGCTCCTGCTCTGTCTACTGAGGACCACAGTGGGGAGCAGGGGCACCTCTGGAGGCAGGAGAGGCCAGCATGCTGCCCTAGTATGTGTTTAGAATAAAAACCAGTTTGTTTTTCAACCTGGACCTCCTTGGAGGCAGCAGTTGTGTTTGACTCTTCTGTGTTGGCATCAGGGGGATGAATGAATGAGTGAGCACCAAATGAATGACCAGTTGTGGGACAGCTGTTCCCTGATGTCTGGAGACACAGGCTTCCTGGCCCTGCACCATGTAGCCTGTACCTCCAGGAGGCTCTGTCCTCCAACACAGAGCATTCTTCACTACCCATTTCCAGCTCTCCTCCCATCGTATTCTCATTCCCAGCTGCCCCCATCTAACCACACACCGAGACCAGGCTGCGGGGAATCAGGTAGGGGCCTTTATTGGCCAGCACACATCTACCTCCTGGCATCTGTCACAAGCATTTGTGGGAGCAGGCAGCCCCTTCCTCTCCACGTCCCCATCCCCAACCTGAGATGCGGAGGGCCTAGGGGCTCAGAGGGGAGAATTGAGGCAAGAAGCCCCTGGTGATCCAGTCAGGATTGGGCAGCTTGACCTTGGGGTGGGGAACCCAGCACTGGACAACAAGGAGGGAGGGGCACAGGAGGGCTCCCCGAGGTTTGGCTGGGGAGGAGAGAGAGGAAGACTGCTCCCTGCCCTGTCATCCCTGCATGTGCTAAGCCCCAGTTCCTGACTCCCTCAGTGCCTTTGGGCCTGGATACTCAGACAGCAGATGAGACAAAGCCTTGTACCTCTACCCCTCCTTGAAGGCCTGCCTCCCCCCACTTCACAGAGGGAAACAGGCCCAAGCCTCTCCTCTCAGCCGCTCCTCAGCCTCAGACATGTGCATGGTGCCAGGACTGAGACCTGCTTACCCCTAAGGCCTAGATGGCAGAAGGGACCCTGAGGATATTAATAAATATGGACGGGCGGTCCCTGGAGGCAGCTGGCCGAGTCCAGGTAGGAGGGGAAGCCTGGCCTGGTCTGCCCCAGGGGCCGCCACCGCCCTCAGCCTCTTTCATCCCGGCTCCTGGGGGCCACGATCCGGTAGTTGGCTGCATGTCCGCCCCTCTTGCCCCGAAGGAGGCTGGGGGTGCCTGTGCCGGCAGGGCCTGCCCCAGACCCCATCTCTGGTTCTGCCGGAGGGAAGGAGAAGGAGAGAGGCCACATCAGGGTGGTTCATGTGAGGTACCCACCTCCCCTTGGCCCTCTAGGGGGTGGCAGAACTGGGCACCCTCTGCCAGGTGTAATCCACCCTGGTATCTGGCTGCAGAGCTGTGGGAAAGGGGGTCTACAGATTGGGGTCTGCCAGGACTTACCAGCCCCCCAACCCAAGGAGAGCACTCAGTGCCTCTGATTCCTGCTTTGTCAAGTGGGGTTAACCACACCCACCGCCTTTAGGAAGTGTTTAGCATGCCGTGAATGCTTCACATAAAGGCTGCTGCTTTTTCTATTCATTTTGGGGTGGAGGTGTGTCCTGAATCATCCTCTGTGTGGTAGCTGGGTAAACTGAGGCTAGGGAACAGACTTGGGCTAGGCCACCAGTTGGAGGGAAGGGCTTAGGAGGCCAGGCTCTGCCACTGACCTACTGTGCAGTCTTGGGCGAGCTGGACCTCTATCAGGGTCTCAGTTGTCTCATTGCTAAAACAGGGACAGTTCCGGACGGAACTGGAAAACTACTCAACTTTCAAAACCGAGGGTAGGAGCTATCTCCTCCAGGAAGCCTTCCGTGGCTATCATCTCAGCCCTTCCCGAAGTAAAATGAGCAGGCCAGGCAGGTCAGAATAGGCTGTTTTTCTAGGGGGAGATGGACACTCAGGGAGGAGAGGGCCACAGGGGAGGACTTGGCTCAGCCTCCATAGGACAGATACTTGGGTTCTGGTGAACACCAGGTTCCCATTGAGGGCACTGGTAGGGAGTGGTAGGCTATCCCCTCGTAATCATGACTGTGCCCTGACCCTGTGTGGCCCAGCCACCCATGCACCTCCGGGTTGAGAGGAGGGCTCCTGGAGCAGACAGGCATATGTGGTCACTGAAAGGGACATTCCATGCCTTAACTCAAGGAGCGTGGGAGGGGAGCGGCACAGAGCACTGGCCCCAGTGCCAGCTAGGATCATGTCCTGGTCCTACTGTGCCAGTTATGTGGCCTTGGGCAAGTCGCAGAACCTCTGAGCGTCATCTGGAACGTGGGGATAATAGTCCCGTTTTTACACCTTGTGATACATGTGTTTACCATGACCAGGACTGGAAAGTGGTTCTCACAGGAAATGCTGGATTATTATGGTTACTAGGTTGGTGTCGCTTCCACCCAGGTCTCCTGCAGGTCTGGTCCCTGTGAGTTTGTCACAGTCAAATTTGGGGTCCTGGATGAGTGGTAGAGTCAGCAAACTTTTGCTGGTGAAGCCCAAAGGGCCAGCATGTTAGAGGAGAGACCTGGGGTGGACCCCTAGCCTGATCATTCCCATTCCTGTGACCCTGAAGCAGTCACAAGAGCCTCCAAGCCTGTTTCTTCATCTGTAAAATGGCCATGGCATCGCTCACCTAGCAGGCTTACTACTCTAAGAGACTGGAGATGATCGATCCAGCCCAGGTGAGCCAGACACGTGGCAGCTGATACTATTATAATTATTGATTATAACCTAAACAGGAACCCCATCTGGGTCTTCAGTAGCACCTGATGTGTATGTTGGGCCAATGGGGAGGGTCCCATCTCCCACTCCTCTGACCTGTCCCTCCAAGCCCTGACCCCAGCTGGCTCGAGGGGCCACTGGCAGTGGGTGTGGGACTTCTGAGGTGCCTGGCACTTTTCTCCCTGGGCTGTCAGAGACAGAGCTGGCTGAAGGCAGGGACAGATCCAGAGCCATGGTGGCCCAAATGTGCCCCTTCTGGCTCCTGCCCCAATCCTCAGAGAGAAGGTGGGGACACCTAAAAAGGTTCTGAGAGCCTGAGATTTGGTCCTTGGCCCCTCTCTGTAAGAGGGGAGGAGGTCTGGGAGCTAGCCACTGAAGTTTCTAGAAGTTAGAGAAGCATGCGGCACTGTGGGAGGAGCTTTGGAAGCAGACCCCATACCCTTCCCAGCCTCTGGGCCTCTGCACAGGCAGGACTCTCTCAAGGCTGCCCTGCCCACTTCCCCACCTGGCACACTCAATGGGATCTTCCAGGACCCAACGCAGAGTCCCCTCTTCCAAGAAGCCTTCTCCAACCCCTAGCGACAAGTGCCTGTTCCTCACCCACATCCTTCCGTGCTCCCCTACCCCATATCTCTGTAGATACGATTCCCTGCCACTCATGGCCAGCTCCCCAAGGCCGGCACCTATCTATACTCCAGAGTGCCAGTGCCCAACCAGGCCTGGCTTTCAATGAGTGTTCCCTACGGTTTTGCTGGATGAAGGAGGCTGGGCTCTAACCTTAACTCTCCTTCCTGCTTGGGACCTAAGTTTCTCAGTCTTTCTGTTTTTGAGCAAGAAGGGTCAGCCTTTGGCAAAGAGGATATTGAGGAAACAATCTGAGGTTTTCTTTTCTTTTCTTTTTTTTGAGACGGAGTCTCGCTCTGTCTCCCAGACTGGAATACAGTGGTGCGATCTTGGCTCACTGCAACCTCTGTCTCCCGGATTCAGGTGATTCTCCTGCCTCAGCCTCCCAAGTAGCTAGGATTACGGGTGCCCACCACCATGCCTGCCTAATTTTTAGTAGAGATAGGGTTTCGCCATGTTGCCTAGGCTGGTCTCGAACTCCTGACCTCAGGTGATCCATACGCCCCAGCCTCCCAAAGTGCTAGGATTACAGGCGTTAGCCACCGCACCCAGCCTCTCAGTCTTTAAAATAGATGCAAGGTTGGACATGATGTGGAGGCCTCTGTGCACTGATGTGAGATGGGCTGTGAGATGGTGTGGCAGGGCAGGTAAGGAACACAGCTCAGACCCTCAGGCAGCCAATCCCTTCCTTTCTTCAGGGCCAGCCACAGGCTCCAGTTTCATGAGGAAAGACCTCAGCTTCACTCCCAGGAGCCAGACGCAAGGCGGGGTACCACCCACTGGTGTCTAACCAACTCCTGTGCTACCCCATCCTGCCTTCTAGAACCTTCTCGATCTAGGCCCTGCCAGATTCCGTCGCTTCTCGGCTCCTTCTGGTCTCTTGGCCTTCACTCATGCTGTTTCTCTGCCTGTTCACTCTTCCCAGATCCTTGCCCTTCAGGTCTCCACTTAGATATTACCCTCCAGGAAGACCTCCCTCAACCCCCTCCAACCTCCTCTGGGCCAGGTCAGAGGCACTTCTGTATTCCCATGGCTGCCTGTACTCCCTTCCCTGCAGTGTACCTCACCGTGGGTTTCTCTACCAGTGTCAGGGTTCTCCTGAGCACCCCCAGCACCCTACACTCCTCGAGGGCAGGACTATGTCTGTCTTATCTTGTGGAGCCTGTCCCAACAAGGTGCCTGGCACAGAGCAGGTATTCATTCACTCGAGTGACCAGAGCCTTCTCTCTGCCAGGCACCATCTGCTGGCTGGCTGGCTGAAGAATGAGTGTCCGCTGGCCTGGGCCGAGCATTGGAAGGCGCCTTCTGCATGCCCAGGCCCTTCCTGGAAGAGGCTGCCCCTGCCTGCCCGCCCTGCCATTACCTGGCCAGATGATGGCTTCCAGCAGGGTGACCCGTCTGGCCAGGAGCTCCAGCTGAGCCTGCTGCTGCAGGAAGCTCTGTAAGCTAGGAGCCTGATGGGAGATGGAGAAGAGCAGACGGTGCGAGTCTGGCCTCCGAGGGCTGGCCTGGGGAGCCAAGCCGGGAGGGTGGGAGGGCACTGCCAGCTGGCATCAGGGCAGGAGCCTGGGAGTGAGTTTCAGTACTGAGACTTCAGTCTCCCCTCCTGTGGTGGGGACAGGGCTGGCCTGGATCCTCGAGTAACCACATGGGTGGGGAGTTTCTGGGTGAATGCTTGGGGTGAGAGTCTGGCTCTCTTAGTCCCCTAAAGGGACCAATAGAACAGGTTAGGAGGACCAAGGGGAAAACTGCAAAGGGGACACCTGAGGCCAGGAGGGTCTGCCTTGTGAGAGCCTCTGGGGGATTATGGGAGAGGAAGGTCAGAACTGGTAGGTAGTGCATGACCCAGAGTCCCCTGGGGCCTGAGCCTGGCTCTGTCACCCACAGTCCCCTGCCCTTCTGGAGTCTTGCTCCATGACCTATTGTCCTGTGGGCCTGACTCTGTTACCCATGATTTCTCTAGAGCTGAAGGCTGACTAGAGTCTGGATCCATTACCTGTAATCCTCCTGTTGCCCTGAGCTGTGATTTGGTTACCCATGATCCCTTGCACTGCAGGAGTCTGGCTCTGTTACCCACAATCCCACTGCTAGACTGGAGTTTGGTTCTATTGCCCATAATTTCTTCCAAACTTGAAATCTGTCATCTCTGGTTCCCTGCAGGCCTAGAAACCACATTACCCATAATGCCTAGAGGCCCAGGTCTGACCACAGCAGTAGAGCCCGGGTTTCTAGGGCACCCCTGCACCCATGGAGGAGGGAACCAGTCATTGAGGGATGGGTGGTTGTGGTCTCTCAGGTCCATGCTTGCCTGGGACAGGCACCTTCTCCAGTCTCATGACTGGGCTCAGGCCAGTTCCACCCCAGAAGGGCTTGGGGAAGGCTGGCAGGCAGGGGCTGGACTGTCTGTCCGTCTGTCTGTCTCTACTCACCATAGAGCCCAATCATTGTTTCCAAGATTAAAACCCTCTCAGCTAAAATCTTCAAAGCCTCGCGTAGTTGGTGCAACCCCTCCCCCTGTGGAGGAAAGAGACAGATGCAGCCGTGAAGGGGGCAGGGGAGGGGACCCCGCAAAGCCCGTCAGTGGCCCATGCCCCACCCAGGACATGCACCTGCAGCCCCACACTACCTGCCACAGCCCAGGGTCCATGGACAGCCAGAACAAGACCAGATGAGGACAGGAGGGGGACAACAAGGCAGGCGGAAGGAAGCAACCCCTGCAGGACCTCCCAGAAGGTCCCGCTGGATCCCAGCTGGCTGCTCTCCTACACCGCCGCAAATCCTGCTGCGCTGAAGGTAGGGCGAGCCAATCTTCACGGGCAGAACGGCCACCCCAGAGGCTGCTGGGAGTCCTCCTGTCTTCTCATGTCTGTCACTCAGCACCAGTTGCTCTCCCAACACCTGCATGACTATATCCCTTGGTCACCTATATGTTTATTTACTTCACATTCTTTTTGCTGTAAATCACCATATTAGCCTCACCCTAATTACTCTGATCAGTGAGCTCAGGCTAGTTACCGGTATTTTCACTCATGCCCAAATGAATATATAGATGTTCCTTGACTTGCAATGGCGTTTCATCCAGATAAACCCAGTGTAAGTCAAAAGCGCATTTTTGAGATGGAGTTTCGCTCTTGTTGCCCAGGCTGGAGAGAAATGGCACGATCTCGGCTCACCACAACCTCCACCTGCCAGGTTTAAGAGATTCTCCTGCCTCAGCCTCCCGAGTAGCTCATGGCGCTACCACGCCCGGCTAAATTTGTATTTTCAGTAGAGACAGGGTTTCTCCATGTCGGTCAGGCTGGTCTGGAACGTGGCCTCAGGTGATCCACCCGCCATGGCCTCCCAAAGTGCTGGGATTACAGGCATAAGCCACTGTGCCCAGCCAATAACATTTTTTTTTTAAGAGACAAGGGTCTTGCTACGTTGCCCAGGCTGGTCTCAATTTCCTGGCCTCAAGTGATCCTCCTATCTCAGCTTCCCAAAGTGTTGGGATTACAGGCGTAAGCCACCATCCCTGGCCAAAAAAGTACATTTTGACATACAATATTTTCAACTTACGATGGGCTTATTTGGAAGTAATGAGGAATGTACTGAAAGCCTATATTGCTTTTGCACAATTGTAAAGTTGAAAAATTGTAATTTGAACCATCATAAGTTGGAGACCATCAGTGTGTCAATAAAATTAGACAAGGTTTGAGTTACATTGCTTTTGGAGAACTTGCGCTTAAATGCTGACAAACCTGAGGCTCAGGCCTCTGCCACTTCCCTAGCAATTCGCGCTTTGAACTCCCTGCCTGGAAAACAGTGCTCACCTCTCCCAGGGCTTAGACTATGCCAGGTCCACATTCTGGCACGTCCTGATGCGTCGCCCTCAGCCCAGCCCTCTTCTCTTAACAGTACAGGTCTGCTTCTCCCTGTCTCTGGCTCCCAGAACCCAGGGATGTAGCACTGGGCTCACAAAGCCCCTCCTCCAAGGCCACCAGCTCTGGGGCTCCCCACTCCCCAAGTGGTGCCAGCTGCTACGCAGGGCTCATGCCAGAGACTTCATCTCTTCCTCCCCATCTGCATCCTTTCCTTCCCCAGCATACAGTCCACAGTCTTGACAACACTCCATACTCCCTCATTCCTTCCTCTTTCCTAGTCCAGAAACAAAGCTATTTCCAGAATGTAGATCTCTCAATTCCAGCAGCATGCCAGGATAACAAATAGAACTATCCCAGCCCTGATGACATCTGGAAATCTCTCTTGGTGTCCTTTACTCAGTACAGATAAGTGAAGGGACGGACAATATATAATTGTATGATTACAAGCCAACCCTTTAAGGTTGTTGCTTCCCACAAAACCATCTAAACAACTGAGAAGTCTCTCAATATGTCCATCACGAGTGAACCTGCTCGCTGGGGCTGACCCTTGTGATCCAGCTGTCCTGTCCACATCACATAGACTGGGCGACCCTCAGGCTGCTGAATGGCCATTTCAGCCTGGGGGTCCCAGGGTCACCACGGGCTGCATGCCAAAGTAATCCCCCTTCCAGTATTGCAGGGGCAGGATCTAAAAATGAATGACCTTCACTGGGCACAGTGGCTTACACATGTAATTTCAGTGCTTTGGGAGACCAAAGTGGGAGGATCACTCGAGGCTAAGAGTTTGAGACCAGTCTGGGGAACAGAGCAAGACCCCATATCTACAAAAAATTTAAAAATTAAAAAATTTGGGTGGGCACGGTGGCTGTCATGTAATCCCAGCACCTAGTGACACTTTGGGAGGCCAAGGTGGGTGTATCACTTGAGGTCAGGAGTTCTAGTGCAGCCTGGCCAACATGGTGAAACCCCATCTCCACTAAAAATACGAAAATTAGCTGAGTGTGGTGGCGTGCACCTATAGTCCCAGCTACTTGGGAGGCTGAGGCAGGAGAATCACTTGAACCCAGGAGGCAGAGGTTGCAGTGAGCTGAGATCACACCACTGTACTCCAGCCTGGGTGATGGAGGGAGTATCCATCTCAAAAAAAGAAAAAAAGAAGAAAGAAAGAAAGAAAGAAAGAAAAAAATATTAGTTGGGTGTGGTGGCACACACCTGTACTTCTAGCTACTGTGGAGGCTGAGGTGGGAGGTTCACTTGAGCACAAGAGTTTGAGGCTACAGTGAGCTATGATTGTGCCACTACACTCCAGGATAGGTAACAGAGCAAGATCATGTCTCAAAAAAAGCTGGGGGGCCTGGCATGGTGGCTCATACCTTAATTCTGGCACTTTAAGAAGCCAAGGTGGGAGGATCACTTGAGCCCAGCCAGGGCAACACAGTGAGACCTCATCTCTAAAAAAACAAAAAAAAAATGGCCTGATACAGTGGCTCATGTCTGTAATCCCAGCACTCTGGGAGGCTGAGGTGGGTGGACTGCTTGAGATCAGGAGTTACAGACCAGCCTAGCCAACATGGCGAAATCCCATCTCTACTAAAAATACAAAAATTAGCCAGGCATGGTGGTGTGTGCCTGTAGTCCCGGCTACTTCGGAGGCTGAGGTGGGAGGATTGATGCCCAGGAGGCTGAGGCTGCATTGGGCCAAGATCGTACCACTGCACTCTGGCCAGGGCGACAGAGACCCTGTCTTAAAAAAAGAAAAAATTAAAAAATTAGCCAGGCGTGGTGGTGTGTACTTGTAATTCCAGTACTTTGGGAGGCTGAGGTGGGAGGGTGGCTTGGGCCCCTGAGGTGGAGGCTGCAGTGAGCCATGATCACGCCACTGTACTCCAGCCTGGGCAACACAGCAAGACCCTATCTCAAAAAATAAAAAATAAAAAAAGATGATCTTAAAAAATTCCAGGCTGAGCGCGGTGGCTCACGCCTGTAATCCCAGCACTTTGGGAGGCCGAGGTGGATGGATCACCTGAGGTCAGGAGTTCAAGACCAGCTTGGCCAACATGGA
>NW_016816945.1:1323834-1368150 GCF_001698545.2 Rhinopithecus bieti
TTTTTTTTTTTTTGAGACGGAGTCTCGCTCTGTCGCCCAGGCTGGAGTGCAGTGGCTGGATCTCAGCTCACTGCAAGCTCTGCCTCCCGAGTTTAGGCCATTCTCCTGCCTCAGCCTCCTGAGTAGCTGGGACTACAGGCGCCAGCCACCTCACCCAGCTAGTTTTTGTATTTTTTTTAGTAGAGACGGGGTTTCACCGTGTTAGTCAGGATGGTCTCGATCTCTGACCTCGTGATCCGCCCGTCTCGGCCTCCCAAAGTGCTGGGATTACAGGCTTGAGCCACTGCGCCCGGCCGTGCAGCTTACTTTTAAATGAATTTGAAAAAAGATCTATAAATATGTAAGAGAGAATGACAGAACAATTGTGGCTCAATACAGTCATATGTCACGTAATGATGTTTCAGTCAATGATGGATTGCATATCTCCACAGTGGTCTCATAAGATTATAATGGAGCCAAAAAATTCCCATTGCATAGTATTTACTATATTTTACCTATTTACTTATTTATTTTTCAGACAGAGTCTTGCTGTGTCGCCCAGGCTGGAGTGCAGTGGCGTGATCTCGTCTTACTGCAGCCTCAACCTCCCCGGCTCAAGCGATCCTCCCACCTTAGCCTCCCAAGTACCTGGGACCACAGGCACGTGCCATCATACCCAGCTAATTTTTTTATTTGTACAGACAAGGTCTCACTACATTGCCTACGTTGGTCTGGAACTCCTGGGCTCGGGTGATCCTCCTGCCTTGGCCTCCCAAAGTGCTGGGATTATAGGTGTGAGCCACTGCACCTGGCCATATGCTATACTTTAAATTGTTATTTTAGAGTGTACTCCTTCTACTTATTTAAAAAACAGTTAATTGTGAAACAGCCTCAGGCAGGTTCTTCAGGAGGTATTCCAGGAAAAGGCATTGTTATCACAGGAGATGACAGCTCCATGTGTGTTACTGCCCAGAAGACCTTCCAGTGGGAGAAGAGGTGGACATGGAGACAGTGATACTGATGATCCTGACCCTGTGTAGGCCTAGGCTAATGTGTGTGTTTGTGTCTTAGTTTTAGTAAAAACATTTAAAAAGTCAAAAAAAAAAAAAAAGGCCAGGCACGGTGGCTCATGCCTGTAATTCCAGCACTTTGGGAGGCTGAGGCGGGCAGATCACTTGAAGTCAGGAGTTCGAGACCAGCCTGGCCAGCCAACATGGTGAAACCCCATCTCTACTAAAAATACAAAAAATTAGCTTGGCGTGGTGGCTCATGCTTGTAATCCCCGCTACCCAGGAGGCTGAGGCAAGAGAATCGCTTGAACCTGGGAGGTGGAGGTTGCAGTGAGCCAAGACCACACCACTGCACTCCAGCCTGGGTGAAAGAGCGAGACTCTGTCCCAAAAAAACCCAAAAACCTTTTATAGTGTATTTTTACTGTACCTTTTCTATGTTTAGATACACAAATACTTATGATTGTGTTGCAGTTGCCTGTAATATTTAGCATAGTAACATGCTGTTTAGGTTTGTAGTCTGGGAGCAATTGGCTACACCACACAGATGAGGTGTGCCGCAGGCTATTCCATCCAGGTTTGTGTACGTATATTGTATGACGCTCATGCCACAACGAAATCATCTCATGACATATTTCCCAGAACATATCCCCATTATTAAGCGGCACACAGCTGTAACAATAATTGGTCCATCTACAGGAAGGGCAGAATGACATTCATTGTACCAACTTTTCTGTATATCAAAATGCAAAATGGCTGGGTTCAGTGGCTCACACCTGTAATCCCAGCACTTTGGGAGGCCGAGGTGGGTGGATCATGTGAGGCCAGGAGTTCAAGACCAGCCTGGCCAACATGGTACAACCCCATCTCTACTAAAAATACAAAAATTAGCCAGGAGTGGCTACAGAGTCCCAACTACTCAGGTGGTTGAAGCATACGAATTGCTTGAACCCAGGAGGCAGAGGCTGCAGTGAGCTGAGATCGAGCTGTTGCACTCCAGCCTGGGTGATAGAGAGAGACTCTGTCTCAATAAAAAAGGAAAAAAATAAAATAAAAATAAAAAAATAAAAATACTGGGGAGGCCAGGTGCAGTGACTCACACCTGTAATCCCAACGCTGTGGGAGCCTGAGGTAGGAGGATCACTTGAGGCCAGGAGTTTGAGACCAGCCTGGGAAACACAGTGAGATCTTGTCTGTATTTTTTAAAACATAAAATTAAAAAGAAAATCTGGGCATAAGTGTTTTTAAAATCCATTGTTTGGAACTCCCTCAGACAGATGGCCTGATGTTTGCACTGATGACAACCCAGTCTCCTCCAGCCCAGCCTGCCCTCTGCACTTCAGATCTAAGTGTCTGGGCCTGCTGGACGCCCCTACTTGGCTGTAACACAGACTCCTCCCGTTGGTTCACAGACAAAACTCAGCCTGCTTGCTTCTCCTGGTTCTCTTTTGCTATTTGAAGTCTCCCTTGACTCCTCACTCCCTTTTGCAGCCAAACCAGCACACAAGTGTCTTTTTGCTCCATTGATGGCTGTCTGTCCTCACTGGCTCCCACCCCCTGCCCGGCTCAGACTCTCACCAGGATGACCACAACAGCTCCCTACCTACTGTCTTCTGCTTCTCCCATCCATTCGCCATGGCAACCAGGGGGATTTTTGCAAATAAATTAAAAAAAAACCTGACCACATCATTTCCCTGCTTCTAAAGCCTTCAATGCCTCCCCACTGCCCTAGAACAAAGCCCAAATTTCTGAATGTGGCCTCCTGCCTTTGGCCTCTGTCCCACTCTCTGCCTGCCACAATGCCACTCCAAGTATTTGCAGCTCCTCAAATATCCAAGACTCCCTCTTGCCGCAGGGGCTATGCACCTGTTGTACCCCCACCTCTGCCTGGACACCCTGTGCCTGGTTAATGCACCTTTCAGGCTTCACCTGGCTCCTCCGGGAGGATGCTAAAGTGTGAAGTGTTTATAAAGTTGACAGTCCTGTAGCTGCTGATTATAGGTCTTTTTCACCCCACCTCACTGTGACCACCCTGAGGGTGGGGACTGTGTCTGAATTGCATCTGTGTCCACAGTGCCCAGCCCCAGGTCTGGTGCCCAAGGAGGAGATGCTTGGGGAATGGTAGCTGGTTCTCTGGACCTAGGAGCTTAAAAGTCAGGGCTCCAGTTCCAACTCTGCCAAGGATTCTCTCTGCAGAGTCGGGCCTCAGTTTCCCTGTCTGAATAAGGGGTAAGAGTTTCGATCCAGGTGGGCAGGCCCAGCATAGTCACTCCAGTTCCTGCAGTGCACTATCATGACCACCAGGTGTCACTGCCGGGCCACAGCCAGAAAGCCCATCTGCAAGCTGCACTAAGGGAGTTGGTTGGTGAAGTGTACATAGGAACCCTTGGGGACCTTGCCAGCAGTGAATCTTATTCCCACCTGTCCCCAACAGAGCTGTTCCCCCAACCCCCAAAGCCTCATGCAACCCCTAGCTCAGCAGATCCCCTCCCAGGCAAGCAGCAAGCAGGGGCAGAAATGCAGGTAGAAGAGGGGCAGGAAGGTGGGTGGGCAGGGGCCCTGCTACCTCTTGCGGGGAGCCCACAGGTGGTTCTGGGTTCAAGGACTGGTCTAGGGTGGCCAGGGCATCTTGCCGGGGGTTCTCATGAAGGGAAGGGACTGCCCAATCTCTCCCATCCCTCCTGGGCTGGGTGGTAAATGTGTTCCCAGACCAAGGGCCTCTGGGAGAGGCCACCAAGTAGCCTAGGGGAGGTAGAGGATCAGGCTCGCATGGGTCTACCTGACCCCAGCTCAGCTCACGCCCATACTGGCAGTATTAAGAGGCTCTGGAGCTACGGAGGATGGGCATGGGGTAGGAGGAGATTCAGGGCAGTAGGGGCCAGGAGAGGCTAAGTGGAGAGGTAGCAGGTCCCCAGAAGTCATAGGCAGACACAGGGGAAGTCTCGTGCAGGGTAGGGGGCTCCCACGGCTGTATCCATCACTGACCCCACAATCAAGAACTGAGAGGGCAAGGCAGGCACGGGGTGCCACCCACATCCTCACTAACTTGTGACTGCCAGGAAGTAGGGTGTCCCATCCAGACTGCATGTGGAGGGGGAGTCACAATACCACCCCCCAAAAAGAGCTTCCTAGTTGTCTCTCTCTTCTGAAGGAGTGTCTGCCTCCACTCTGTCCATTTTCCAGATGTCTCCCCTGTCAGTGATGGTTTCCAGATGCCCGTGTCATGGGGCTTTTGGGTACGGTGTGTTTTAGGGTCCTCATCTTTCTCCCACTTCTCTTGGGTGAGTAGATTTCTAGGCCCTAACCCGAAAATCCCTTCCCTGCAATGATCTCCAACGATTGTGAAGGTTTCTACTTTCTTTTCTTTTCTTTTTTTTTTTTTGAGACAGAGTCTCTCTCTGTCGCCCAGGCCAGAGTGCAGTGGCACGATCTCAGCTCACCGATCTCAGCTCACTGCAACCTCTGCCTCCTGGGTTCAAGTGATTCCCCTGCCTCAGCCTCCTGAATAGCTAGGACTACAGGTGCTCACCACCACATCCAGCTAATTTTTGTATTTTTAGCCCAAAACTTTTAGGCTGATTTTGTGTTTTGGTATTTTTTTTTTTTTTTTTTGTATTTTAGAGATGGGGGTTTTGCCACATTGGCCATGCTGGTCTCGAACTCCTGACCTCAAGTGATCCACCTGCCTCAGCTTCCCAGAGTACTGGGATTACAGGCATGAGCCACCGCACCCCGGACGATTGTGAAGGTTTCTAGGACCCCACATTAATCATGAGATTCTGGGGTGTGGTTTCCTCCTTCTTGTCCCCCTTCTCATTTACTCTGTCTCCTATATATGTGAGAGTTTCTAGGCTTCTCTTCTCATCCATCATGGGTCTCCTATGTATGTGATGGTGTCTAGGACCTTGTGTAAACTATAGGTCCTTTAAGTATAGAGAAGTCTAGGTCACCTGGCCTCATTAACCACGTTAAACGTGTACATAGCAGTTTCGAGGAGTCTCTTCACAGGCTTCGTGCATTTCCAATGTGTATGGTGGTATCTAGTTCCCCATCCCTTTTACTACGTGGCTCCTAGGTACCTTGTCATTTCTAGGCCCCTTTCCTAGGTCCCCTATCCCATGCTCCTAGGTAGATATTGTCTTCGTTCTTCCCTTTGTTCTGCAGACAAGGGAGCAAGCCAAGCCATTGCTGGGAGGGGGCTATGGAGGTAGGGGATGCAGTCTAGCCTGGGTCAGCCCAATCCACCCAGGAGGAACAGGCAGAGCCACCCTGGCCTGGAAAGGCCACAGAGGGAGGTGGAGACAGGGACAGAGACTGAGACAGAAGGCATGGGGTCTCCTGATAGGGCGGCCCTGCCTGGTTGGGAGCAACAAGATGGGGGAGGGAGTTGAGGCTGAGAATTGCCAAGGCTCCTGCCTGGGAGACCAGGCTGCAGTGGGGATGTGGATGGGGTGCTCCCACTCCCAGGGCCTCCTGGGGAGGGAATACTCTCTTGAGCACCTAGGGCTGAGAAGGCAGGAAGAGGCCAATGCCAGACCAGAGCTTACCCAGTGGCTCTTCTCACCAGGGTCTCCCTTGGGGCCAGGTTCCCCCTACAAGGGGAGAAAGAGATAGCAGCAGTGAGGAAGGGAAGGAGACAGAAAGGGGGGGGGGGGGGGAAAGAGGGAGGAAAAGAGAGGGGAGAGGGAGAAAACTTAGAGAAACAGACAGAAAGTAGCTTGTATTGGATACAAAGCAAAAACGAACTTCTTGAAGGCAACAGAAAATAATAAAAAGCAGCCAGAAACTGGAGAATATTTAACCCTTAAAATAAGGGAATGGCACTGGGTAAAATCCATATGCTTACACCTTTTCCTCAGAGGGTGCACCCCAGCCCCATCAGCCTGGCAAAACAGAGCTCAAGCAGAAAGTTTCAGTTTTATTGGCCTGAGGAGTCAGAGGTTGAGGTTGCCAGAGAAGCAAGAAATTGATGAGAAATACTGGGAAGCAGGGAGCCACAAGTGGGGGAACTAAATCTGTGTAAATGTTCCTTTCTAACACTTGGATGGTCCCTGGATTGCCCTATCACAGGGCAACACTCTAAGAAGCCCAGTGGGGGAGAACCAACAGACTGGTAGAACTGACTAAAATTGCCAAAAATTGCCCACCATATAGGAGACAGAGTTTTGAGTTCAAGTCCAACCAAGTTAGAGGTGCTTGTGAACACCTAAAGCTTTCCAGTGAAACTCCAGAACCGCCATGGCTTAGGAATAAAGACTCTATCTCAGGATTAAGGGATTTTTCCTAGGACTAAGAGCAAAACCAGAGATTCTCTCTGATAAAGCCTACAAGTAAGCCTCTAAAAGAGCAAGATGACCCATCAATAATTTAACTGTTCTAGAATAAAACTCAATACTCTTCAGGAGGTGCTAACAGAATTTAAAGTCTTTTCAACATATTATCTCCTTTGTCCAGTGTGCAACAAAAAATTACTAGACATGAAGACACAGGAAAGTGTGACACATATTGAAGAGAAAAATCAGCCAATAGAAATAGATCCACAGCCAACCTAGATGTTAGAATTAGCAAAAGAGTTTAAAATATCTATGATTAATATGTTAAATAATCTACTGAAATTGATATCATGGGTGAGAAGATGGGGAATTTTAGGAGAGATCTATACATTGTAAAAAAGAATCAAATGGAAATCCTGGAAGTGAAAATGATAATACTGGAAATAAAAAATTATCAGATGAAATTAATATAAGATTGGACACAACAGAAGAAGTAAACAATCAACTTGTACGTAGGCCAATGGAATAATTTAAACTAAAGTACAGAGACAGCCTGTAGTCCTAGCACTTTGGGAGGCCAAGGTGGGAGGACAGCTTGAGACCAGGACTTTGGGGCCAACCTGAGCAACACAGCAAGAAGTAAAGACATTTACTTTAAAATGAAAAAACAAAAACCAAACAAAAACACAAGCCAGGTGTGGTGGTGTGCACCTGTAGTCCCAGCTACTCAGGAGGCTGAGGTGGGAGGATTGCTTGAGCTCAAGAGCTCAAGACTGCAGTGAGCTGTGATCACGCCATTGCACTCCAGCCTGGGTGACAGAGCAAGATCCTATCTCAAAAAAGTAAAATAAAGAAATATAGGCCGGGCGCGGTGGCTCAAGCCTGTAATCCCAGCACTTTGGGAGGCCGAGACGGGCAGATCACGAGGTCAGGAGATCGAGACCATCCTGGCTAACACGGTGAAACCCCGTCTCTACTAAAAAAATACAAAAAACTAGCCAGGCGAGGTGGCAGGCGCCTGTAGTCCCAGCCACTCGGGAGGCTGAGGCAGGAGAATGGCGTAAACCCGGAGGCGGAGCTTGCAGTGAGCTGAGGTCCAGCCACTGCACTCCAGCTTGGGCGACAGAGCGAAACTCCGTCTCAAAAAAAAAAAAAGAAAAAGAAATATAAAGCACAGAGAGACAAAGATTTTTTAAAAAACAAACAGAACTTCAGTGACTCATGGGAGAAAATCAGTGGCATTCCAGAAGGACAGACTGGAGAGCAGAAATGGAAAAAAATGTTTGAGGAAATGTCGACCCTTTTTTTTTTTTTTTTCCAAATTTGATTTAAAAACAAAACAAAACAAAACAGACTTCTGGGTTCCAAAGAGCTTAGAAGTTGTTGGTCGGGTGCAGTGGCTCACGCCTGTAATCCTAGCACTTTGGGAGGCCGAGGCAGGCGGATCGTCTGAGGTCAGGAGTTTGAGACCAGCCTGACCAAAATGGTGAAACCCCATCTCTACTAAAAATATGAAAATTAGCTGGGTATGGTGGCAGGAGCCTGTAATCCCAGCTACTCTGGAGGCTGAGGCAGGAGAATCGCTTGAACCCAGGAGGCAGAGGTTGCAGTGAGCCGAGATCGTACCATTGCACTCCACCCTGGGGGACAAGGGCGAGAGTCATCTCAAAAGAAGAAAGACCTTCGAAGTTGTCATTCCATCTTAACAACAAGTGGAAAGTTGAAAAAACTGAAAAATCAATGACTCTTCTTAGATCTGTTGGAGAAGTGAGGCCATAGGCAAACCACTGCCCCCAAAGCCAGAGAGGCAAATCCAGACTATCATAGCTTACTAAAGCAGAAACCCACAAGCACAAACCTCCAGAGGAACCAGGGCCAGGATAGGAAAACCTAAACTGTAATTGATGAACTTCTAGAGGCTCAGTGTAGACAGGTCTTAGGGTTAAAAACTCCAGGGGGACCCAGTCATAGGCCCACATCCCTCCTTTGGTGAGTTTTACCTCAAGGAGCTCTACAAGGCCCTCACAGTGAATATCAGAGAAAAATGCCTTGTCCTTCCAGCAGGGAGAGGAGATGAGGCACCGTTTTGAACCATTCAAAGCATTCTCTTCTGAACAAAGCCTACCTCAGGAGAAACTACTTTACCAGATCCTAACCTGTTGGGATGATCGGACCCAACACCAGCTCATGGGGGCAATAAAGTCCGGCAGAGTCAAAGGAATGGGAAGACAGTTTGAGAGAGAAAGTGGGTCCAGGCGGCCAATGCAAGTATGGAGGCTGTGAAGGCCCTGAGCTCTGGGAGCCCATGCTATTTATTGGTGATCAAACAAAGAAACAGGTGGTGAGGATGTAGGGGTTGAGAGAAAGCAATGCATCAAGCACATGATTTACAGCTGTGACAGTTTAGCATTTTCTTTGCAGCATATGGAACATGTTCTGCTACTTAAGGTAATGGGAGTGCTAGAAGCAAGGAGCCAGCAAGTCTAGACACATTCCAGAGGCCACGAGGGGTTTTATGCCCTGAGCCCTGGATTCCATCCAAGTCACGAGGGGTTTTATGCCCTGGGCTTAGACTATGGTGCAGCAGGTAGCTTTCCACCCTTTAGCACGGAGTTTGGTGTTCCAAAGGCCACGAGGGGTTCTTGACCCTGGACCCCAGACATGTTCCAAGGCTCTTTTATGTTATGTCAGACATGCAAGCCCCACCTCAGCTTCTCTCCCAACATTCAGCTTTTCTCCCAACACTCACCAACCTGGAGGAGGTGAAATGCCCACTTTCAGCTCCCTCTAGTTTCCATGTGAAGGAAGGGAAATATCCAACTCTAACCCCCTCTAGACAACCTGTCCCACCTAAGAGGCAAAACAACCCCCAAACAAAAACAAAACAAAACAAAACAACAACAACTGAGACACACTGGTGAAGTTCACAGTCCAAGGGCACAAGCTCATCTAAAGACTGAGATCTAGGCTGGGTGCAGTGGCTCACACCTTGACTATGGCTTCACTTCTCCAACAGATCTAACCTATGGTCCTAGCACCTTGGGAGGCCAAGGTGGGTGGACTGCCTGAGCTCAGGAGTTCAAGACCAGCCTGGCCAACATGGTGAAACCTCAACTCTACTAATATACAAAAAAATTAGCCAGGTGTGGTGGCAGGCACCTGTAGTCCCAGCTGCTTGGGAGGTTGATGCATGAGAATCACTTGAACCCAGGAGGCGGAGGTTGCAGTGAGCCAAGATCAAGCCACTGCACTCCAGTGCCTGGGAGACAGAGTGAGACTCTGTCTCAAAAAAAAAAAAAGACTGAGATCTAATCATAGGACTCCAGAATACTTCCCTTCCCCTCATACCTTCTCACTACATTACTAAAGGCCTATCTACTGCAGTTCTTTTGCACAGTACATTATGTCTACCTTCCAGTGAAAAATTACAAGGCACACTAAAAGGCAAAAACACAGTTTGAAGAGATTCAACAAACATCAGAACCAGCATTAGATAATGGCAGAAATGTTCAGATTATCAGGCCAGGAATTTTTAAAATCTACGATTAACATGCTAAGGGAATTAATGGAAAAAGTAGACAACCTATAAGAAGAGATGGAGTATAAGCAGAAAGAAGGAAATTCTAAGAAAGGCCTGAGTGTGGTGGCTCATGCCTGTAATCCCAACATTTTGGGAGGCTGAGGTGGGTAGACTGCTTAAACTCAGGAGTTTGAGACCAGACTGGGTAACATGGTAAAATCCTGCCTCTACATTTAAAAAAATAAAAATAAAAAAGAGAAAAAAAAAGATATTCTAAGAAATAATTAAAAATAAGTGGTAGAGATAAAAAGCACTGTAACAGAAATAAAGAATGCCTTTGATGGGCTTATTAGTGGACTGGACATGGCTGAGGAAAGAATCTCTAAGCCTGATGATATGACAATGGAAACTTTCAAAACTGAAATGCAAAGAGAAAAAAGGCTGACACAATAGAACAGAATATCCAAGAACTGTGGGACAACTACAAAAGACGTAAATATGCATAATGGAATGCCAGAAGGAGAAAAGAGAAAGAAACACAAGCAATATTTAAAGTAATAATGACAGAATTCTCCCCCCAAAAAATGTCAGACACCAAAACCACAGATCTAGGAAGATTAAGGAACACCATATAGGATAAATGCCACAAAATGACATATACACATATCATATCCAAACTTCAGAAAATCAGGCTGGGTGCAGTGGCTCACACCTGTAATCCCAGCACTTTGGGAGGCCAAGGCAAGAGGATCACTAACGGCCAGAAAGACCAGTCTGGGCAACATAGTGAGACCTTGCTTATAAAAAAAAAAAAAAAAATGGTCGGGCGTGGTGGCCCATGCCTGTAATCCCAGCACTTTGGGAGGCTGAGGTGGGCGGATCACTTGAGGTCAGGAGTTTGAGACCAGGTTGGCCAACATGGTGAAATGCTCTCTCTACTAAAAATACAAAAAATTAGCCAGGTGTGGTGGCAGGTGCCTGTAATCCCAGCTACTTGGGAGGCTGAGGCAGGAGAATTGCTTGAACCCAGGAAGCGGAGGTTGCAGTGAGCCAAGATCACGCCATTGCACTCCAGCCTGGGGGACAAGAGTGAGACTTCGTCTCAAAAAAAAAAAAAAAAAAAAAAAATTAGCCAGGTGTGGCACGTGCCAGTAGTCCCAGCTACTCAAGAGGTGGAGGCAGGAGGATCCCTTGAACTCAGAAGGCTGGGTGACAAGAGTGAGATCCTGTCTCAATAACAATAATAATTTTTAAAAAAACTTCAGAGAGGTTGGGCGCAGTGGCTCAAGCCTGTAATCCCAGCACTTTGGGAGGCCGAGATGGGCGGATCACGAGGTCAGAGGCTCAGGAAGATCGAGACCATGCCTGGCTAACATGGTGAAACCACCGTCTCATACTAAAAAAAAATACAAAAAACTAGCCTGGGCAACGGTGGCGGCGCCTGTAGTCCCAGCTACTCGGAGAGCGGCTGAGGCAGGAGAATGACGTAAACCCGGGAGGCGGAGCCTTGCCGTGAGGCTGAGATCCGGCCACTGCACTCCAGCTCGGGCAATAGAGCGAGACTCCGTCATCAAAAAAAAACAAAAAGAAACAAAAACAAAACAAAACAAAACAAAAAACAAACTTCAGAGGAATGCTATAAGATAGAAATACTGGAACAGAGGCGCCGGGGCGCCGGTGGCGCAAGCCTGTAATCCCAGCACTGTTTGGGAGGTCCGAGGCGGGTGGATCATGAGGTCAGGAGATCGAGGACCCTCTGGCTAACACGGTGAAACCCCGTCCCTCTACTGAAAAAATACGAATACAAAAACTACCGGGGCCGGGCGCGCGGTGGGCGGGGCGCCTGTAGTCCAGCTTACTCTGGCAGGCTGAGGGCGCGGCGAGAATGGCGGGAACCCCGGGAGGCGGAGCTTTGCAGTGAGACCGAGATTGCGGCCACTGCACTCCAGCCTGGGCTGACCAGAGCGAGACTCCGTCTCAAAAAAAAAAAAAAAAAAGGCCGGGCGCTGGTGGGCTCAAGCCTGTAATCCCAGCAACTTTGGGAGGCCTGAGACGTCGGCGGATCACGAGGTCAGGAGATCGAGACCGCATCCTTGGGCTAATACGGTGAAACCCTTCCTACTTAAAAAATACAAAGAAACTAGCCTGGGCCCGACGAGGCGGGCGGCCTGTAGTCCCAGCTACTCGGAGGCTGCAGGCAGGAAATGACGTACCCGGGAGGGGAGCCTTGCAGTGAAGCTGACGATCGCGCGCCACTGCACTCCAGCCTGGGTGGCCAGAGCAAGACTCCTGTCTCAAAAAAAAAAAAAAAAAAAAAAAGAATACTGAAGAGAAAACTGAAGGAAAAAATATCTTTCTTGCAGAGGAGCAACAATAAGAATTACATCCAACTGTGCAGAAACCATGCAAGCAAGAGAGTGGAGAGTAATACACAAAGTATTGAGAGGACAAAAACACATCAACCTAGAAATCTTTACCCTGAAAAATTACCCTTCATAAATGAAAGGGAAATGAAGATTCTCAGACAAACAGAAAGTGAGGGAATTTTTGTCAGTAGATCTGCCTTGTAGGAAACATTAAAATAAGTTCTTCAGCAGAGTGCTTATTTTATTTTATGTAATGAAGTGTTGCCCAATTCTAGAATCACAAATAAAGCCAACTGGGAAAAAATAAAAGTAGTTCTTCAGAGAGGACAAAAATTATATGTCAGAAACTTAGATTTTTACATAAAGAAAGGAGGATCAAGGCCGGGCATGGTGGCTCACGCCTGTAACCCCAGCACTCTGGGAGGCCAAGGTGGGTGGATCACCTGAGGTCGGGAGTTCGAGACCAGTCTGGCCAACATGGTGAAACCCTGTCTCTAATAAAAATACAAAAATTAGCCAGGCAGGGTGGTGGGTGCCTGTAGTCCCAGCTATTCGGGAGGCTGAGGCAAGAGAATTGCTTGAACCCGGGAGGCAGAGGTTGCAGTAGCAGAGACTGCACCACTGCACTACAGCCTGGGTGAGACAGCAAGATTCTGTCTCAAAAGAAAATAAATAAATAAATAAATAAAGCCAAAAAAAAAAAAAAAAAAAGCAGAAAAAGTGTGGCAGACAGAAATAGGAACAAAGAACAAGGACAACAAATAGAAAATAGTAGCCGGGCATGGTGGCTTACACCTGTAAATCTAGCACTTTGGGATGCCAAGGCTGGTGGATCACAAGGTTAGGAGTTCAAGACCAGTCTGGCCAAGACGGTGAAACCCCATTTCCACTAGAAACACAAAAATTAGCCGGGTGTGGTGGCAGGCACTTGTAGTCCCAGCTACTCAGGAGGCTGACGCAGAAGAATTGCTTGAACCCGGGAGGCGGAGATTGCAGTGAGCCGAGATCGAGCCACTGGACTCCAGCCTGGGTGACAGAGCAACTCTGCCTCAAAAAATAAAAAAGATAAAAGCAAATAGTAATACGATAGCTATTAACTCAATTATATAAATAATCACTTCATTTATTTAGTTATTTTTTATTTTACTGATTTTTTTTTTTGAGATGGAGCCTCACTCTGTCGCTCAGGCTGGAGTGCAGTGGCGGGATCTCGGCTCACTGCAACCTCCGCCTCCCAGGTTCAAGCGATTCTCCCGCCTCAGCCTCCTGAGTAGCTGGGATTACAGGAGTGCACCACCACACCTGGCTAATTTTTGCGTTTTTAGTAGAGACGGGGTTTCACCATGTTGGCCAGGCTGGTCTCAAACTCCTGACCTCAGGTGATCCACCTGCCTCTGCCTCCCAAAGTGCTGGGATTACAGGTGTGAGCCAGTGTGCACAGACTATTTAGTTATTTTTTAGAGGCAAGGTCTGGTTCTGTCATTCAGGCTGGAATGCAGTAAAACAATTATAACTGTCACCTTCAACTCCTGGGCTCAAGCAATCCTCCCAGCTCAGCCTCTCAGGTAGCTGAATCTACAGGTGCACACTACCACATCCAGCCAATTTTAGAATTTGTTTTATAGAAACAGGGTCTCATTTTATTGCCCACTCTGGTCTCAAACTCCTGATTTCAAGTGATCCTCCTGCCTTGCTTCCTGAAGTGCTGGAATTACAAGTGTGGGCCACTATGCTGGGCCTCAATAATCACTTTAAATGTCAATGGCCTAAATACAGCAATTAAAAGATGAGAATTGTTAGAATGGACCGAAAAACAAGACCCAACTATATGTTGTCTACAAGAAACTGACTTTAAATATAACCACAAAACAGGTTAAATGTAAAGGAATGGAAGTTAACTGGGCATGGTGGTACATGCCTGTGGTCCCAGCTACTCAGGAGGCTGAGGTGTGAGGATTGCCTGAGCCAGGGAAGTTGAGGCTACAGTGAACAATGATTGCACCACTGCACTCCAACCTAGGTGACAGAGAAAGACCCTGCATCAAAAAAAAAAAAAAAAAAAAAAAAAGGAAAGGGATGGAGAAAGATATAGCATGCTAACTCTAATCAAAAGAAAGCAAGAATAGCTTTAATTCTAGAAAGAGAATTAATTTTAGAAAGAGAAGATTTTAAGTCAGGCACGATGGCGCACACCTGTAGTCCCAGATACTTGGAAGGCTGAGGCAGGAGGATCACTTAAGGCACTTCATTCACTGTGTGCCCAGGAGTTTGAGTCTAGCCTGGGCACACAGGGAAACCCTGTCTCTATAAAATAAAAAAGGAATAAAAGAGTACTCAATCCAAAAGAAGACAAGAAAAGAAAAGAGAAAAAAGAAACACAAAACAGAAGGAGTAAATAGAACATAAACAGCAAGATGATTAACTTAAACAGAACCATATCAATTAATCAATTATACATATCATTAAATATAAATTAACTAAACAGTCAAACTGTTTTTAAACAGCAAGACCCAAGTCATATGATGCATTTCTTTTTTTTTTTTTTTGACAAAGTCTCGCTCTTATTGCCCAGGCTGGAGCGCAATGGCGCAATCTCAGCTCACTGCAACCTCTGCCTCCCAGGTTCAAGTGATTCTCCTGCCTCAGCCTCCTGAGTAGCTGGGATTACAGGTGCCTACCACCACACCTGGCTAATTTTTGTATATTTAGTAGAGATGGGGTTTCACCATGTCGACCAGGCTGGTCTTGAACTTCTGACCTCAGGTGATCCACCCGCCTCGGCCTCCCAAAGTGCTGGGATTATAGGCGTGAGCCACCGTGCCTGGCCCACACTTTCTTACATTTAAGAAAATTTATATACATATTTTGGAGACAGGGTTTTGTCATGTTGCCCAGGCTGGTCTTGAACTCCTGAGCTCAAGTGATTCACCTGCCTCGGCCTCCCAAAGTGCTGGGATTACAGGCATGAGTCACCACACCCGGCCATGATGCACTTTAAATATAAAGTTACAGGCTGAAAGGAAAAGGATAAAAAAAGATATAACATGCAAATGCCAAGCATAAGAAAGCTGGTGTGCTATTAAAAGCACACAAAGAAAATTCAAGACAAGTATTATCAGAGATAAAGATATTAATTTCATAAAGGTAAAATGACCACGGAGACATTAAAAGACTAAATGTGAATGCACCTAATAATAAAGACTCAAAACACATAAAGCAAAATTGATCATATTAAAGAGAGAAATGAACAGATCTACAATCAGAATTGGAGAGATAGAGTGTAAATGAAATACAGAGTCAAAGAGACAGACATGCAGAGGGAAAGAGAGATACAGAGAAACAGACAGCCAGAGTGAGAGAGACAGAGGCAGCCTGATCCAAAGAGGACAATGAGTCTCAGAGACAGGGAGCATCTGAGAATAAATGACAAAGCAGGGAGGATCAGAAGCTCTGGCTGCAGGGGATGGAGTCAGAGGAAGAATCTGGAACTATGGGATCCTGCAGGGATGATTGCAGGACAGACAGCAACACTTACCCGCTGTCCAGCAGAGCCTTGGGGGCCAGGCTCCCCACGCAGTCCCTGTGTAGGAGGGAGGAGATGAATGGTGTCAGCTGTTGAGGGCTCTGACCTGGGACCCTCAGGACTCACCAGAATTCCCCCACCTGGGGCCACTTGAGTACTCACTCTCTCGCCTTTCTCTCCTGGGTGGCCAGAGATTCCTTTGGGTCCAGCTGGGCCTGGGGGTCCCTAAGCAACAAGACAGGGCCTCAGCCTTGTGTTGGGGCAGGATGGAGTGGGCAGGGGCTTGGGAACAGAGGTGTTGGGGGGGGTGCTCTAGCTTGGTCCGGGCCTCTGGGTTCTTCACCATACACCAAGCACACAGCAGTCAGTTCATACAGCTCAGTGTTAAAAGATCTGATCCTGGAGTCAGATTGTCCCACCACAACTCACGGAAGTTGCCATGTGCTGGCCACAGCCCTAGGGCAAGAATCTCCACTTTTCTTGGTTTTAGGTGATAACAATACATGGTTCTCATTACTTGGATTGAATAAGATTTAAAACTATGGAAGGTAGTTTGCATATTAAGTGCTCAATAAATACTTATTGAATGAATGAATGGAAGAATGAATGGATGGATGGATAGATGGATACAAGGGTGGATGATGGACGGATGTATGGATAGATGGAAAGATGGACAGACACGTGGGTGAGAGTACAAGGAGAACTACTCACTATGTGTCCAGGACTCCCAGGGACACCTGTGGGGCCAGGAGGCCCAGGGAGACCTGGAAAAAGACAGGATGTCCTAAGGGCCAGAACAAAGTACAATCTCAGGAAGTGCCCCATCAGCTCCCTCCTGACAGCCCCAAACCCTATTCCCTCTGCCATCTATCAACTCCACCCCTTACCCCAGGCCTGGACTCAACTTACCCATGGGCCCTGGAGGGCCTGGAGGCCCAGGGGGTCCCCGGGGCCAGTGGTTGTTGGTCTCGGTGAAGGTGTTGGACAGCAGTGGGTCTCCTGGGTGAGCAAACATGATGAGTGAGTAGAGCTGGGTAGAGTGGGGTGGTTAGTCTTCACCTGCCACCTCTGCCAAGACAGCTTGGACTGCCCCATGGGGCAGCCTGCAGCATGGCTGGTATCACCTGGGCACCTGCTCCCAGGGTGAGGAGTGTGGAGAGTGTTGGTCTCGCAAGACCAGGATGCAGGGAGATGTGGGTTCTAACCCCACTGCAATCTAGCTGGTGACATCCAGCAACACTCTCCACTTTTCAGAGCCTGTACTGTCACCTGCCAAATGGGAATGGCAATAAAAGAAACCATTTATCCACCACCTACTGTGTGCCAGGCTTCTGTACATGGGTGTTACACAGGTCTGGGAGGCTGGCAGTGTCATTGTCCCCATTGTATGGATAGTGAGATGGAATGAATGCTGGGATGGCAGAACGAATGAATGGTGTGCACCAAAGACACGATGGAAAAGAGGCTGAAATCTGGCGCTCCACATTCTGACCCCTGGCAGTCCATGGGCAGGTCAGGCTGGGCTGCCAAACGGAAGAAGCCAAGGATGTGCATCAGGGCCTGGAGGAGGGGCCAGGCCTGTGGCCTTGGGAGCTCAGAGCTCGCTTCCTGCTGCCAGGTCTTTTGCTTCCCAGTGCTCTGAGAACTGGATTCCAGCCAGTTCCAAGGCTCGGGACGGCCTGATGCCTGGTGGCTCTAAGCACAGGTTCTGGAGGCAGCCTGTTTGAAGCCGTTTCCCTACGCCGGGGCTGTGGGACCCTGGCAAGCCACCTCCCCTCTCTGGTCCTCAGTGTTCCTCATCTGTAAACACAGGAGGACAACAGCGCCTGCTGGAGGACTGGGTCACACCTGGCCTACCATGAGCAGGGCTGGCACACAGAAGGCATCTGGCAGATGGTAGCGGGCACTGTGCTGATGGCTACTCCACCCCCACCTCTACCTGTGGGGACTCACCATGCTGGGAGATCCGGGCGTGGGGTGGACCAACAGGGGTTGGGGGCCCAGGGGGGCCAGGAGGCCCTGGTGGTCCAGGAGGTCCCCTCTCTCCAGGGGTGCCCACAGCTCCAGCCCGGCCAGGGCTCCCTGGGGGGCCCTGTGGACCTGCAATGGAATCACAGGGATTTGTGGGTATACAGGAGGCAGGGAGGCCTAGGGTGGCCTTAAGCGACAGGACAAGGCAGCCTGGAGCGGTGGGTATGAAAGAGGGCCCCACAGTCCATAGACCTAGGCTCCCTGGTTGTCTAACAGGGGGATGAGCACAGCTCCCAGTCCTCCACCTCATCCAGGCTGGGTCTTCCTTCCTTGGGGCTCCCAAACCCCCAAAGTCCCTCATAGAAACCCTGGTCACATGGCGCAAGCATTGCTGCTTCTCCTCTGCCCAGCCCCGCTCCCAGCAGTCTGGAAGCTCCAAAAGGGCAGGGACATGTCTGACCCCACCCAGTGCCCAGCTCAGAGCCTGCTAAGTGTAGGTGCCCAGGGAATGTGAGTCGAGTGAACGTAAGAGAGGATTTCATGGAGCCCAGGTGTGGGCGGGGCACTCCCTGGCGGGATGTTGAGTGAAGAGGCAAGCAGATGAAAGGGCCCAGGCCATCCTGGCCATGTCAGGGGCAGGGAAGGGCCCACCTGGTTGGGGGGTGGCCAGAGGAGCTGTGGAGCAACGTTGTGGGCACTCACCTGGTGGGCCTCTCATCCCCATTGGGCCCCGGCTGCCGGCATCTCCCTTGGGGCCGGTGGGCCCGGGCAGCCCCCGAGCACCGACTTGTTCTGGGGGGTAAATCATATCAGACTGGCAGCTCCAGATCTGCTCTTGATCCCCACCCTGGCCCCAGCCCCCCAACCAGCACCTACCATTTCGGGGAAGCAGCGGGACCCTCACACTCTCTATGGCTCCTGGCAGCCCTGGGGTAGGGGGGTAGGCAGAGGTCAGTGTCCCCGCTGGGCCTGGAGGAGGGAGGCTCATCCAGAATCCCCACTCCCAACTCCCCCCAACCTCCAGGCAGGGTCTGCTGGGGCTGCTTGGTCTCCAGGGACTGCAGCTTTCAGGAGTCCCAGGAGACGGTCCTCTTAGGCAGGTCTAAGAAACGGGAAATGGGAAGTCTGAGGCCCACTAGAGGGTTAAGTTCGGAGTCAGTGACAGGGTGGGGACCAGAATCCCACTTCCCCAATTCCCAACCCACTGCTCATTCTCACAGGCAAGTCTGAGTCTGACACTCACCCAGGAGGCCTCCATCTCCGGGGCTGCCCTGGGCAGGAGGAGGGCCCCAGAGTGGGGCAGGGTCCTCAGGGGTAGCTGGTGTTGGAGGCGCTGGCCGCTCTATGACAGTCAGCATGGCCACCTGAAGAGGAAGACAGGGACGGGGTGGGTACCAGGGTCTCACTAGGACCCCTCCCTATTTTTTTTTTGAGATGGAGTTTTGCTCTGTTGCCCAGGTTGGAATGCAGTGGTACCATCACAGCTCATGCAGCCTCAACCACCTGGGCTTAAGCGATCCTTCTGCCTCAGCCTTCCAAGTAGCTGGGACCACAGGGACGCACCACCATACATGGCAAATTAAAAAAAAAAATTATTTGTAGAGACAAGGTCTCGCTATGTTGCCCAGGCTGGTCTTGAACTCCTGGGCTCAAGCAATCATCTTGCCTCAGCCTCCCAAAGTGTTGGGATTACAGGCATGAGGCAAGGTCTCACTAGGGACAGGCCAGCCAAGGGGCCTGGTGTGGGAGGTAGGAGGTACACAGCCAGCAGGGCCCAGCTTGGAGTAGAGCCCCAGGCTCGCAGGGGCACGGAGCTTCATTAGAAGTGACAGTGTTTTTCAAAGCACACAATTCATAACACGCATTATGGAAAAGTCATTGACACCATCATCGCCATCCAAGTTGAGCTTTGTGACTGTTGCGGTGCTTGCTGGGCCATGTGCTTTTTTTCTATGCTTATCTACAAATAAGAAGCTTTTTTTGATTTGTTAAAGCACCACAGGGTATGGCTGGAAGAGTTTCACTAATTTTTTTTTTTTTTCCAAGATGGAGAGCCTTGCTCTGTTGCCCAGGCTAGAGTGCAGTGGCATGATCTCGGCTCACTGCAACCTCCGCCTCCCAGGTTCAAGTGATTCTCCTGCCTCAGCCTCCCAAGTAGCTGGGATTACAGTCGTGCACCACCACACCTGGCTAATTTTTGTATTTTTAGTAGAGATGGGGTTTTACCATGTTGGCCAGGCTGGTCTCAAACTCCTGACCTGAAGTGATCTGCTTATCTTGGCCTCCCAAAGTGTTGGGATTACAGGCATGAGCCACCGTTGCTGGCCTTTCACTAAATTTGGAAGGAAGTTTGGAAGAGTCGACATGAAATAGAAACCTGGAGGTGTACACAAAGTCCACTTTTGGGCCCACGGTGAGGAAGACTCTGGGAAGCTGGAGGTGTCCCCTCAGCTGCTGAGGACCAAAGAGAGGCCAGATGACCACAGACCAGGGGCTTGGGGATCATGGGGGCCTGTCCAGAGAAAAGGTGAAACTCTCCGGCAGACCCTGAACCAGGAATTCCCATCACAGATGTGGGACTGAGTTGCCTCTTACGTGGGCTTCTCCTGGGAGGGAGCTCAGGGAACTGCTCCTGGAACCCCATGCCTTGTAACTCAGGTGCCAGCACACGCTATGTGGAAGCTTGGTTTTCCCATTTGATAAATCAGGGGCATCTTCTTTTTTCTAATTTTAGAGACAGGGTCTAGCTCTGCTGTCCAGGCTAGAGTGCAGTGGTGCTATCACGGCTCACTGCAGCCTTGCCCGCCTGAGCTCAAGTGATCCTCCTGCCTCAGCCTCTTGAGCAGCTGGGATTGTGTGCCAGCTGTGTGCCACTAAGCCCAGCTAATTTTTTGTAGAGATGGAATCTTGCTATGTTGCCCAGGCTGGTCTCGGGCTCCAGGCCTCAAGTAATCCTCCTGCCTTGGCCTTCCAAAGTGCTGGGATTACAGGTGTGAGCCACCAAGCCCGGGCTAGAGAAATCTTTTCATGTTAGGCAAGGGGAGTATTTTAAATGACTGCTGAATGTCCCACAGAATGAATTCTCCACAATCATGCAACCATGCCTTCTCTTGCCCGGTTTTCAAATTTCTCTATTGGTAAACATTTTTGCATCTGATAATCTCATTAAGGTAAGTTCCCAGGCTGGGCACAGTGGTTCACACCCGTAATCTCAACACTCTGGGAGGCCAAGGCAGGAGGATTCCTTGAGGCCAAGAGCTCAAGACCAGTCTAGACAACATAGAAAGACCCCAGCTCTAAAAAAATGTTTTTTAAACTAGCCAGATGTGGTGGCACATGCCTGTAATGCCAGCTACTCAAGAGGTTGAGGCAGGAGCATAGCTTAAGCCCAGAAGTTGGAGGCTGCAGTGAGCTCCAACTCGCGGCAGATTGCAATGGCAGCACTCCAGCCTGGGTGACAGAGCAAGGCCCTGTTTCTGAATCAAAACAAAACAAACAAACAAACAAACAAAAGATAAATTTCCAGAGAAGAGAATGATCGAGCAAAGAATCGCACTAAAGTGTATGCATGTCTGTGTGTTTAGAAAATCTGGAAGAAAGGATGCTTAAATGTCAACAGTTGCATTCTTTGGGGGCACGGGTAAGTGTTGTGAATGGTTTGCTGGCTGTTTTTTCACATTTCTGAACTTTTCATGTTTCTAAATTTAGAATGTTGTATTTTAAAAATTAAATTTAATTAATTAATTAATTTTCTTTTTTCTTGAGACAGAGTCTTACTGTGTCGCCCAGGGTGGAGTGCAGTGGTGCAATCTCAGCTCACTGCAGCCTCTGCCTCCTGGGTTCAAGCAATTCTCTGCCTCAGCCTCCCACATAGCTGGGATTAGAGATACCTGCCACCATGACTGGCTATTTTTTTTTTTTCTTGAGATAGAGTTTCGTTCTTGTCGCCCAGGCGGGAGTGCAATGGCACGTTCTAAGCTCACTGCAACCTCTGCCTCCTGGGTTCAAGCAATTCTTCTGCCTCAGTCTCCCGAGTAGTGGGATTACAGGCATGCGCCACCATGCCCAGCTAATTTTTGTATTTTTCGTAGAGACAGGGTTTCTCCACGTTGGTCAGGCTGGTCTTGAATTCCTGACCTCAGGTGATCCATCCCCCTCAGCCTCCCAAAGTGCTGGGATTACAGACGTGAGCCACCTCACCCGGCCCCGGTTAATTTTTTGTATTTTTAGTAAAGACAAGGTTTCACCATCTTAGCCAGGCTGGTCTTGAACTCCTGACCTTGTGATCCACCCGGCTCAGCCTCCCAAATGCTGAGATTACAGGGTTGAGCCACTGCGCCCAGCCTAATTTTTTTTTTTTTTTGAGACAGAGTCTCGCTCTGTTGCCCAGGCTGGAATACAGTGGCATGATCTTGGCTCACTACAACCTCTGCCTCGCAGGTTCAAGCAATCCTCATGCCTCAGCCTCCTTTGTAGCTGGGATTATGGGTGTGAGCCACCATGCCAGGCTAATTTTTGTATTTTTAAAAGAGACAGGGTTATGCCATGTTGGCCAGGCTGGTCTCGAACTCTTGGCCTCAAGCAATCCACCTGCCTCAGCCTCCCAAAGTGTGGAGATTACAGGTGTGAGCCACTGCACCAAGCTGCACTTTTTAATTTAAAAAAAAAAAAAAAGTTTTATGGCAGCGCAGTGGCTTACGCCTGTAATCCCAGCACCTTGGGAGGCCAAGACAGCAAATTGCTTGAGCTTAGAAGTTCAAGACCAGTCTGGACAACATGGAGAAACCCCATCTCTACCAAAAATTAAGAAATTAGCTGGATGTAGTATTGTTCACTTATGGTCCCAGCTACTCAGGAGGCTGAGGTGGGAGGATTGCTTGAGCCCAGGAGGCATAGGTTGCAGTGAGCTGAGATCTCGCCACTGCACTCCAGCCTGGGAAACACAGGAAGACCCTATTTCAAACAAAACCAAACGAACCAAAGAATACAAAACATTTTATCTTGAAATAATTTGAGATGTGTGATAGATGTTTTGTTTTTGAAACCAGGAAGATAGCATTATGGATGGGGGTTGGGGGGATAGAGAAAGGGGATGGGGCAGGGGCAGCCAGGAGATCCCACCAGGATCTCTGGGCAGTGTCTCTGCTGATCTGGCTGGGATGGTAAATGGAGCCCCATGGGAGGGAACTCACAGGCCTCCTGGAGGAAGAACAGGCCAGGCTGGCTGTGACTTGCACTTCACATACACAGTCTTCATTGAGTGGATGCTAGTGTCCCCTCCGCTTTACAGAAGGGGAAACTGAGGCACAACCTGTGAGCAGGCTTCCAAGGGAGGGACACTAGAGGAAACCAGGACATGCCTGACAGGGGATGCTGCTCGCCGAGTCGGCTCAGAGCTGCCCTGTGGGTTCCCTGAGGGTGCAAGCATGGGGTGTGGGGAAGGAGGAGGGGAGGGTGGGATGGTGGTTGCCGGGACTGGCCTGGGGCAGGGGGCAACCACCCAGGAGGGAGCTGCTCACCCACCTTGGCCTCCAGCATCTTCAGCCGCTCTGTCAGCTCTGACACTTTACTGCAGTTGAGACAACCTGCGGGGAGGAAGGAATTTGGGGCCAGGGCCGAGGGTCCTAGGCTCCCCCTCAGAGTCCTTCAGGCTCTGGGAGGTGGGATGGAGGAAAGGATCAGATATCTGATGACTCCAACCCATGAGGGAGCCTTAGGCTGGGGAGGGGCTATAGGATCACGGTGGATCCAGGGGGACCTCACCCTATGAATTCTTTTTGGCGCTGGAGCCTCCAGAGTGGCCTGCTTCTCCTGCAGCAGGACCAGGGACCCGACCCCTGGCAGCCTCTGTGTCCAAAATGACCCCTTTCCCAGAAGCCAAGGAAATGGCAATGGGGCGGGGGCCATGGATGAGGCTGAGGGCTTCCCCAACAACCCCAACCAGCCTCATGGGCTAAGAGTTTAGAGCTCAGACAAGCCTGGGTCTGAGCCTTGACACTGTCCTGTGTGACTTGTCCTCTCTGGAAAGATCCTGTTGCTTCCCGCTCGGGCAGGGCTGGAGCCAGGGCGTGCCAGCTTTGGGGACCTACCCAGCGCAGTCTGGACTGGGCTGGCCTCAAAGGTGCCATCCTCTGAGCCTCCCCCGACCCACCATCCAGCAGCCCCCAGTCTCCTGGGTGAGACTCACGAGAATGACGTGAGCCATTCACAGCAGCTCTGGACATTTACGGAGCCTCCCAGTTGCTGGCCCTGCCGAGTGCTTGGCCAGCAGTCTCTCTCCTCCTCACAGGAGTGTCACCCCCGTTCACACCTGAGGACACAGCTCAGAGCAGGGAGGGGTGAGTGCCTAACTAGCACATCTGGGGTCTAGTCCTGGTGCTGCCCCGACTCCCAGCTGTGGGGCCTGGAGCAGGGCAGGGCAGGGAGGTCAGAGACCTTCAGCTTCCTCCTCTTTAAAAAGGGGACAATGGGAGGGCAGTGGACAGCTGTGAGGTCTAAATGAGCTGCTGATGGGAAGTGCCTGGCACAGGGCCTCGCACACTGCTGACACTCAGAAAAGTACTGATTACATAAAAAGAGGAAACGGGGGGATTGAACTGGCGTCTGCAAGAGTCCAGGGTTCATGGGTCTCGGGGTGTCTGGACCCAGGTCAGATGCCCCTCTGGGGTCCTTTCTGTGCCCCTCAAAGCAACTTTTGTAGCCTGGGGAGCACAGGGTGGGGAGACGGTTACTGTCCTTGACCCTCCACTGCCAGACCTGCTGGCTTTTAGGACAGTTACTAAACTGCCCTGGGCCCGCTCCAGAGCTCCCTCAGCCCAGGGGACCCCAAGAAGCTACCCCAGGACCCACCTGAGAAGGCCGTGGGCCGAAGTGCCATACGCCGCATGGTATTGCCCGACCACACGGGCTCCAAGGAGCCAGAGGAACCTGCAACTGAGGGATGGAGGGTGAGAGCCCTGCTGGGGTGTGATCCTTGCCTCCTCAGGTCCCCCTGCCCACCACTGTAGCCCCAGCAGGGATCCCTACTCCCCTCAGCACAGGACACAGAGGCCCAGAGAAGGAGAGGCAATGTATCTGGGTCACATAGCATGAACTGGGCTGAGCTAGAGCAAGGCTGGCCACCTGATAGGGCTGGGAAGAGGGGCTGGCAATGGGGCGGGGGCCATGGATGAGGCTGAGGACTTCCCCAACGACCCCAACCCCAGTCAGCCTCATGGGCTGAGTTTAGAGCTCAGACAAGCCTGGGTCTGAGCCCTGACACTTACTGTCCTGCGTGACTTGTCCTCTCTAGACTTATTTTCCCATCTGTAAAATGGGATTCTAAGGCCTCTAAACTTCCCAGGCTGGGGTGAGGCATGAGGTCAGCCATGAATGCAAAGGGCCCACTGTGCACACACAGGGACCAGCACACACAGTAGGTGCTCAATAAATGGCCGCCGTGACTGTTGCCATCCACACTCTCACTGCCTGGCTTGGTAAGAGGAGACTGAAGTGGATCCAGACCTGGTTTTAAATGAAAACCAGAGGGAGGCTGGCTGCCTGGGAGGGTAAGGGGAGCCAGTTCCAGGGCCAACCCCTGCTGCCACCCCTTCCCAAGGAGGACCCCCCCCACCCGCCCCTGCCACCCTGGCTGGCCTGGTTTTGGGGGACTGGTTTTCTCCACAGCTGGAGGGATGGACTGGCCAAACCAGGGGCGGGGGCACAGCTGGAGAGGCTGTGGAGCCAGCACTGGCAACTGCCCCCCTCAGCCCCCCAGGCTTTCCTTTTAAGGTCACAAAATGTTGTCTGGGGGGAGACAAGACCCAAATAAGGCATGGGCCTGGCAGCTCGGAGCAGGGCTGTGGGTTGATGCAGGGAGCGAGAGGCGCCGGGAACTCAAACCAGACGAGTCCCTCTGGCCAGCCCCCAGTGGAGGCTGCCAGGCCCTGCTCTGGGTCCCACTGTGGGGCCTCCACTCCTGCTGAGCCTGCATCCCCAGCACACCCTCCTCAAGGGCCTGCGACTTGCCCAGGCACAGGGGGCTAATCTCACCCAGGATGGAGGAAGATGGTTTGCCAGCCCAGGACTGAGGCCGGCACTGGGAACTCCCTGGGAAGGGGAGACATCACTGTGAACCATGCCCATGTGAAGGACCTTGTTTAGGTTGGCTCAATCCTACAAGGAAGGTGATAATCAGAACAGACAACTCTTGTTTAGCATGTACCCTGGGCCTAGCACCTTCTAAGCACTTCACATACATAGTCTTAACAGTGAGTGGGTGTTAGTACCACCTCCACTTTCCAGAGGTAGCTGTGCTACCGCTCCTCCGTTGCCCATGCTCAGATAAAGGTGGATGAGTAAATGACAATCAGCTTCACTTCCCCGCTTGGAAGAAATGAGGCAGAGAAGAGAGGCGACTCGTCATCCGTTGTCTGCGGGACGGTCCCAAGCCTGGATTTGAACACAGGTCGGCCTGATTCCAGGGCCAGATTTCTTTTTTTGGTTGGTGGAGGTGTGGGGGCACCCGGCAGGAAGGCTCCATGTTCAGCAGGAGTGCTGGTGCCTGAGAAAAATGGCCTCACCAAGCGCTCTTCATTCTTTCTGCTTCCAGGTAGAGATGTGATGTCATTTTAGTACTCTTTTCGGGAAGTTGACCAAAAGAAGCGGCCATCTCTCGCAACGTGGGGATGTTTGAGTTTCCTCTGTGATAAAGCTTCAGCTGCTCTCCCCATCCGCTTCTGCCCTCCTCTCTATTCTGCTGTTGTTTTCTTTTTTCTTTTTTTTTTTTTTTCCATTGCATTATCTGCCTTCTAGCATGTTCCAGTTTCCCAGGCCACTGCCTGTCATCTGGCCTCCTGGCTGGAACATCAGCCCCACTAGGGCAGGGACCTTGTCTGTCTTGTGTTCGGCCTACAAAAGTGCCCAGCACCCAGTAGGATCTCATGGGCTTCATGTATAAAACTTTTTTTTTGTTTTAAGACGGAGTCTCACTCTGTCACCCAGGCTGGAGTGCTGTGGTGCAATCTTGGCTCACTACAACCTCCACCTCCCGGGTTCAAGCGATTCTCCTGTTTCATCCTCCAGAGTAGCTGGGGAAACAGGAGCGTGCCACCATGCCCAGCTAATTTTTGATATTTTTAGTAGAGACGGGGTTTCACCGTATTAGCCAGGATGGTCTCCATCTCCTGACCTAGTGATCCACCTGCCTCGGCCCCCCAAAGTGCTAGGATTATAGGCGTGAGCCACCGAGACCGGCCATTTATAAAACTTTTGTTGATGAATACATGAATCACCAACTGAAAATAAATTTCGATCAAGCAAACCAAATATAAGGCAGACACAACTGTCTTGAACGTCAACATAGGCCTGGCACAGTGGCTCACGCCTGTAATCCCAGCACTTTGGGAAGCCGAGGCAGGTGGATGACCTGAGATCAGGAGTTCGAGACCAGCCTGGCCAACATGGTGGAACCCTGTCTCTATTAAAAATACAAAAATTAGCTGGGGGTGGTGGTGTGTGCCTGTAATCCCAGCTACTTGGGAGGTTGAGGCAGGAGAATTGCTTGAACCCGGGAGCGGAGGTTGCAGTGAGCTGAAAATGCACCACTGCACTCCAGCCTGGGCGACAAAGTAAGACTCCTCAAAAAAAAAAAAAAAAAAAAAAAAAAGTCAGCATAAATGGGCCAGGTGCAGGGGCTCACACCTGTAATCCCAGCACTTTGGGAGGCTGAAGTGGGCAGATTGCTTGAGCCCAGGAGTTTGAGACCAGCCTGGGTAATATGGCAAAACCCTGTCTCTACAAAAAATTTAAAAATTAGCTGGGTATGGTGGCGCATGCCTGTAGTCCCAGCTACTTGGGAGACTGATACGGGAGGATAGCTTGAACTTAGAAGGTCAAGGTTGCAGTGAGCTGTGATCACGCCACTGCACTGAGAGTGAGACCCTATCTAAAAAAAAATAAAATCAGCATAAATGTTTTAATGCCACACTAGAGTGTCCCTGAGTTATTAATCTGTAAACTTGTGGTTGGAAATTCTTTTTCAACCAGTTTGTTTTCGATGTTTTTCCAGGGGCCAGAAAGAATTAGAAAACAAATAAAACATGGTCTGACAGCAGCACAGACATCAAATGCTCAGAGTAATTGCAAATTTAAATTAAAAAAAGAAAAGAGTTAGGCCGGGCGCGGTGGCTCAAGCCTGTAATCCCAGCACTTTGGGAGGCCGAGGTCCGGAGATCGAGACCATCCTGACTAACATGGTGAAACCCCGTCTCTACTAAAAAAATACAAAAAACTAGCCGGGCGAGGTGGCGGGCGCCTGTAGTCCCAGCTACTCGTGAGGCTGAGGCAGGAGAATGGCGTAAACCCGGGAGGCGGAGCTTGCAGTGAGCTGAGATCCGGCCACTGCGCTCCAGCCTGGGTGACAGAGTGAGACTCCGTCTCAAAAAAAAAAAAAAAGAAAAGAGTTTAAAGAAATAACAAAACTGTTCAAAAGACCAGAAAATTTTGGGTTTGGATTCAAGATTCACAAAAAGTTATCCAAAAACTCCCCAAAAATTCTGAGAAATGGACAGAAACATTTTAAGGGATGTAGCAGGTTGTAAAATGACCCTGGAGCACACAAAATTCCAGTAAGGAAGAAGCCACAGGTTGTGGGGAGATCTGCCGTTGGACAAAAATGTCATATCCCGGCTATGTGCAGTGGTTCACGCCTGTAATCCCAGCACTTTGAGAGGCCGAGGTTGGCAGATCAAGAGGTCAGGAGATCGAGACCCTCCTGGCTAACACGGTGAAACCCCGTCTCTACTAAAAATACAAAAAATTAGCCGGGCCTGGTGGCGGGCGCCTGTAGTCCCAGCTACTCTGGAGGCTGAGGCAGGAGAATGGCATGAACCCGGGAGGCGGAGCTTGCAGTGAGCCGAGATCGTGCCACCGCACTCCAGCCCGGGCGACAGAGCGAGACTCCTTCTAAACAAAACAAAACAAAACAAATGTCATATCCTTCCCACGGGTGTTTGGTCAAAGTCCCTGAAACAGGCCTCTGTGAGCTGAGACCCTCCTCATCTCAGCCTGGTGGTCCTTACTGAAGGGCTCCTCCCTAGCCTCAACCTTGTCCTCCCAGGGAGGCCCTGAAGGCTGGTCCCAGGACCACAAACCCCAGCTCCACTTTGGGAGCCTGACTGTGGGCCACTTCCCACCATCTGGGAGGTCCTCACATGCCCTATACACATACATACACACACACACATGCACGTTCCTACCTCATGCCCTCTCCTAATCTCTACAGCTGTTGCACCCATGTCACCTCCTCCAGGAAGCCTTCCCAAACAGACCAGTGCACCTACCAGTGTCAAAGCCCCCTCGAAGCTCATCACTCCCTGTCTTGACCTCCACATCTTGACCTCCACACGGTCAGCATTGTCTGTAGTTTCTAGCCCTGGGCCCCATAAGCAGCTCTTCTTCCCTCTGCCCGGTGCCAGGCCTGAGCTAAGAAGCTTTGTGTACCTTCTCGGGACCCTCACGACACCTCATGACACAGAACGCTGAGGCCCAGAGGGGAGAGGCTTCCGCTCTGTCCTTGCAGTGGGACAAGGGGGTCTGGGATTCCAATCTTGCCCTAAATTGGGGATTAGGGATGTGAAAAGTTGGGGATTAGGGGTGTGAAAATCTAGGGGTGTCCCTGGGATCCACTTCATGACTTTCTCTCCCTGGAGAGAAGCCAAAGGAAGGGCTTCCGCATTCACAACCGACCCCCCAGATCTGCTCTGCTCGGTTTAGCAACCACAGGCCATAGGGAGGCAGCCTTCCCAGCCCCAGCCCGGGTCTCCTGCAAGGAATTTACTTTGCAAATGTAAATATTTGCTTCTGGTGGCCAGAGCCAGGGGTTAGGGTCAGAGCTGGGGCTGGGAGCTCCAAGAACCCTCCAGCTCCATCAGGAGCCTCCAGGAAGGCTTAGTCTATGTCCGGCCTGGCCTCCTCTTCAGGACAGGCAAAGGTCCTATTCAATTCTGTGCACTCACTTTATATGTGGCCCATGCCAGGCACTGGGGATGTGGGAGTAACGGTGGCAGGATGGGGGTCAACCTAGCCAGGTGGGAGCACCCAGAGGGCTTCAGGCAGAGCAGTGACTTGCCGGCCACTGCCAAGGCCATGTATGAGAGACAAAGCCGGTGTGGGCAGGGGGTTCAAACAGAGGGAGGGTGAGGTTCAGGGGATGCAGGCATGGGCTGAGAGAGTGGAGGAGGCAGCCACACAGTCGGCTGGGCATGCAGGATGGGCTGGCAGGAGGTGTGGGTTGTCGGGACTCCCAGGAGTGGGGGTGGCTGGGTGGTGGATGTGGGTGGATTTGCAGTGGCTAGCCCTTGGATTCTGAATCTGCAAAGTAAAGCTCAGACTTAGCACCATACCAGGAGCCTGGTTAGGATGAAAGAGATGAGTGTGGAGAGTGCCCAGCCCTGGATGGTAGAAGAGACCAAGGAGCCCAGGAAGGGCCTGGGCTAGAACCTCAGTCTGTTTGAAGGCTATTTTAAAATTTTATATTTAGAGGCAGGATCTTGCTCTGTCACCTAAGCTGGAGTGCAGTGGCAGGATCACAGCTCACTGCAGACCTGAACTCCTGAGCTCAAGCAATCCTCCTGCCTCAGCCTCCCGAGTAGCCAGGACTACAGGTGTGCACCACCATGCCCAGCTAATTTTTAAACTTTTTTTTGAGATAGGGTCTTGCTATGTTGCCCAGGCTAGTCTTGAATTTCTGGCCTCAAGTAATCCTCCTGCCTTGGCCTCCCAAAGTGCTCGGATTACAGGTGTGGGCCACCGTGCCTGGCCCATTCTTAGGCTATTTTGTGGTCAACCTCAGGCAAGTGTCCCCTCTCTGGCTCCTCTTCTTGGAAGACAAGGGCTGTGAATAATCATGGATGGGGAAAAAAATATGTATGCTGGGGACAATGGGACCTATGAGGGGGAAGCAGAGGCAGTCCAGCTCCATGGGGTCCATAGGGAGGGGAAGGGAGGGAGCACTGGCCTCTCTATCTTTCTATCTGGGAGGAGCTGGGGCTGAGACTGGCTTCCGCCAGCCTCACAGCATCCCAGCTTTCTGAACAGGCTCCCAGGGACATCCTCAGCCAGCACTGCTGCAGGGGAAAGACCCCTGGCTGCAGTCAGACTGACCAGGTTTAAGCCCGGCTCCTCAGCTCACAGACTGCTCCCCTGGACAAGGCATTCCCCTCTCTGAGCCTCAGTTTCTGCATCTGGGCCTTCTGTACCATGACGTGATGGCCCCCGTGGTGGGGGAGGGGGGTATGCCTTGCAGCGCCCAGCACGGAGGACCGTGGCAGCTTTCCTTCCCCTTGTCCTGATTACTGCAGGAGGGTCTGGGGCAGGGGGATGCCACAGAACTCAGGTCGGCACCCTGGGGAAAAACCTGGCCACAATACTTGTTTGCTGTGTGACCTTATGTGAGACCCACACCCTCTCTGAGCTTCACTTTCATCATCCGGACAGTGGGGCTGATCTGTCTGCAGGAAGCCTCAAGAGGCAGGGTGTCATGGGGGTTACTGCAGCAGCCCCACTGTCAGCAGAGCTCACCAGCCCAGGTACTCAGGGGGTCAGACCCAGGCCCAGAAAAGCTGATTGTGGGGCTCGGCCCGCCCTCCTGACATGGCCCTGGCATTGCGCCCACCCCTGCCTGGCCCACTTAGCGCATTCTGGCCTTGGTTCTTCCTCACCCATTGTTTCTGATAAGCCCTATTGTTTCTGATGAAAGGGGGCCAGGTGATAGCCTCCGCCAGCCCCACCTCCTGAGGCCTGGGGGCACAGAAGCTTGCTCAGACAGGTCCCGATCCTGGCTCTCACCAGCTGAGTGACCTCGGGCCAGTCCCATCACCTCTCTGAGCCTCAGTTTCTCCATCTGTAAAATGGAGCCCATTCTAGCCCCTTCTCCACAGGTTGCCATGGACATCAAATGAGACAATCCTCATTTGTCACAAAGTGAACATCCCCATTCTGCAGAAAACCAGGGCCCAGCACTGTGAAGTCCTTCACTAGAGCCCACCAGCCTCACATAGACTCAAGGTCCATTTCTTGATTGTGAAGTGGGGTCTCAGAGGCAGGAGGCCATGGAATCCTCAGCATGGGGTGGGTGGTGGGGGCGCAGGATGGGAGCGGAAGACATTTGTGGAGCATCTACCATGAGCCAATCATGAGTGCTACTTCTTCATGCTGGGTGACTTCCAGATAAAGCCAAGGTTCAGAAAGAAGTGACTTGCCCCAAGTCACACAGCAGAGTGCAGCTGATTTAGGGCTGGATTCCGGAATGGCAGGTGTTCCCTTTCCTCCTTTGGCCCACTGCAGGCTGCCCTGGGCCCTGTTGGCCCTCGTGATGCACCTCTACGGCTCCAGGGTCAAGAGACAGCGCTAGGCAGGTGACAAGAGTGGGCACCAGCACAAGAAGCAGCCGGGGAGCCCAGCCTGAACTCAACTGTGGGAGGAAGGGCAGAGACCAGGGTCCCCTGGCAATGTCCCTGTGCCTCCCTGCTCCCCATTCCCAGGACCCCAGCAGAGTTTTCTGGAATAGTGGAAGCATCCACTCACCCACCTCCCTTTCCTCCACAGTCTCCAACATTTCATCCTAGCAACACCCAGGGAGGCAGACTCTTATCATCCTGCCCACTTCCCAGGTGAGGACACTGAGGCTGAAAGTGGGGGAGCCCGGGCTGCTGTGGGCACACACAGTAGCTTGGTGCCTTTTAGTGATGGTGCCTTTCCCTCCGAGTGGGCAGGAGAAGACTGCCTCCTGGAGTGCAGCGCCCCCAAGCCCAGGGCCCTTGCACAATGACTTGCACAACATATGGGAAGTCCCCGGCCCAAGGCCATGCAGCTGGTGTGCAGCAAAGCTGGCCCGGCCCAGAAAGCCTCAGATATCCCATACCCACGCTGGGACCTGAAGGCCCTGCAGAGGGAGCTGGCCAGGTTCCATTGTCTGGCTCATGCCCCTGCCTTAGCATCAGCAGAGCCCCCAGCCCTTGGCCTAGCTCCTGGATTCACGGCCTCCAGCAGCTAGATTCAAGGGCATGGGTGCTGTCCCCACCTGTCCTCTCCCTCACCTGCTCCTTGACGGCCCCAGACCGGGAAGGTCTGCCCTTGGGAGGGGAGCCAGGGACAGAATGGCCTTTGTCTGGAGAGGCCCTGCCTGGCCTAGGCGGCCCCCATGCCCCGGGGATTCGGCCCTCCCCTCCACAGCTCCCCTGCGATCTCCTTGGCAGCCGCCCCTCCTGGCTGGCTCTCCTGCCCCTTGGCCCTACCTGTCTTTCCCTCTCCCTCCCACCAGCGACAAGGGGGTGCCATTCCTGGCTCCCCTTCAAACATCTGTCCACCGCTCCGGCTTCCCACATTGGCCCTGTGGCTGCCTCTCTGCAGGGGTGTTTGGCATGGGGCATCTTGGCACACCCTCTAGCCACTCGGTTTCTCCCCGACTTCACTGGGTACTCCTCTACCCCATGTCAGAACCTGCCAGACCTCTCCCCACTGCGTGGTGAGTTTTGAACACCATCCTCATGGCTGTGTGGCTCTGGGCACTCCACTCCACCTCACTGGACCTCAGTCACCCTATCTGTGAACTGGGCTGTTGAGGGTCCCCAGGAAGTGAAGTGTGCAAATCTCCCAAGAAACACCTGTGAGCTATGGCTTCTGGAAGCACCATGTTCCTTCGAGTCAGAGGCTACATTTTCGCACATTTGTGTTTCTGGAATTGGGGTATGTCCTGAGACTGACGTTCACGTTCATGTGCTGCTTTGGGGGCTGTGAATGCTTCTGTCCCTTGAGCTGTCTCTGAGCCTGGTTCTCAGGATGATTCTGGGCCAGCCCATCCTCTTTAGCGCCATGCTTGGAAACACAGCTCTTGGTGTTCAATAATCTGCTGCTCATGGGTTCAGCCAGGCAGTGAGGATGGGAGGGGCCTGGGCTGCTCAGCAGTGGGGCAGGTGCCTGGAGGAGAGGAGAGGGTTCTGCAGGGGAGAGTGTGGCCAGGTTCCTGGGAGGCCCAGGCTGCCTCCTCTGTGCCCCTGCAGGGTGCTCAGCCCCGAGTCACCCAGAGGTACACACAGTGAAGGCATGTGGGGTGAGAGAAGTCCCTGAGCCTGGGACACGCTCTGCACACAGGGGCCCAGCCAAGCCCTCGCATCCCTGGAGCCTGGGGAGCGGGTGGAGAGCACAGCCTGGCAGACAGACAGAGGTGTGTGCCCCTCCCCTTCCTGAGCTCGGTTTCCTCATCTGCAGGATAGGTAAAACCATTCTTACCTCTCTGACCCATGAACTGACTAAAATGGTCCTCTGCTTCCCCGTAATGTCTGTTACCGTGTCACACGGAAATGTCTGGATGGGCTTTCCCCGAGTGTGGAGGAAAGACTTAGGATGGCATGACTTAAAATGTGAGCTATGCAGCATGTATAAAATTCTTCTGGGTGTCCTGAGAGTCTCCCAAGAGGCAAGCGGTCACCGTGGGGGGCGGTGGGGGGACAACAAGCACTGACTGTGTTTGAGCTGGGCTCTGTGCAGCTAGCCCCAGCAGGCACGGTACTGTGCATGACTCTCTAACAGTTCACGGCTCCATGCACCTGCAGGGAGGCACCTGGCCTGCTGTCGTGGGGCTCTGGGAGCCAGCTGAGCAGTCCTACCTTCCTCGCAGCTCATTCCCGAGTGCCCAGGGCAGCACCTCCACTCACGGGCAGTCACTGTCTTGTACATCACCTTGTATGTGGGTCTCACCACAGTTCTGTAGCTGCAAGAGTCCCCAGGTGGCCCAGCTGAGACAGAGTCCTCCACGACCTCTCCCACTGCCCTGAATACCCATGGGAACAAACCCAGAACCCCCAGGATCCTCTGCTGCCTCCAGTTCCCTTTGGAGGCTCTCTCCTCCTGCATTTTGGGATTCAGCCCTTCCATCCCCCCACCACCTTGCCACAGGGATCAGAGATTGGATACCAGCTGGACAGGAAGACCCTGCAGGTTGGGCTGGCCTGAGCCCAGCAGTGAATACTCACTGAGTAAAGGAATGCAAGCAATGGTGTATCCCTCCCCCAGGAAGCCCTCCAGGGTGCTTCAACAGCACAGGGGATAGGCTGAGAATGGTGTCAGTTGATGCTACCTTTGCTCCACCCACCCTGGGGTCCAGTCTTCCCCCACACTCCCCATGCAGTCCCCCCACCAGGCCTTTGCCCAAACTGTGCCTCCACCTAGAATGCCATCAGCTCCTTCTCCACCTCATTTACCTGCTGCCCGGACAGCTCATGGGCCAGGGGCAGTTCTGCAGCACTCGCTGAAGGTAGGTGCCATTCTGCACATGGCATGAGACGGTGCGGGTCACCACATAGGAGCACCAGTTCCTGAAACAGACCCAAAGAGAGGATACTCAGGTACCATGCAGGGTCCCCTGCCGGGGACTCCGGGAGGATGGGTGAGGACGTCCGTGTTCTCTTCAAGAGCCCTGAATCCCCAGGCAGAGAGACCCCCTGAGCTTGCAAAGTCATTTGGGCCCAAATGGCTGGTGGGAGTCTCTGTGGCTGAGGGGTGGATGTCATGGCCCTGGGGGTGGGGCCGTGCTGAGCGCTCTCGGTAGGTCTTGAGGAATGAACAGCAGGGGAAAGATGGAAGTGGGCCATCTTCCCCTGAGCTCTCCCTCCCCAGTTTCTCTCCTCTCCAACTTTGACCCATCCAGGCCACCATCACTGCCTGGCTCTTACCTGGACAACTGCAGAGAGTGGCCTCTCCATCTGCCCCTCGGTCCCTCCCTAGAGGGAATGTCACAGAATGGAAACCTGCCTACATCCTTGTCTTGCCTACCCAACTCCCCAGCCCTCAGGATTTCCTGTGCCCACACCTGCCACAGGCCTTTGCTGGTGCTAGGCCCTCTGCCTGGAGTGCCCTTCTTCTGCTTCTCCCTGTGGCACTTCCTACCTTCAAAGCCCGGATGTGACATGGCCTATTCCTTCCATCCTTTCCCATTTCCACCCTGACCCGAGCAATTCCAGTGGTGCCCTGCCCTGGCTCCCGCAGCATCTGCACACCTGTCACGCTGAATTAAGCCGCCAATTCGTGCCTGCCCACTCCACCAGCATGCAATAGGAGAGGCCCTGTCTCACTCATCCCCATGTCCCCTCTGTGGGACGGCTGGGTTGTGTAATCAATGCCGCAAGCCCAGAGGACTGACTTCTCCAAACGCCAACTAATAATCAGAGTGCACTGCACATATTGAGCACTTACTGTATGCTAAGGGTTATTTACACTATCTTCTAACGGTGAGGGAGGAAGGTAGGAAGGTACCCCACCCTATTTTACAGAGGGGAAACTGAGGCTTGGGGAGGTGAAGACAACTGCTCATGTCACAGCTGGTGCATAGAGGAGCCAGATTTGAACCCAGCAACATGGATGGCCTAGCCCAGCCTCTGACTCCATCCCAGAGTCTCAGCTCCCGTCTCCTTATCTCCTTGAGCCACGGTCTGTGGCTCTGTGAAGACCCCGGCCTGGGAACCTGCTGACCCCAGGCTTGAGGGCAGGAAGAAAGTCTGGGAAGGGTGGGGGACGCAGGCTGAGAAGGGTCACCTGAAACCTTCCCTCCTTCTCCAGCCCCTGCAAAAAGCACAGGGCCTGTGACCCTGTGCAGGGCCGAGGGCCGCTGAGCACCTGGAATGTCCCAGCCATCACAGAGATTCCCATGCCAAGCATAGTGCGGCCCCCGCTTGCTGCAGCCCTGCCCCCACCCCAGACCACCAGAAGGAGAAACTCCTGGGCCAGGACCAGGCAACTGACTCATTTTAGGGCCCTGTGGAATTCCCTTCATCTTTCTGTGCCACACAGAATCAGTGTTGGAAGAGGAAACAACCTAGGTACAGCCCTGGAGGTGGGCTGGGAGAAGGGATGGTTCGGTTTGGCCCATGAAGCAGGAGAAGCTCCACAGAGCCCTCGGCCAGCCATCCCATGCAGACATGACAGGTGCCTGCTGTGGCACCAACAGAAATGGCACAAAACTGGGGACAGCCTAAACAGCTATGGAGCCACCAGACATGGGAAACCAGATGCTATAACAAAGCCCGAGGTCTCCACGTGCTGATCTGAGACCCAGTTATCACCCCTGGTTACAGGGAGAAAAAAAGCAGACAAAGACCAATGGATGTACAGTGATTGCATTTCTATTACATTAAGAGAGAGACAGAAAGTCAACTATTTACACATGCGGGTACATGTACAGATATGTGCATACAAAGTGAGAAAAAGATGACACTCTTTTCTCAAACTGCCACCTCTGGGAGCAAGGAAGGCTTTCTATCTGCTCTGTCTCCTACACAAACCATAGCTATGTTTATCATGGTTGCTGCACGCCAGGAGCTGTGCCCAGAGCCTTCTACGTGTTAGCTCAGTTAATTCTCATACTCTATTAAAAAGCCACTTTAGGCCGGACACAGTGGCTCATGCCTGTAATCCCACCACTTTGGCAGGCCGAGATGGGTGGATCACCTGAGGTTAGGAGTTTGAGACCAGCCTGGGCAATATGGTGAAACCCTGTCTCTACTAAAAATATAAAAAATTAGCTGGGTGTGGTGGTGGGAGCCTGTAATCCCAGCTACTCAGGAGGCTGAGGCAGGAGAATTGCTTGAATCTGGGAGGTGGAGGTGGCAGTAAGCTGAGATCGTACCATTGCATTCCAGCCTGGGCAACAAAGCGAGACTCTGTCTCAAAACAAACAAACAAACAAACAAACAAAAAACCCAGCTGTTTTACAGATAGGAAGACTGAGACTCTGGGGTCCAGGACTTGCCCCAGGAACCCACAATGGGCCACGCAGTCAGGGTTGGAACTCAAGTCCCTCTGGCTCCAGAGCTTGCACTCTCAACCCCAGGCCACAAGTGTTTCTCCTAATGAGTAGGTGAAGATTTCAGCCCTTTTGGAGGCTGAGGCAAAGAGGATCGCTTGAGGCCAAGAGTTCAAGACCAGCCTGGGCAACATGGTGAGAACCCCATCTCTATAAAAAATTTTTTTAAAACTAAAAAAAGGTCGGGTGCAGTGGCTCACACCTGTAATCCCAGCACTTTGGCAGGCCAAGGCAGGTGGATCACTTGAAGATCAGGATTTCAAGACCAGCCTAGGCAACATGGCAAAACCCTGTCTCTACTAAAAATATAAAAGTTAGCTGGGCGTCATAATGTGCACCTGTAATCTCAGCTACTTAGGAGGCTGAAGCAGGAGAATCGTTTGAACCCGGGAGGCAGAGGTTGCAGCGAGCCCAGATCGCGCCACTGCACTCCAGCCTGGGCAGCAGAGCAAGACTCTGTCTCAAAACAAAAAACCAACCAACAAACAAAAAAACCAGAGCTGTGGTTTTGAACCTGTTAGGGTTGAATATGGAGAGTGGGGGCATAAGCCTCTTTAGAAAATTGCTATGAATCGTGGCTCCTCTCCAGAAATGTGCATAAAACTTGGTGTATAGGTTAAGGGGATTCAGAGGCTCCTTGGAGCCTATGTGACACTCACCAGGCTGGCCCAGGGGCTTCACGAGTGAAGGAGGGAGGGAAGAAGAGGACAATCTGGGCAGAGGGCAGTCGGAAGCTCTGGAGACAGGAAAGGGCCCCTGGATACAGAATGAATGCACTATGCCAGTGAGCAGACGCTCGCAAGCACACAGTACCTGTGCACACAAATGCACGTACACACATGCACTCACAGGCACACAGGGGCAAATATGCATTGCAAGGAGCACGTGCACACAGACACACACCGACACACATAGCATATGACACACAAGGCCATGGACACACGACCGCTCAATGCACAGTGACACAGATCCACCACACACAGATACATACACCCAACGAATGCAACACAGGCACCACAGGGCAAAGTACGGCAGCGCAGTGAGCACGTTCACGACAGCACACATTAGGCATAGTGTACACACAATCGCCATGGACACACGGGCCTCCATGTGCACACACAGATCCACATAAACACACAGCTACATACCCGCACACAAACGCACACAGACAGACTAAGGCAAATCCAGCAGGACACTTAATCACAGAAATGACCGTCCTCCCTGCACACAAATCCATACCTGCAGATACAGGGCTCTGTGCCCTCATACATTCACACACACACACACTCATCGGCTCTGTCACACGGACGCAGACAGACCAAAGCAGGCCCAGAAGGGAACACAGTCACAGTCAAACCTCCTCCCTGCAAATGCGTTCACATTTGCACACACACTGACACACCCGCACATGCACACACACACGCATGCCGTCTCGCATGGACGCAGATAGGCTGAAGTTGTGATCTCTAGACATGTCCACACAGGGCCCCGCAGTGCACATGTGGGCACACGTGTACACACACACACATACACTCTTCTCACATGTACACAAACAGGTGAAGGCAGGCCCAGCAGGGCACTGTTGGCCATCTTATCACACATATCTATACAGGCACGCACAGAACCATCTGCCCTCACACACACATGTGGACAACAGCCCTCACATGCCCTGTCCCCAGACTAGGCCGGGAGAGGTGGGCCTGTGATGGTCCACAATAGCCAGAGCTGTCCTTCTTTTTACCGGGGGGGAGCTAGAGAAAAAAAAACAGTATTTTTCCTGCTTCCTTAATTAAAATCTCAACCATTGGTGCGTGAGTGTAGTCACAGCTACTTTGGAGGCTGAGGTGAGAGGATCGCTTCAGCTCAGGAGTTTGAGGTTGCAATGAGCTATAATCATGCCACTGCACTACAGCCTGGGCAATAGAGTGACACATTGTCTCTTAAAAAAAAATCTTGGCTGGGCGTAGTGGCTCATGCCTGTAATCCCAACACTTTGGGAGGCTGAGGCTGGCGGATCACCTGAGGTCGGGAGTTCGAGACCAGCCTGACCAATATGGAGAAACCCCGTCTCTACTAAAAATACAAAATTAGTCAGGCGTTGTGGCTCATGTCTGTAATCCCAGCTACTCGGGAGGCCGAGGCAGGAGAATCGCTTGAACCCAGGAGGCAGAGGTTGCAGTGAGCCGAGATCATGCCATTGCACTCCAGCCTAGGCAACAGGAGTGAAACTCTGTCTCAAAAAAAAAAAAAAATCACCATGTGGGTCCCTGCCTGGTTGCCACAATCTGGACTGTGCTTGAATCCTCTCTTTAGGAGACATGGAGCTGGTGGCCGGCTAGCCAGACCTTTTGGACAGGAGAGGACACTCATGCCAGGTGGAGTTCAAGTTCAGCCCATTGCACCCTCCATCTGGGGATCACTAATAACCACCCCATCCCCCAGCTTGAGGACCCCAGCCCCAGGACTCCTAGCATCAGCCCGAGCTTCTCCACAGGGTCCTAGCCTGGCCCTGCCACCCTCCTGCTCCCCTATCCACCTTCCAGAGGTAGCAGGAGGCTCTTTCTAAAGTGCAGACCTAAGGTTGCCAATACCCACTGTGGGGTTCGCAGCCCACCATGACTCCCTATAGCCCTGCAAGCACGGTTTTCACTTTTTTTTTCTTTTTAGATGGAGTCTCGCTCTGTCGCCCAGGCTGGAGTGAAGTGGCACAATCTCGGCTCACTGCAACCACCACCTTCCAGGTTCAAGTGATTCTCCTGCCTCAGCCTCCCAAGTAGCTGGGATTATAGGCACTTGCCACCACGCCCGGCTAATTTTTGCATTTTTAGTAGAGACGGGGTTTCGCCACATTGGCCAGGCTGGTTTCAAACTCCTGACCTCAGGTGATCCGCCTGCCTCGGCCTCCCAAAGTGCTGAGATTATGGGCATGAGCCACCGTGCCCGGCCTGTCCTTACTTTTTATTCTGCTAGCCTCTCATGCACACTCATGCAGCCCCTTCTCCCATCTCTGATCTTAGCATATGAAGGTCCCTCTGCCTGGAAAGCCCCTTCCTCTTGCCCCAGGAAATTCTTATTCATCCTTTGGGTCTCAGCCCTCAGGCCCACACAGGGGTTGGCCATCACCCATTAGCCACTCACAATAGCCCTGGGCTTTACTCATGAAGGTGCTGGAGGAGGGCATGAGCTGGGACCAAGTTTGTGTAGGGCTCAGCCTGAGGATGCTCAGTGATGTTTGTTGAATGACTGAATGATGGAGAACAGGCAGCAGCTCTGGGCAGAGTAGCTGGGACCCGAGACAGGTTCCACAGATGAAGTGACCCATCCCCATGTGCTCCATCCCTGCAGCCCCTGGGGGCTTCCTTCCCTGGGTGTCGTCATTGATAAGCTGCCCAAGAGCTGGATGAGGCTGGGCAGTGGGGTGGGTGAGGGCAGGGGCTGGGAAGAGGCGGCACTTCCCTCCTGGACCCACCACTTCTGTCCACTCAGCACCTCCAGGCCCCTAGAGGCCTCCAGGAGGGGAAAAACAGGCCAGACCAGCTCAGCCTGGCACCAGCCACCCCACAAGGGTCCCCCACCTACACCCACACTCCACCCCCTGCCACGAGGGGCCCAGTGGACTTTGTCTACGTAGGGCCCAGGGCTGCGATCTGGAACAGTGATAGGGGCTAATTGCAGGAGGCAGCCAAGCGGGCCTGGGGCCAAGGGCCATGATGAAAAAGAGAAGAAAGGACCAGGCGGGTGGGGGTGCTGTGATGAGAGCCAGAGCCCCACAGTGGGGGCGAAGTTCCAGCCCTGGCTCTGCTGCTTCCTAAATCGGTGACCTTGAACAAGGCCTTGACCCTTTCTGGACCTCATTTTGTCCATCTGCAAATGGGGACAGCAGAATTTCCTCCAGTGGGGTAAGCTTCACTCAAAACCCTTAGCACAACGCTAACAGCTATTGTTCATTCCTGTTCCTGGACTGAGGGGCTCAGGCCCGCACATGGGCGCCACACCCAGAAGCTGTGGTCCAGGGGCTTTCCTGGGGCTTGGGGACACCAGCACAGTACCTTCTTCACAAGGTCTTCCCCTTTGAATAGGGATTATCAGGTTCTACATTTTACAGAGGGGGGAAACTGAGGCTCCAAGAGAAAGCACCTACCCGGGTTACTCCTGTGGGCATCAGCTGGGATTGGGGCCCCCTAGAGAGAGGCTGGGGCAGATCCCTTCCATTTTAGAGCCCTCCATTCTCCCTGATCCTAGGATTTGTCTAAAGGAGGCCAGCACTGCAGGGGCGAGAGGTCTGGGCTGGTGAAGGCTTGGACCCTCAGCTGAAATGCTGAGATAAGTGGTTAAAGGACGCGGGCTCCAGGCTTGGAAGGACCTCAGCGGGGCAGGAAGCAGCTCCAGGAGCAGGGGCAAGTCAAGGCAGCTCTGCATAGCCCTTGGGCACCCTGGTTCCGGGGGTCTCCAAGTGTCACCACATTCCTGGGGCTGGGGGCGGCCCCCTGGATGCCTTCCCAGGCCAACCCCTCCCAGGACAAAGCCTCTTTTCTGCCTCTGGTCCCTCGGCTGCCAAGGGGTGGCTGGGGTGCTGGGATGTGGGTGGCAGGATGGCTGACAGGGCATGACATCCCCATGCTGTCTCTAGCAACGCGGGGATGGGGCCACAAGTGGAGGTCCTGGTAGCCCACAGACTCCTCAAGCTCCAGGTCCCTACCCCCATGTAACATGATTGATAGCAGGAACCACTGCAGGTGAGGCCCGGTACTGGTCCTTCCCATGAGGAAAGAAGGAAACTGAGAGCAAAACTGAGACCCAGGGCCAGGAAATGACCCACTTGAGGTCACACATCAAGCCTGTACCAGCACGGAATTCTGTCTCCATTCTGTCCGAGCCTGGAGCCCCTAACTCCTAATCATGACTACAAACCTTTCCTGGTGCCCCCAAGCCAACAATCTCTTTCCCTCTTCCAGGAGGGCTGCTGGGTAGAAAAAGCCACTGGATTTGGAAATTGACTGGTCTGGATTGAGGTGCCACTTTTCCTCTATAGGCCTCAGCCTCCTTATCTGTACAATGGGTGCAATAGCATTGCCAACAGGGCTTTTGGAATGCTCAGGCTACTGATGGGCTTCTGTCAACACATGGAGTGACGGTCCCCAGTGACCACCAGATACCTGGTTATAGCCACCATCCTGCGCCCACCCAGGACACCCTGGGAGGTGAGAAGCCTAGGCTGGGAAGCCCTGCCTTGAACTGGCTGCAGGGCAGTCTGGGCCTTAAGCTGTGCTACCATCATCCTGAGCCTGACAGCGGGATTTCTGAGTTAATAGTCTCTCTCTCTCCTCTTAGCATCTGGGATTCTGGTGGCTCACATCCATGCTCTGGGCAGGTCATGTTCCCTCTCTGAGCCTCATCTTCCTCCTCTAAGAAACAGAATCATAAAAAACATACCTCCAAGCAGCTGGGAAGATTCTGGAGCTGATGAATGCAGGTAATGGGGCCGACTCAGGCTAACTGTGGTCTGCACACGATAGGTGGTGGCTGTGACATCCGCCACACGTCCACCCCTGTCTCAGACAACTGCTCTTCTGGCCTCTGATGCTTCAACCACCTCCATCCTCCAGCCCTGCCCATGTCAACCACTCTTGCTAGCCCAGCAGGGGCATGCTGGCCCCTGACCACTGGGAAAGGAGAATTTCTGAAAAGAATTAAAGAATTGAGGCCGTAGGGGGTGGGGGCCGTGCAGGCCTTTGAATGGGATGAAAAGGCCTGGAGAGGCCTGGCTACTCCAGATTGTCTGCCTTGGACAACGGCGGCTGGCCTTTAAGAGGGGACCCTGGTGGGGGTTGCAGTCAGGACAGAGGCCAGGGCAGGTTCAAACACTGTCATCAAGGACAGAAAGGCAGATTTGCAACCCAGCTCTTCAATGAATAGCCCATGAGTCTAAAACATGATGCAAATTCTCTAGGGTCTCGGTTTGCTTCTCTGTTGAATGGCGACAGTTTTCCCTACCTCATTCGGTCCTTGCAGGATTGATGAGGACACTATACACAATAATGGGCCCCACCATGTCAGGTTCTGGGAGCTCCTCCCTAAAGGCCAGAGGGGAGGAAGTTCGCGGCCACTAGGAGAGCAGCAGGAAGACTGTGCTCCCTCTTTTCTCTGCCCAAAATGCCAGGTCCCTGGGGAGCCTCGACACTGACCCACTGGGCTGTGAGACTCCACCCCAGTCCCTCCTCCGAGGGAGATAAATAGCCTGGGTACAAAACAAAAACAAAAACAAACAACAAACAAACAAAAAACAGGAACAGAGTAAAGGGGAGAGGGGGTCCACGAAGGGTCGGCTACGAGGTGTCATGGGCCTTTCCCAAGTGCAGGGGGAGGGGCCCTAGGGACAGGGGGATAGAAGGGTCAGGGCTTCGCCCTCGTTGCGCCGCTTCCTCCTCCTCTCGGGCTCCGGGGTTTAAAGGGAGGGAGTAGGGGAAACAGGCAGCTCCAACACATGGAGTAGGGGACCCCCGCACTCGCGGGAGCCTCAGCCGGACCCTGCCCTCACCCAGGCCGGCACTGAGGTTAGGAACTGGATCGCTCTCCCGATCCCGGCCCTGCACGGAGGTGGGGACGTGTGCGCGCCGGGAACCCCAGCCAGCGGGGTGCAGAGGCGCGGGGAGCCCTTACCTGCGTCCGGAGAACGGGGCTGCCCCGATGCTCCACGCAGCGCCGCCTCCCGGGAGCAGGAGCCCGAGGCAGAGCAGCGCCCAAGCCCGCGGGCCGCCCATGCTGCACCAGGCGCCCTCCGCGCGCGGCCCCTCGCTGTCGCCGCCCCTAGCCTGTCCTCCCCGCCCGCCTGCCCGCG
>NW_016816945.1:1368746-1450795 GCF_001698545.2 Rhinopithecus bieti
CGCCCGGCCCCTCGGCGCGGCCCCCCGCCCCTGCGCCGTCGCTGCCAACCCGGAAGGAGCCCGGAGGGGCCCGGGCGCCCCAGCCAGGAGGCCCGCCAGGTGTCCACCTGAGCCCCACACCCTGCGCCGCGGGGCCCTTTTGGGGGCGGGGTGCCAGCTCCGGGGTGTCCTCCCACTAGTTGTAGACTGGGAAACAGGCCCGGGCCACGGTCCCAGACGCAGCCGGACCCGAACCCGCCTTGCCTGAGTGAATGATATCAGGGACTCATCCTTTTTTAACACCTTTGCAGGATCCAGCCCTCCAAGGAAAGCTTCCTGAGCAGTGCGTGCCATGTGTACTGGGCACCTCACGGCGGCCACTTCGCATCCTGTCTCAAGTGAATCTTCAAGCCACTCTGCTGGAACTGGGTGCAATATCCCCATTTTACAGAAGAGAAAACTGGGGCCCAGGCACTCACAGTCTCCCTAGAAGGAGATCTGGGTGGACCCCATAAATGCAGGGTCTGTTCTTATTCTCATTTTACAGGTGGAGAAACTGAGCCACAGAGAGGAGCTGTCATTTACTTGAAGCACCGTGGCAGGGGTTTGGCAGAGCCAGGATTTGTACCCACATCACCTGACTTGGGAGAGTACCAGCTCTTAACCACAGCACTTTGGTCAAAGCCTTGATTTCACCATATGTAACAAGGTAAGAATTGGCGTTGAGTGGTTTCTTCATCTGGGGTACATGGATGGGCTTCTGGGGGAAGGGCTCCGCATCCCCCAAAGGTATACGTAAGCGTAGTGTGTGTGTGCGGGGGTACATGTTTGTGTGGTATGTTAGAGAGGACCCAGACTCCCATTTCCCAGGACAGTCTCTAATCCCACCTTCTGCCTGCATCGATGGACAATAGTTAGGCCTGGGTTGGGGAAGCCCTTGCCCAGCTTGGCTCTTTCCTGTTATGGCTTGTCCAGACCCACGGTCCCGTCTAGAAACACTCCCCAGAAAGGATCTGCCAGTCACTGGATTGCCCCTCCTGGACTCACCAGGGGCAGGCAGCATAGGCCACCATAGGCAGGCAGGCAGGATGGGGATCCATCACCAGTGTGTCCACATAGAGAAAGCTGATGCCGTCTCAAGGGACAGGTAGTGAGAGCTGTTTTCAAACCCTGACTCTACTACTTCTGCTCCAGTTAGCTCAGGCAAGTCCTGCCCCTCTTGGAGCCTCAGTGTTTCTTTTGCAGTGAGGACAGTTGTACATTCCTTACAGGAGTGTGGGAAAGATTGAGATATGGTAATGGCCTGTCACCCCCTCTCCTCTACTACACATGGTCCCCCAAGGGCTCCCACTCCCTCCAATGACATCACCATGGTGCCAATGTTGCCCCCTTGGGGAGCTGTTGCCCTCCTTTTCACATGAAATTTTGGGGCATCTCCTGTGCCATCTCTCTGACCTCCAAGAAACGCAGCTTCATACCTCTCTGGTTAGCCCTTGTTTTTGACAAAGCTAGATCAATGACTTAACACCTTGGGTAATTCGTCACTCCTGAGAAGCCATGTCCCCAAGAGGATGCCAGACCTGTCTGAAACCCCAATCAAGGGACCCAGATAAAAACCCATCACCCCACGGGGTGCTTTGAGCTGTTTAGGAAGCTCAAACATGCAGCTGTTTAACACACAGCTGTTTAGGAAGGAGAAGCACTGGATAATGTCTTGGAGGGACTGAGAGGTGTCTGGGATGCCAGATGGGTGCCAGAGAATGAGGAGGCACCGCTAGGTCTGTTTGCAACATGTCCAAGATGCTCCTGCGATTAATGGCATTCATTTCTTTTTCTTTTTCTTTTTTTCTTTTTTTTTTTTTGAGACAGAGTCTCACTCTGTCGCCCGGGCTGCAGTGCAGTGGCGCATCTCAGCTCACTGGAAGCTCCGCCTCCTGAGTTCACGCCATTCTCCTGTCTCAGCCTCCCGAGTAGCTGGGACTACAGGTACCCGCCACCGCGCCCGGCTGATTTTTTATATTTTTAGTAGAGATGGGGTTTCGCCATGTTAGCCAGGATGGTCTCGATTTCCTGACCTCGTGATCTGCCCGTCTCAGCCTCCCAAAGTGCTGGGATCACAGGTGTGAGCCACCACGCCTGGCCTATGGCATCCACATTTCTTAACCAATGCCATCAAACGAGTGGCAGACTCAGGCCTCTGCAGCATTTTCCCAGCAAGAGACTCTCCTGGTAAAAGCTGTTCTCAACATTTTCACATCAGAGAGCGGCCTGTCCTTGCTGAGGCTGGGATTCCCAGGTCCAGGGTATTTATTTATCACTAAAGACTGACCTTGTGGCTGTGTGACCTAATGGTTACCACCCCACAAGCCCTGTGACCCACAGGCCTGGGTGTCAATTCCAGAGCAACCTCTGGGAGCTGTGTGAACTGAGACAAGTCACTTCCCTTCTCTGAGTCTCATTTCTTTGCCTGAAAAAACAAGCCATGGGACCTTTTTTTTTTTTTTTTTTTTTTTTTTGAGACAGGGTCTCACATTGTCACCCAGGCTGGAGTGCAGTGGCGTGATTTCGGCTCACTGTAGCCTCAACCTTCTGGGCTCAAGCGATTCTCCTGCCTCAGCCTCCTGATTAGCTAGGACTACAGGTGTGTGACAGCACATCTGGCTCATTTTTAATATTTTTTGTAGAAACGGGGTCTTGCTCTGTTGCTCAGGCTGGTCTCGAACTCCTGGCCTCAAGCAACCCTCCCACATAGGACTTTTTAAGGTCCCTCTGGCTTAAGAGTCTGAGCTTCTGGGAAAGTGTGAAAGCTTCAGGTCTCCCTTTGGTGGCCCTGGGGCACAGCTGAAGCCCCCATTTAAGGGCTCACTTTCCTGTTGGATGACAGCCTGCTTTCTGGTCAGTTGAGTGGAAAGACAGGAAATGCCGTGGGGGCCTGGGGTTTTGATTATTTGAGGTTTCAATGTTTGCTGAAACTGAGAGGACAGGGGCCAGCTGGCTTGAGGTCTCAGGGCCTGTCCCTGTGGCGGGGCCTCCCCCCTGCGGGCCTGGTCCTTTCCACTGCCAAGACCAGACCACAACCTCCAGTAACGACAGTAGCTTCCGTTCCCCAGCGCTGACTGTGTGCCAGGCGCTGTGCTAAGCATTTTGCTTATATTGTCTGCTGCGATCCTCTCTGCCACCCGGAAGGCAGCCTTATTGTCCCCAGGTGTGGGGCTCACGGCTAGTGAGTGATGGGTGCCTGCCTATGAGTTTGCCCACCAGACCACACTGCCACCCACCAGCTGAGCCCTGAAGTGGGGCTTCTTTGGGGTAAGCGATAACTTGGCTCACATATGGGGTCCCATCTTGGGGCTGATGAGGCCAGAGACAATGCATGGACATATACCCAGACCTGGACCCACACCCATGGGGACCACACGGGGACACACACAGACACCCTCCTAGGGCAGGCCATGGGATCCGGGAAACACAGCCTGTCTGGGGTGGATTCACTGACGCATCCACCCTCGCCTAGTCCAAACAGGAAATGTTTTATCCTCTTAACAAACAACCTGGGCTACAGCCTCCTTCCCCTGTGAAGTCCCTCGGGGCCGTACCTAAGGGATTCTTTCCTCCCACTGTGTCCTACAGGACTGTCTCTCCAGGTTGGGTGTGCCCTATTGTATCAGCCCTGTGCACACACTAGCTCGTGTGAGCCCAGGTACTCTTCCCATATCGTGCCTGTTCCATAGGTGAGGAAGCAGCCCGAGGGGTGCCCAGAGCCCATGGCCGCAGCCCCCAGGGGTCCCAGGTCTGACGGCCAAGGCAGCGCCTGGACACCATGAAAGGGAAGGGACCGTGTAAGGCCACAGCCTTCAAAGCTGCTGACCAAACAAAGGACAGGGCCCAAGAGCAATGGCTGCTCTCTGCGCTTTTGATCGAGGGTTTGGCCCTCCTGTCCCTGGCTCTCAGAGCTGGGAGCACCCTGCAGGGCCAGGGTTGGGGTGCTGGGAGACCTGGACAGCCTGCAGCTGCCCGGCCAAGTTATTTATGCTCCATGGAGCTGCCCTTCTCATTCACCCAGCTCTTTCTTTCCCCAGAGAGCTGGGACTGGGGCTGGAAGGGAGTAGTGGGAGGAAGGAAGCTGGCAGAAAATCATAAATTAGGGCTGGGGAGGGCCTTCCTGTCCTCCTCTGGAATCTCCCGTTTTGCATCTTTGAGGTGGGTGCAGGGAGAGGACAGCAGAATGGCAGGGCCGGACATGAGCGAGCACGGCAGGACAGGGCACCTCTTGTTGAAGTGAGGAGACCTGGGTGTTCTCTGTGATCTAGAGAGTCCCTTCTCTCGGAACCTCAGTTTCTCCATCTGGAAAATGGAGGTGACATGAGGACTTGGGGACTTTCCTGCAACTGTGCTTTGTTGACTCTGCAGGCGTGGACAGATGAGAGGCTTTCTCCTTAGTAATGTTTGTTCCCCTTCCCCTCCTTTGGCAATTTCTCCTAAATCCTCCCCTTTCTGACCCCCAACCTCCGCCCTACTTGCCTTCTCTCAGGTCCCTTCCTCTGCTTCTCTTTCATCTCCTCTTGCAAAAATGGATGAACAATATCTTCATATGCACCATCCACCCAACTAGGGGGTAGAGGGAAGAGCTGTTGGCTCATTCCTACCAGAGTGTGAATGACTGATATGTTTAAGGTTTAATGTTGGGAGGAGGGAGAGTTAGCAGGGCTTCCTGCCATTTAAACCCTAAATCGTTGGTAGTGGAACTTCCAGGCTGGTGAGGGAAATGTTTGGTGACCAGAGCCTGGGAACATGGCCTAAGACCTTCTGTGTGGGAAGCTGTCCATCTCCCAGCCCAGCGAGGTGAAGCCCACTCCCAGCTGGATGCATCTGAAGAGGCAGCTGTGAGTCCCTGTGGTTGGACAGATCTGGCAGGAGGGAAGGGCAGACCAGAGAAGCCCCTCAGAGTAGAGGCCCTGGAGCTGCCCACCAGCCCTGCCAGTCCCGGGTAGCACCTGCTGGGTCATGAGCATGTGGGCCCACCCCACTTGACAGCCCCAGGATGAATGGGGAGGTGGTGGTGGTGCTGAGAAAAGCAGGAGGAGAATGAGAGTGGTGGGGAGAGAGAAGGAGTCAAAGACAGAGACAGAGAGATATAGTGAGAGACTCTCAGAAGAGGACAGTGTGCCAGGTAGCCAGAGAGAAAGGGAGACAAAGTGATCTAGAGAGATGTCTTCATCTTTCATAGAAGGAGACAGATGGAAAGACAGACAGAAAGACAGACTCAGAAAGAGGGACTCTTTGGGAAGAGGATCCTAGGTGGTTGGTCTCAGCTCCTGTAGGAGCCTGGCAGAGGGAGCAGGACTGGGGCACCAGCCCTCCACCATCCCGAGGCTCATCTGTTCTCAGCACTGCACAGACTCTGGCCTCCCTCAGACCCCCATCCCATGCCAAGGGTGGGGAGCCTGTCCTTCCTCCATCGCCCACCCAGGCATCTGGCAATGGCTGCCTGTGGGCTCTGGGCTGCCTGGGGCTGGAATATATCATGCTTGGGTAGCCCTGTTAGACAGAGCCCTTGGGCCCAGGGGGAATGGATTCCTAACCTGAGGCTTGGTCCTGGGAGTCTTAGGTGGATGGACAGCTATATAGGGGGAGGGGGACCTGACTACAGATTGTCCCTGCCCCACCATCCAGTCAGCCCTACAGGGCTAAGTCTGAGTCCTCCTTCCCTGTGTCCATTCCTTGGCTCCATCCCATCCAGCCTCTGCCCCCTTATGGAATGTGGCATTGGTCTCTTCGATGGCCTCTCGCCTCCTCTCTGATGCTTTCAGTCCTGCAGGATCTTCCCAAAGGCAAATGGAGCCAAGCAACCCTGGGAGGAAAACCTTCCAGTCTTCCTGCTCCTCTTAGGCTGAGAACTGAAGGGGGCCCAGCTTGCTTGTCCTCCCACTGTCCCCAGACCCTGGGACAGACCCCCAGGCCCTGGGTGGGCTTGGGATGTCTCAGTTCCCTAGCCCACCCTTTGCTCTCCGTCTGTCTGCAGGGCTTTCCTGTTCTGTCCCCTCTGCCTGCCAACGCCCGCTTACCCTGCCTGAGCTCACCCTTCAGTCTCAGTTCAGAAATCACCCCCACTCCACCTCTAGAAGGATGTTTCACACCCCCAGCACTGGGTCGTGTGTCCGCTGGGGTTCAGCACTCACAGCATTCTGGGCTGGGGACATCTGTTGATTTGTGTGGTGCCCCTGAAGTATCATAAATAGGCATAGATGCTGAGCCCTTTTTATAACCTTTCTAAGAAGCTGGACAAGATACATCTGGGTGCACAACAATTTCTGTTTTTTTGTTTTGTTTTGTTTTGTTTTAGACAAAGTCTTGCTCTGTCACCCAGGCTGGAATGCAGTGACGCAATCTTGGCTCACTGTAACCTCCGCCTCCGGGGTTCAAGCGATTCTTGTGCCTTAGCCTCCTGAGTAGCTGGGATTACAGACGTGCACCACCATGCCTGGCTAATTTTTGTACTTTTAGTAGAGACAAGGTTTCGCCATGTTGGCCAGGCCAGTCTTGAACTCCTGACCTCAGGTGATTCACCCGCTTCGGCCTCCCCAAGTGCTGGGATTACACTGTGAGCCACTGTGCCAGGCCACAATTTCTGTATAGAACAAAAACACAGCTGACTCTTGAACAACATGGGTTTAAACTGATGAGTCCATTTATATGTGGATTTTCTTCCACCCCTGTCACCCCTTGAGACAGCAAGACCACCCACTCCTCTTCCTCTTCCTCCTCAGCCTACTCAGCATGAAGACAAGGATGAAGGATGAAGACCTTTATGATGAGCCATTTCCATCCTAAAAGCACAAATTTACTGAATTATTACTGAATGCTCTTTTTTTTTTTTTGAGATGGGGTTTTGCTCTTGTTGCTCAGGCTGGAGTGCAGTGGCGTGATCTCGGCTCACCGCAACCTGCCTTCCGGGTTCAAGCAATTCTCCTGCCTCAGCCTCCCAAGTAGCTGGGATTACAGGCATGCAACACCATGCCGGGCTAATTTTGTATTTTTAGTAGAGACGGGGTTTCTCCATGTTGGTCAGGCTGGTCTTGAACTCCTGACCTCAGGTGATCCACCTGCCTCGGCCTCCCAAAGTGTGGGATTACAGGTGTGAGCCACCACGCCCAGCCTTAATGGACTGTTTACGTGATCAGTAAGCTCCTGGTTAGCAGTAGGCTATTAGTAAAGTTTTTGGGGAGTCAAAAGTTATATGCACATTTTTGAGTGTGCATGAGGGGGATCAGTGCCTTAATCCCCATATTGTTCAAATGTCAACTGTAATATGATTAATTGGAGAAAATTTTGCAATGTCTAAATCAGATAAAAAGGCTAATTTTCTCCACATATAAAGAGCTTTTACAAATCAATAACATTTGGTCAATGACTCAATAGCTAAATCAATAAAAGTTGTGAACAGACGACTAACTCAGAATGAAAAGGCTTCACTCAAAAGAAAAGCAATGCGCTTACATATGGTGGCTCACACCTATGAGCCCAGCACTTAGGCAGGCCATGGCAGGATGATTACTTGAGACCAGGAGTTCAAGACCAGTCTGCGCAACATAGTAAGACCCCCTATCTCTACAAAAAACTTAAAAATTAGCTGGTTGTGGTGGTGCACACCTGAGTAAGATCGTGTCTTAAAACAAAACAAAACAAAACAAAACAAAAAAACAAAAAAAGAAGAAGAAGAAGAAGAAAGAGAAAGAGAAAGAAAATAATTCAAATGAAAATCACAATGCAAAGCTGATGGTAGGGACTTAACATTTTTGATAAAATGGGTTGACAAGGGTAAGGGGAAAATGTCACCTTCGTGTGTGCCCTCTTTGGAACACAGTTGGTAAATATATAAAACTGAAAAATGTATACCCTTTTGACCCAGCAATTTTACATTGAGGAAGTTTCTTACAGGTATATTTGCAAAGAACACAAGGAAATTAACTGCAGTAGTATCTGTAGTAGCAAAAGACTGGAAGCAACCTAAATGCCCATTGCAGGAGACTGGTGAATTAAGGTACATCAGCCTGGGCAACATAGCGAGATCCCATCTCTACACAAAATACAAAAATTAGCTGGGCGTGGTGGCACGTGCCTGTAGTCCCAGCTACTGGGGAGGCTGAAGTGGGAGGACTGCTTGAGCCCAGGCCGTCGGGGCTGCAGTGAGCTATGACTGCATCACTGCACTCCAGCCTGGGTGACAGAGTGAGACCCTGTCTAAGGAAAAAAAGAAAAATTAAATACATCCATCAGTGGAATACTACATTGCTGTTAAAAAGAAAGAGGGGCTAAACAAAATGTAGTATATGTATACAATAGAATATTAACCATAAATAAAGGAACACAGCACTGATACAAAGCTACAACATGGAAGAAACTTGGAAACATTATGCTAAGTGAAAGAAGCCAGACATGAAAGGCCATATATTGTATTCCTAAGAGATACACACACTAGGCAAATCCATAGATACAGAAGACAGATTATTGGTTGCCAGCGACTGAGGGCAAGGGATGCAGGGATGTCCACTCATGGGTGTGGGATTTTTTTTTAGGGTGATGAAAGTGTCCTGCAATCAGGTAGTGGTGATGACTGCCCCGCTCTGAATATACTAAAAACCACTGAATTGTACACATTAAAGGGTAAATTTTTTGACATGTGAATTGCATGTACATAAAGATGAGGTAGATCGAAGTGTTTTGATATGGAACTAGTTTCCAAGATCACCTGTTAAGTGAAGAAAGTTAGTACAGCTGTTTAAGTAAAGGATGCTGCCATTTAGGGGAAAATTGCAGGAATATATACCCATCAATATTAATATTTGAATTATGCATTCACTTTCTCTAGAAGGATTCACAAGAAACTGACTGCTTTCAGGAAGGTGAACTGAGGGACCAAGGGTGTTAGGTTTGTTTATTTGGTTTTTTTTTTTCTTCTTGAGTTGAAGTCTTGCTCTGTCACCCAGGCTGGAGTGCAGTGGCACAATCTCAGCTCCCTGCAACCTCTGTCTCCTGAGTTCAAGCGATTCTCCTGCTGCAGCCTCCTGAGTAGCTGGGACTACAGGGGCACACCACTGTGCAGGACTAATTTTTGAATTTTTAGTAGAGACAGGGTTTTACCACGTTGGCCACGCTGGTCTCCAACTCCTGACCTCAAGTGATCCGCCCACCTTGGCCTCGGGTGTTAGTTTTCATTATGAATCCCTTTGCACTGTTTGAAAAAAATTTAGTGCCAAAAAGTATGCATGGCATAGGCACCCTTTGCCCTAAAAATGAAGTGTGTACGTGTCTATGTGTCTGTGTCTGTATATGTTTCTGTGTGTGTCTGTGTGTGTGTCTGTGTGTCTGTGTCTGTGGTGTGTGTGTGTCTCTGTGGTGTGTGTGTGTCTCTGTGGTATGTGTGTGGTTTGTGTGTAAAACAGCAGCCCTAGCTATTCCAGGCTCCAGGAGCTGTTGTCTGCAGCCTGGGAGTGCTCCTGAGTGCTGTGTGGAGGTTTCCATGTAAGTTTCCACCTCCAGGAAGAAAGATGGGGCAGAGGAACCACAAGTGTCAGGGCTAACTCAGGAGCTCCTCTGTATGGGGCCCCAGCCCCAGCCCCAGCCCTGGGAGTCTGTGAGGGTGGCTCCTAAGGGAGATGACCCCCTCCATGCTCTCCCAGGAGGAACCCAGTATCCTTGTCCTCAGCAGGCATGGCCCAGGGCTCCCAGTTGCTAGGGACACACCTGAGTGGAGGCTATTCAGGGCTGTGAGTAGGGGAGATAGGGGCCTGAACAGAGGCAAGGGCCTGTCCCAGGTGGTGGGTTGGCGGGCAGCCAGGGTTACCCCACCCCGGGCCTGCCCTATGTCTGCAAGCTGGGGCCTCACAAAGCTGAAGTTGGCTGTGTCCTGTGTCCTCCCTTGACCCCTTGGAGGGAGGAAAAGGAAGAGAGGGAGAGGGAAAGACAGAGAGACAGATAGTAGTACCAGGAGACACACACACACACACACACACACACACACACACACACACACACACACAGAAGGAGACAGTGTTAGAGATAAAGGGCGACCACTGACCCGCTTTCCACTGTGTCAGCCCCGAGCCTTTATCTATGTGACTGCATGCATTATCACAGCCACCCCCGGAGGAGGGATCTGGCACAGGAAAGGGAGGCCAGCGAGGGTGGCAAACTGTTGCACAGCTAGCAGCAGTCAGATTCAAACTCTGGCTGCAGAACGCTAGGGCAGTCGCCAGAACAGTGCAGGTCCAGAACTGGCCCAGGGACCCTGCACTGTTCCCTTTCCCTCCCGAAAGGCACCCCTTGGCCCATGTGGGCTGCCTATGCCCAGCCCTGGTAGGACATTCCCAGGGACACAGCTGACCTGTCTTGGACTCCTCTGGCAAGAGAAGGGTGGCCTGGTGTCAAAGAGGGGCCCAACATGGGCTAACATTGTGAGGCCTGTAGGCCCAGCTTGGCCAGGAAAATGTTTCAATCCTGCCTGTCCCTGAGTAAGACACTGAGTGACCTTGGCCAAATTGCTTCCCCTCTCTGAGCCTCAGTGTGTTCACCTGGAAAATGGGGTAGGGCACTTGTCTTAGGACAAGTTGTTATGAGGAACATCTAAATGAGGCATGTGGATTTCTTTGCCCAGTGCCTGGCACAGACTGATCAGGAAATAGTCCCTAGGTTGTATCCAAAGCATATTGCATATAGTCTGCAGAGTGAGGAATCTGAGCAGGCTGGAGATGCAAGGCTTGGGACAGCAAGAAGGGTCAGCCTTTGGCAAAGAGGATATTGGGGAAAGAATCTGAGGTTTTCTTTTCTTTTTTTTCTTTTTTTTTTTTGAGACAAGAGTCTTGCTCTGTCACCCAGGCTGGAGTGCAATGGTGCAATCTCAGCTCACTGCAACCTCTGCCTCCTGGGTTCAAGCTATTCTCCTGCCTCAGCCTCCTGAGTAGCTGGGATTACAGGCACCCACCTCATGGCTAGCTAATTTTTGTATTTTTGTAGAGGCGGGGTTTTGCCATGTTGGCTAGGCTGGTCATGAACTCCTGACCTCAAGTGATCCACACACCTCGGCCTCCCAAAGTACTGGGATAACAGGCGTGAGCTACCATGCCCAACCAGAATCTGAGGTTTTCTAAAGGCCCTTTGCTACCAACTGTCACCTGAAATGCTTCTATTAGCCAGTCTTAAAATCCCTAAAGCAAAGAAAACTCATGTTAAAATTTAAAACTCTTCTCTAGGAGGGATGTATTTACAGAAGACTAGACTGAATCATTCATTCATTTACTGCCCTTTTGTCTTGCTTTGGTCCTCTAAGTACTGTGCCTGCAATTAGAAATCTCTACCACTGGGAGGCGTCTTAGTTTTGCACCTGCACAGAGATGCGATTTCCCCCCATTACCCCCGCCCCACTCAACACACACCCTCCTGGATGCCAGCTCTGATCCACTCCTACAAGTTGCTTTTAGAAGAATAAAAGGGATAGAGAGGCTAGAGAGACAGTCTTTAGATTAGTGGAGAAGAGTGCTGTGATCAGTTCACAATGTCTATACTTGGTGAAGGAGTGGAAAGTAGATTCTGTGCCAGGCATTCTGCTGCCTCTAGACCGTGCTTCTGAGTAGACAAGTATGTTTTTCTATTTCATAGTACTTTTTAGAATAAGTGGAACTCTTTTAAAACACTTGAACCTACATAATAGAACTATCAATCACTGTGTAAGGAGGAATGCTTGTAGGAATTATTTTTGCAACAGAGAAAATATAATTTGAGATTGGATACTTACACAGAGAGATATTTTAAAAGGCAAACACTGGCCAGGGGGTGGTGGCTCACACCTGTAATCCCAGCACTTTGGGAGGCTGAGACGGGAGGATCACTTGAGCTTGGGAGTTTGAGACCAGCCTGGGCAATGTAGCAAGACCCCAGCCCTAAAAAACATTTTAAAATGAGCCAGGCATGGTGGCCTGTAGTCCTAGCTACTGATGCAGGAGGATCATTTGAGCCCAGTAGTTCGAGGTGACAGTAAGCCATGATCATACCACTGCACTCCAGCCTGGGTGACAGAGCAAGACTTTGTCTTTACAATATAAAATTAAAAAAAAAAAATTTAGATGCAGCCTTTCTTACTAATCATGAATGGTCAATAATTCCTGATTTTTTTTGTTTTACAATGATTTTAAAGAGAGAAACCTTTTATGCCTTTTCTTACCTGCTTTTTCCTATGTGCTCTAAGTCACTCTCATTCTTGCAGATTAGATGGTCACAGCTTCCCTTAGGTCTGCAGCTGTCTGCCTGCTCAGCCTCCGACTTAGAGAGCCAGTTATTGGAAGAAACTATAAAGGAGTGAGAAAGCCTTTTTGGCTGTACTCTTCTTAAGAATTGCTGAGTTTTATAAAACCATTCTTTTTCATCCATAACCCTCAGTGGCTTCTTAGAATCTTTCTTAGTAGTAAAACATTGTAATAGCAATATAATATCATTAAAGCAGTTTTCTTTTAAAAGAAAATAAATCACCCATAATCCATCCATCTTAACATAACGATTCCCCAGAGGTTTTTTTTTTTTCTTTGGAAGGTTTTTCTGGCCTTCTTTTTTGCCAAAGAAAGAGAGGTTCCAGCCCTTTGAATATCTTTCCCCACTCCCAGGCAGCTGAAAATCCTCCTTCTTTCTCTTACTCTTAGCTGCTTGGTCCTTTGAAGTCAAAGCTGGTTTTTATTTTTTTTTTGCTTTTTTTTCTTTTTTGACAAAAATTGTTTTTTTTTTTTTTTTTTTTTTTTTTGAGACAGAGTCTCGCTCTGTCGCCCGGGCTGGAGTGGAGTGGCCAGATCTCAGCTCACTGCAAGCTCCGCCTCCCGGGTTTACGCCATTCTCCTGCCTCAGCCTCCCGAGTAGCTGGGACTACAGGCGCCCGCCGCCTCGCCCGGCTAGTTTTTTGTATTTTTTAGTAGAGACGGGGTTTCACCGTGTTAGCCAGGGTGGTCTTGATCTCCTGACCTCGTGATCCGCCCGTCTCAGCCTCCCAAAGTGCTGGGATTAAAGGCTTGAGCCACCGCGCCCGGCCTCAAAGCTGGTTTTATGTCTAATCTGCACTGAATGGGTCATTACTGATGGGCACATGTGGGATCAGAGGGGCCTGACATAGGCTGCCTTCTGCACAGGGCAGAAGCTGTCACAGTTTCCGTCCACACGATTGCTGTGTCACATGCCGTGAACATAAGCATTAGCAAATGCACATCTGCAGGGCGGGACACACCAGATATCTTTGGGGACATTATGAGTGTGTCAATACCTTTTTTTTTTTTTTGAGATGGAGTCTCGCTATGTCACCCAGGCTGGCATGCAGTTGTGGCGTGATCTCAGCTCACTGCAACCTCCGCCTCCTGGGTTCAAGAAATTCTCCCACCTCAGCCTCCTGAGTAGCTGGGATTACAGGTGTGCACCACCACCCCTGTCTAATTTTTGTATTTTTTAGTAGATATGGGGTTTTGCCATGTTGGCCAGGTTGGTCTCGAACTCCTGACCTCAGGTGATCTGTCCACCTCGGCCTCCCAAAGTGCTGGGATTATAGGCTTGAGCCACTGTGCCCAGCCTCAATATCTTCTTTTTAAACATTTAAAAAATTTTTATTTTTTTGAGACAGGGTCTTGCTTTGTTACCCAGGCTGGAATGCAGTGGCACAATCTTGGCTCACTGCAGCCTCGACTTCAGAAGCTCAAGCGATCCTCCCGCCTCATCCTCAACTAGGACAACAGGTGTGCACCACCACACCTGGCTAACGTAAAAAAAAACCTTTTTTTGTAGAGACGAGGTCTGCCGATGCTGCCCAGACTGGTCTTGAACTTCTGGGCTCAAGCGATCCTCCCACCTTAGCCACCCAAAGTGCTGGCATTACAGGCATAAGCCACCATGCCTGGCCTTGTATGATATTTGAATTATGTGTCAATAAAGCTGCACATACACATTCAAACAGAACAGATTTTAAAGGTGAGAAATGTTTTCTTGTTTCCAATTTGTAACTTTGGTGACCTCTAATGAATCACTTTTGTAATTAAGTACACACGTGCTGACTTTGGCAGCACATAAACTAAAAATTGGAACAACACAGAGCAGATTAGCATGGCCCTTTAACAAACTGAAAGATATTTAAACATAAAAAGAAATAAATTATACGTAAAAAAGAACATACATTATTTTTAATTTAAAAAACACATTCACTTGCTGGGCGCGGTGGCTCACACCTGTAATCCCAGCATCTTGCGAGGCTGAGGCGGGCGGATCACTCGAGGTCAGGAGTTTGAGACCAGCCTGGCCAACATGGCGAAACCCCGTCTCTACTAAAATACAACAATTAGCCAGGCGTGGTGGCCCGTACCTGTAATCCCAGCTACTTGGGAGGCTAAGGCAGGAGAATCACTCGAACTCGGGAGGCAGAGGTTGCGGTAAGCTGAGATCACACCACTGCACTCCAGCCTGGTCGATAGAGGGAGGCCCTGTCTCAAAAAAAAAAAAAAGTTTTTAATAAAACAATTTTAAAAAACCACATTCACCACCCTTAGGTATCTAACCAAGAGAAATGGAAATAGGGTCACACACAAAAATGCATCTGAGTGTTCACAGCAGTATTATCTGTAAGAACCAAAAAGTGGCAACAACCCAAATGTGTGTCGGCACATGAATTGGACAGACAACACGTGGTCCATCCACGCAATGGAATATTGTTCGGAAGGAATGAAACGTTGATACATGTTGCCACATCGGTGAGTCTTGACAGCACTATGCTCAGTGAAAGAAGCCAGCCGCAAAAGGCCACATGGTGTATGATTCCATTTACGTGAAATACCCAGAATAGGGAAATCTACAGAGACAGAAAGTGGTTGCCAGGAGCTGGTGGTGGGGCGGCGGGGGCTGCGGGAGAATGGGGTATCACTGCAAATGGGTATACGGTTTCTTTTTTTTTTTAAGACGGCGTTTTGCTCTTGTTGCCCAGACTGGAGTGCAACGGCGTGATCTTGGCTCACTGTAACCTCTACCTTCCGGGTTCAAGCAACTCTACTGCCTCAGCCTCCCGAGTAGCTGGGATTACAGGTGCCCACCACCACGCACAGCTAATTTTTTTTTTTTTTGAAACAGAATCTAGCTCTGTTGCCCAGGCTGGAATGCAGTGGTGCAATCATGGCTCACTGCAGCCTGGAACTCCTGGGTTCAAATGATCCTCCTGCCTCAGCCTCCTGAGTAGCTGGGACTACAGGCACCTGCCACATCGAGCTAGTTCTAAATTTTTTGTACAGATGGGGCCTCTTTGTTGCCCAGGCTGGTCATGAACTCCCAGCCTCATGTGATCTTTCTGCCTCAGTCTCCCAAAATTCTGGGATAACAGGTGTGAGCCACTGCACCTGGGCACTCAAAATTCTCAATTACAGCTACAAAGACCCTTTTCCAAATAAGATCACCTTCACAGGTTCCTGGACATGGACCTATGTTTTGGTGGGGGCCATCCTTCAGCCCACCGCACCTCCCTACCCCAACCGCCATCATCTAAGCTGGGCCACCCTGCCTTGGTCTCCAGCCCTTGCAGGCAGAGGAGGCCAGACCCATGTCCCCTGCTACTTGGAGTCTCACAGTGGCTCCCAGGGCATCTGGAAGCAGCTCACACTTGACCTGCAAAGTTCCATGGCCTGGCCCTGCTGGCATCTCAGGCATCCTGTTCCCACCACACTGACCTTTTCCCCAGTTCCTAAAGGGCTCCAAGCTTTCTCTTGCCTCTAGAGCCTCCTCCATGTTGATCTCCCTGTTCCCTCCACCTGGCACTCCTCCAGGCTTCACCTAGGTGCCTTTTGCTTACCCACAAGTCTCAGTTTAGGTGCCCCACCCCCACCCCAAACCTCTCTTCACAACCTGAGATGTTAGGGGCTCCTTGGGGGTTACGGCAGCAGGTTGTAGTGGTGTGGTTCACCTGGATGCACTCTCTGGACTGGGAGCTCAGCCTGGGCAGGGCAATGTAGCTCGTGTCTATCTTGCTCCCTATAGAATGGCAGTGTTCCTTTTTTTTTTTTTTTTTGAGACAGAGTCTCGCTCTGTTGCCCAGGCTGGAGTGCAGTGGCACAAGCTCGACTCAGTGCAACCTCTGCCTCCTGGGTTCAAGTGATTCTCCTGCCTCAGCCTCCTGAGTAGCTGGGATTACAGGCACACACGAACACGCCAGACTAGAATGTCAGCATTTCTGAGGGTAGGAGGAGGTCATAAGGGTCAGATGATCCTGAACCTTACTCGTCACTTTCCACCTCTTCCCATCTTCCTTCCTCAGTCTTGGGGAACATTTTTTTCTCACCTTTAAAAAATACATATATATATATACATATATTTAGAGACAAAGTCTTGCTCTGTCACCCAAGCTGGAGTGTAGCAGCATGATCATAGCTCACTACAGTCCTGTCTGCTGGGCTCAAGTAATCCTCCTGCCTCAACCTCCTGGGTAGCTAGGACCATAGGCATGTGCCACCATACCTAATTTTTTAAAATCTCGTTTTGTAGAGATGAAGTCTTGGTATGTTGCCCAGGCTGGTCTCGAACTCCTGGCCTCAAGGAGTTTGAGAGGCCCACCTTGGCCTCTCAAAGTGTTGGGATTACAGGCATGAGCCACCTCACCTGGCCCTTTCTCACCTCTAAAATCTGAAGTTCTGTTTGAATGTGAAAAAAGAAAAGGAGGAAGGCCTTCCCATCACACACCTTTTCTGCCTGAATTCCCAGGCGCTTTTACTCCAACTGCAATCATTTGCACTTAATTCCTCCAACTTCAAGTTGTTTGAGATCAAAAAGGAAGGAACACAAGAAGGGGATGGGGAATGTGTTCCGGAATAGGAGGAGTTACAGAAATCTCAGGGCCTCTGCTCAGACAGGTGGTGGGATGAATCCCACAGATGGGAATAATCAGCCATGGGACTCTGAGCGAGTGACCCCTCCCAGGTGAGTCTCAATGGCTCACCTGTACAATGGGATGATAGCAGCCACCCTGGAGCTGAGGACTGGGGAGTTATGTCGAGTGCCTGGCACACAGCAAGGAAGCACTCAGTATGTGGTGGCAACAGTTAACAATTCATAAAACCATAGAGTATGTGAAATGCCATTTCAGTTCGCAAGTATCTCCAATCCCCAGAATGTTCCCCACTGGCCTCCTGGGCAGCTGAGAAAAGTAACAGCATTGGGGGATGGTGTTATGGTTTGAATTATGTCCCCCCCAACACCCCCAAAAGATGTTGAAGTCCTAACCCCTAGGATCTGTGAATGGGACCTTCTTTGGACATGGGGTGTTTGCAGATGCTATGTTGAGATGAGGTCACGTGGGTGGGCCCTAATCCAATGTGGCTGTGTCTTTATATAAAGGGGAAATGTGACACAGAGACAGACGCACACAGAGGCAGATGATGTGAAGACACAGAAGATGGCCGCCAACAAGCCAAAGAATGCTGGAGGCTACCCGAAGCTGGGAGAGGGGCCTGGAACAGACTCTCCCTCTCAGCCTCAGAAGGAACCAGCCCTGCCCACACTTTGATTTCAGACTTCCAGCACTAAAATAGCGAGACAGTAAGTGTCTGTTGTTTAAGCCAGGCAAGTTGTGGGGCTTTGTTACAGAGGTGGGAATAAGACAAATCCGTCAGAGCAAACTGGGCCTCCTAGGGCTGGCAGGATCCCCCAGGGGCTCCAAGGAGATGGACAAGAGGCCGGTGCCAAGCCCCGCCAGCCCCCAGTCACTGCCCAGGCCGATGGCCAGGCCTGGCTGCTCCTCGGTTCCCCACTGCCCCAGCAGGAGGGCACCAGACACTTCCGGGACGGAAATCTGGGATGCATTTGGAAATTCTGGCAGAGGGCTTTCAAATTAAGCCCTGTCCTAACTGGGGAACCGCCATCTGGATCCTGTTTGCTGGCCCCTGGCAGGAGAATCTGAGTGGGATTTTGGGGGATCCATCAGGGAAGGGGGCCACTCCCTCTGTGGTCGGGTCATGTCAGCGGTCCTGGGTGGAATCCTGGCCCTGACACTTGCTGGGTGACCTCAGGCTGCTCATGTCACCTCTCTTGGCTTTCTCACCTGAAAACTGAAAACTGAGGGCAATCGCAGAATGTACCTTGAAATGTCGCCACCAGGATTTACTAGGATCATCAGACTAGCAGGCTGCTTAATGAAGGGGAACTTCAGATTTTTCTGTCTTTTCTTTTCTTTTCTTTTTTTTTTTTTTTTTAAACAAATTCTGGTAAGATACATAATGTAAAATTGATTTTTTTTTTTTTGGAGACAGGGTCTCACTGTGTCACCCAGGGTGGACTGCAGTGGGGTGATCATAGCTCACTGCAGCCTTGACCTCCCCGGGCTCAGGTGATTCTCCTACCTCAGCCTCCAGGGTAGCTGGGACTACAGGTATGTGCTACTATGCTTGGCTAATTTTTCCATTTTTTTGTTGAGATGGGGTTTCACCATGTTGTCCAGGCTGGAAAACTAACCATTTTACTTATTTTAACCATTTTAAAGCATTTTAAAGCATACACTTTGGTACATTCACATTGTTGTGCAACTGTCACTCCCGTCCAGAATTTTCTCATCTTCCACAAATTAAACTGTACTGATTCAACACTGACTCCTCATTCCCCCATCCCTCATTCTACTTGTCTCTACAATTTTGATGACTCTAAGTACCTCATGTAAATGGAATTTTACCATTCTACTTGAACTCCTGGGCTTAAGCGATTCCCCCGCTCCCCGCCTTGGCCTCTTAAAGTGCTGGGATTACAGGCATAATTGCACCACCGCACCCAGCAAAATTGGCCATTGTTAAGGGTACCGTTCAGTGGAATTAAATGCCTTCGTAGTGTTGTGTAACCATCACCAACATCCATCTCCTGAACCCTTTTCATCTTGTAAAACTGAAACTCTGTATCCATTAAACAATAACCCCCATTACCCTTTTCCCAGCCATCACCATTCTACTTTCTGTGTCTATGATTTTGACTACTCTAGGTACGCCATATAAGTGAAATCATACGGTATTTATTATTTTGTGACTGGCTTCATCTACTCAGCATAATGTCCTCAAGCTTCATTCTCACTGTAGCTTGTGTCAGAATTGCCTTCCTTTTCAGGGCTGAATAATATTCCATTGAAAGGATAGACCTCATTTTGCTTATCCATTCTTCCATTGATGGATATGTGAGTTTCTCCACATTTTAGCAATTATGAATAATACTGCTATGAACACAGGATCTCTGAGACCCTCCTTTTGTTCTGGGTGTATACCTGGAAGTGGAATTGGTATATTTAATTCTTTTGGGTATATACCTAGAAGTGGAATTGCTGGGTCACATGGGTAATTCTATGTATGTTTATTTATTTATTTATTTATTTATTTATTTATTTATTTATTTATTTGAGATGGAGTCTCGCTCTGTCGCCCAGGCTGTAGTGCAGTGGCACAATCTCAGTTCACAGCAAGCTCCGCCTCCTGGGTTCACACCATTCTCCTGCCTCAGCCTCCCAAGTAGCTGGGACTACAGGCGCCCACCACCACACCTGGCTAATTTTTTGTATTTTTAGTAGAGACAGGGTTTCACCGTGTTAGCCAGGATGGTCTCGATCTCCTGACCTCGTGATATGCCTGCCTCAGCCTCCCAAAGTGCTGGGATTACAGACATGAGCCACCGCACCGGGCCCTATGTTTAATTGTTTGAGGCACCACCACCTGTTTTCCGCAGCAGCTGCACCACTTTGCATTCCCACCAGCAGCACAGAAGCGTTCTAATTTCTCCACATGCTCCCAGCAGTGAGTAGTGGGCTGTTCCCTGGTGCTGCCTGACTCCCCCAATCTTTCTTTGAGGAGCCTGAAAGGGGCACTTTACTTAGGGATGCCGGAACTCCTAGAATCCTGACCCCTTTTGAGTTTCTAAGGTTTCTAGAAGATCCCCTAGGGGAAGCCCACTGTGGGAGTGATGGCCTGGCTCTTAGCCTGGGGTGCACACTGGGCTGGGGAGCGCTGGTTCCGGGCATGCATGGGTGAGGATGTAGCTGTGTGCATAAATGCTGGGTGTATATAAACCCGCGTGAACCAAAGTGGGAAGTCGCTGCAATGCTGGGAGACCCAGGCTCATTTGGAGATGTTCAGCAAGCATCTGACATAGAGCCTGGAAGTCTCTCCCTCAAAGGGCTGCATCTGGGCTCCCATTCTGCCATCAACACAGCTAGGCTGGCCGGGCACGATGGCTCACGCCTGCAATCCCAGCACTTTGGGAGGCTGAGGCAGGCGGATCACTTGAGGTCAGGAGTTTGAGACCAGCCTGGCCAACATGGCAAAACCCTGTCTCTACTAAAATACAAAATTAGCCAGGTGTGGTGGCATGTACCTGTAATCCCAGCTACTCGGGAGGCTGAGGCAGAAGAATCGCTTGAACCTGGGAGACGAAGGTTGCAGTGAGCCGAGATGGCACCACTGCACTCCAGCCTAGGCAACAAAGTGAGACTCCATCTCAAAAAAAGAAAAAAAAAAAAAAAAAAAAAAAAAGACAGCTAGGCTAGACTCTGCCTGAGAGAAGCTGAGGTTCCCAGACATATGGCAGGAGGAGGACTGATGCTAGGGAGGAGACAGAGCCTGCTCATGATAGACAGTGGGGGCTGGCCTCCCTGGGCCCTGAACCCCGTGGGTATTCCCAGAGGATGGAGCTCTTGGCCCGAGTCAGCCTCACACACGACTGGGTCTGCTCCCTCGAGCCTCCCTACTCCCACGGGCTCAGTGGAGCCTCATGCCCAGCACAGATGAAATAGCTCTTGGCTGGATGGTGGCCCAAAGGGCCTTGTGGTCATCCTTTCGCACAGTGGTCTTCACCATCCAAGGAGAAGGGAAAGCAACAGAAACTGAGAGCCAAGCATGGGGCCTGGAGTTCGGATAGACTTGGGCCACCCATTGGCTTGAGCAGGGACCCCACCTCTCTCAACCCCAGTCTCCTCACCTGTACGCTGGAGCTAACAATGACGGTGGCCGCCTGACCGAGCAGGTGATGATTCAACGGTGCATGTACAACGTCCAGCCGGCACCGGGCACATTGTAAGTAAATGGCCCTGTTTCCATCAGAAAGGAGAACAGCTGCCTGGACTGAATATGCAACAGGACACCCAGAGTGTGTTTTTTGGATGCATCGGCTCGCTTTCTACCCACTGGCCTCTTCTAGAAGTTGCACACAGATAAAAGGTCCCAGTTAATGAGGATTCTGGTTAAAGTTTTAAAATTCACAGCAAGCCCACTCCGCATAATAATGTATCAGAAACACAACAATCCTTTAATCTAGAAGGAATTAATTGCTGGGCCCAGAAATTCAGGGCACGCTGACAGAATCCTTAATTTCTCGAGCTGATGGTTTCAAAAAGCGACTGATTTTAGACTGGCTTCTCTGTAGAAGTACGTAAGACTCCCACAGTCCCAACAAAGGGCGAGATTGTCTTGGTGTCTAACTCAGTAAGAATCATGTATGTGGGGTCTGAATTAATGTCAGCTCTGAATTTTTCCTGCTGAGTGGAACGTGGTGGACCTTAACCCCCAGGAGATTCAATGGCAGCTCTGTGGCCTGGGCATCCCAGGCATCATCCAGGGAATGTCCTCACTCGTCCCATGTATGTTTACAGAGCGCCTACTCTGAGCCCAAGCTCAGGTTCTGTGTTGGAAATGCAGGAGCCAGCGTGACCAGCCTCAAAGACAGACTCACACAAACCCATGGTCAGATAACTGCATGACTGCAAGTCGTAAAAAGGAATGAAGCAGGGTATCTGAAAGGATGTAACAGGCTGGGCACAGTGACTCACACTTGTAATCCCAGCACTTTGGGAAGCTGAGGCGGGAAGACCACTTGAGGCCAGAAGTTCAAGTCCAGCCTGGGCAACATAGTGAGATCCTGTCTCTGCAAAAATTAAAATATTAGCCGAGTATGGTGTGCATGCCTGTGATCCCAGCTCCTCAGAAGGCTGAGGCAGGAGGATTGCTTGAGCCAGGGAGGTTGAGGCTGCAGTGAGCCGTGACTGCATCCTTGCATTCCAGCCTGGGTGACAGAACAATATCCCATCTTTTAAAAAAAAAAAAAAAAGAGAGAGAACAATAGGGCCCTAATTCAGATGACAGGGCTTGGCAGATAGGGCCACAGATCTTATAAAATGTTTTATTTATTTATTTTAATTTTATTTTTAGAGACAGAGTCTCACTCTGTTGTCCAGGCTGGAGTGCAGTGGTGCCATCTCGGCTCACTGCAAGCTCCGCCTTCCAGGTTCACACCATTCTCCTGCCTCAGTCTCCCGAGTAGCTGGGACTACAGGCACCTGCCATCATGCCCGGCAAATTTTTTGTATTTTTAGTAGGACGGGGTTTAACCGTGTTAGCCAGGATGGTCTCAATCTCTCGACGTCGTGATCTGCCTGCCTCGGCCTCCCAAAGTGCTGGGATTACAGGTGTGAGCCACTGTGTCCAGCCTTTAAAAAATTTTTTTGAGACAAGTTCTCACTCTGTTGTCCAGGCTGTAGTGCAGTGGCATGATCACAGCTCACTGCAGCTTGGAACTCCTGGGTTTAAGTGATCCCCATGCCTCAGCCTCCTGAGTAACTGGGATTACAGGAGTGCACCACCATGCCCAGCTAATTTTTTTTTTTTTTAATAGAGACAAGAGCTTGCTATGTTGCCCCAGGCTGGTCTCAAACTCCTGGTCTCAAGCAATCTTCCTGTCTTGGCCTTTCAAAACCCTGAGACTGCAAGCATAAGAAAAGAAAATCTTGTAAGCTGAAAGCTGAAGAATGAGGGCAATTAATTGATGAAGCATGATGATCCAGGTGTCCCTGGGTGAAGAAACAACCTCTACAAAGGCCCTGAGTAGCAATACACCATTATAGGAGTTAGGAGCTGTTCTCAGGGAGCTAAAGGTGATTGAGGCCTATGGAACGAGAAAAGAAAAATCATCTTCATTGTCACTATCACTACCATTGTCAGATGAAGGTGAAGTCTTACAAATACTTCATATGGGGCCAGGTATGGTGGTGTGTGTCTGTAATCCCAGCACTTTGGGAAACCAAGGTGGGAGGATGGCTTGAGGCCAGGAGTTTGAGACCAGCCTGGGCAACATCGCGAGATGCTCTGTCTGCAATTTTTTTTTTTTTTTTTTGAATTAGCCTGACGTGTTAGTATGCGCTTATAGTCACAGCTACTCAGGAGGCTGAGGTGGGAGGATTGCCTAAGCCCAGGAGTTTGAGGCTGCAGTGAGCTATAATGGCACCACTGCACTCTAGCCTGGGAAACAGAGCGAGACCCTGTCTCAAAAACAAAACAAACAAACAAAAACCTCGTGCAGGATCAAATACACCAGGCCCTGTACATATTCCCAGGGGAATCTGAGTACCATTTAGGGCCCCAAAGGGAACATCCTGGGTGCAGACTGGGAGGCAGGACAGAGCCAGGTAAGGACATAGGCTCTGCATCAGATGACCTGGCTTTGCATCCTGACTCCCCTCTTAAGGTGGGAAAGAAGGCCCCTCCTCTCCCCTCTCCTCCCCATCTCACTCTGTCACCTAGGTTGAAGTGCAGTGATGCAATCATGGCTCACTGCAGCCTCAACCTCCCAGGCTCAAGGGATCCTTTGGACCACAGGCGTGTGCCAATGTGCCTGGCTAGCTTTTTGTTGTTGTTGTTGGTGGTGGTGGTGGTTTTTGTATTTTTAGTAGAGATGGGGTTTCCCCATGTTGCCCAGGCTGGTCTCGAACTCCTGGACTCAAGCAGTGCACCCACCCCTGCCTCCCAAAGTGCTGGGATTACAGGCGTGAGCCACCGCTCCTGGCCTGTAGTTACAATAAACTGTACACACTTAGAGTGTACAGTTTCATCAGTTTGACATGTTTTCACCTGGGAAATCATCTCCACAATCAAGATGGTGGGATGACAGATGCACACTGCCACACTTGGCTAATTTTTATTTTTTGTAGAGATGGGGTCTCCCTATGCTTCCCAGGCTGGTCTAGAACTCCTGGACTCAAGCAATCCTCCTGTCTTGACCTCCCAAAGTGCTGGGATTACAGGCGTGAACCGCCTTACCTGGCCTATAGAGTTTTATATAAATGAAATCATACTGTATGTACTCTTTTTTGGTCTGGCTTCTTTTATGCAACATAATTTAAGCTTCACCCATGTCGTTGTGCATATTACTAGTTCATTTCTTTTTCCTGCTAGGTATGTTTCACAACTTGTTTGTCCACTCACCTGTTGATGGACATTTGATTGGTTTCCAGTTTGGGGCTATTACAAATAATGCTGCTATGAACATTTGTATATGCGTTTTTATATTGCCATATGTGTTCATTTCTCTTGGTTAGATACCTAGGAGTGGAATTGCTGGGTCTTAAGGTAATTGTATGTGAAGTATGAGAGAAACTGCCAAGCTGTTTTCTTTTCTTTTACTTTCTTTTTTTTTTTTTTGAGACAGAGTCTTGCCCTGTCGCCCAGGTTGAAGTGCAATGTCATAATCTCAGCTCACTATAACCTCCACCTCCCGGGTTCAAACAATTCTCCTGTCTCAGCCTCCTGAGTAGCTGGAATTATAGGCACGCAACATCATACCCAGCTACTTTTTGTATTTTTAGTAGAGATGGGGTTTTGCCATGTTGGTCAGACTGGTCTCGAACTCCTGACCTCAGATGATCCACCTGCCTCAGCTTCCCAAAGTGTTGGGATTACAGGCATGCACCACCATGGCCAGCCCAAGCTGTTTTTCAAAGTGATTGTAAAACAGTACCTAAAAGCTCCAGTTGCTCCACATCCTCACCAACCCTTGGTATTGCCAGTTATTCAAATTTAAGCCATTCTAATAGGTGTGTAGTGGTCTCACTGTGATTTTAACTGGTATTTCCCTAATGACTGATGCTATGGAGCATCTTTTCACCTGCTTATTTGTCATCCATACGTGTTTTTTTGATCAAGTGTCTGTTTCAATTGTTTGTTCCCCATGGGCACTCTTAAAAATTATTTGTTTTCGTATTATTGAGTGTTGAGAGTTCTTTATATATTCTGGATATGAGTCTTTTTAAAATCAGATATGTGATTTATGAATGTCTTCTTTCAATCTGTGACTTGTCTTTTTATTCTCTTAACAGTGTCTTTCTTTTCTTTTGAGACAGGGTCTCGCTTATCACCAGGCTGGACTGTAGTCACATGATCATGGCTCACTGCAGCCTCAACCTCCTGGATTCAGGCTATCCTCCCACCTCAGCCTCCCAGGACCACAGGTGTGTGCCACCACACCCAGCTAATTTTTTGTAGAGATGGGGTTATGCCATGTTGCCCAGGCTGGTCTCAAACTGCTGGGCACAAGCAATCTACCCGTCTCAGCCTCCCAAAGTGCTGGGATTACAGTCGTGAGCCACTGTGCCCAGCTAACAGTGTCTTTCAAAGAGCAGAGAGAGGTTAAATTTGATGATGTCCAGTTTGCACCTTTGTTGAAAATTGACCACATACTTATGGGTCTGTTTCTGGACTCTTTGTTCTGCTTTATTAAACTACTTGCCTATTTGTACACCAATGCCACACCATTTTCGTTGCTGTGCCTTTATAATAAGTTTTAAAGTTAGGTAAGTTAAGTCCTTTAATTTTGCTCCTCTTTTTCAAAGAAAGTTGTTTTGACTATTCTTTTTTTTTTTTTTTTTGAGATGGAGTCTCGCTCTGTCGCCCAGGCTAGAGTGCAGTGGCACGATCTGGGCTCACTGCAAGCTCCGCCTCCCGGGTTCACGCCATTCTGCTGCCTCAGCCTCCTGAGGAGCTGGGACTACAGGCGCCCGCCACCACGCCCGGCTTATTTTTTGTATTTTTTAGTAGAGATGGGGTTTCACTGTGTTAGCCAGGATGGTCTCGATCTCCTGACCTCGTGATCCGCCCACCTCAGCCTCCCAAAGTGCTGGGATTACAGGCGTGAGCCACCGTGCCCGGCCTGTTTTGACTATTCTAAGCCTTTGCATTTCCAATACATTTTGTAATCAGCTTGTAAATTTCTACCAAAAAAGCCTGCTGAGACTTTGACTGAAATTATGTTGAGTTTGTAGATTAATTTGGAAAGAATTGATATATTGACAGTATTGAGTCTCTCAACCCATGAACATGGTATACCTCTCCATTTATTTGGACCTTTAAAATTTTTTTCTCAGCAATGTTTTGTAGCTTTAATTGTATAGGCCTAACATACTTTTTTGTTCTATTTCCTCTATTTCATATTTTTATGCTACTGTAAAAAGTATTTTTTTTTAATTTCAATGTCCAGGTGTTTTTTGCTAGTAATATATTTTTTATATTGACCGTGTATCTTTCAGCATTATACTCATTTATTAGTCCCAGCAGCTTTTTTGCAAGTTCCATCAGATTTTTAACCTAAATGAACTTTTTTTTTGCAAATAAAGGCAACTTTTCTTCTTTATATCAAATCGGAATGTCTTTTATTTCCTTTTCTTGCCTCAGTGTATTGGCTATAATCTCCAATACAATGTTGAATAGAAGTGGTGAGAGTAGAGAGACCAGTCCTGTTCATGACCTTAGGGGAAAAACATTAATGAACCCTAATGTTCATTATAGGGTTTTGTTTGGTAGATGCCTTTTATTAGGTAAGAAGATTCCCTTCTATTCCTGGCTTGCTTAATTTTTTTTTAACAATCAGGAACAAATGTTGGATTTTGTCATATGTTTTTTCTGCCTTTATTGAAATTACCTGATCATTTTAATTTTTTAGTCTGTTAACATGGTGAATTACACTGATTGATTTTCCAGGGTTAAAGCCACTTTGCAGTCCTAGGAGAAACCCCACTTGGTTGTGATGTACAGTTGTCTTCCCTTATCCATGGGGGATGTGTTCCAAGACCCCTATGATGCCTGAAAACCTGAAATATGGATGCCTGAAACCCCTATGGATGCCTGAAACCTCAGATAGTACCAAACCCTATATACACTATGTTTTTTCCTGTACAGACATACCTATGATAAAGCCTAATTTATAAATTAGGCACAGTAAGATATTAACAACAATAACTAATAAAATAGAACAATTATAACAATATACTGGAATAAAAGTCATATGAATGTGGTCTCTCTCTAAATGTTTTCTTTTACTGTATTATGGGTAGCCAAAACCGCAAGAAGTGAAACTCCAGATAAAGGGGGACTATTGTATGTTTTTTTAAATATACAGTCATGAGTCACTTAATGATGGGGATATGTTCTGAGAAATGTGTCATTAAGTGATTTGATTTCATCATTGTGTGAACATGACAGAGTGTTCTCACGCGAACCTAGCTGAGATAGCCTACTACACACCTAGGCTATGTGGTGTAGCCTTTCTCCTAGGCTACAAACCTGTACAGCATGTTACTGTACTGAAGATGGTAGATAACTGTATCACAGTGGTATTTGTGTATCTAAACATAGAAAAGGTACAGTAAAAATACAGTATTATAATCCTTTTTTTTTTTTTTTGAGACACGGTCTCTCACTCTGTTGCCCAGGCTGTAGTGCAGTGACGCTATCTCAGCTCACTGCAACCTCCACCTCCTGGGCTCAAGCCATTCTCTCACCTCGGCCTCCCATGTAGCTGGGACCACAAGCACAAGCCACCATGCCTGGCTAATTTTTAAAAATTTTTTTGTAGAGATGGGGTTTTGTCATGTTGCCCAGGCTGGTCTTGAACTCCTGGGCTCAAGTTACCCACCTGCCCTGGTCTCCCAAAGTGCTGGGATTACAGGCATGAGCCACTGCACCTGGCCCAGCATTATAATCTTACGGGATCACTATTGTATATTTGGTCCATCATTGATGGAAATGCCATTATGCAGCAAATGACTATTACATATTCAGAGACAACTTCTGGTATAGTGGTGTGAGGAGCTCCACCTACCCTCTGCCCAGAGAAATAACTATAACTGTTAAATATTATATGAAAAAACAACCATTTAAAGTCTCTGGAAATTATCCTGAGGTCACACAGCAAATGAAGAAACATTTATTCAGGAAAATTGGCCGAGACCAGGCACGGTGGCTCATGCCTGTAATCCCAGCACTTTGGGAGGCCAAGGCAGGTGGATCATGAGGTCAGGAGATCAAGACCATCCTGGTGAACATGGTGAAACCCCGTCTCTACTAAAAATACAAAAAAATTAGCCGGGCGTGGTGACTTGGCGGGTGTCTGTAGTCCCAGCTACTAGGGAGGCTGAGGCAGGAGAATGGCGTGAACCTGGGAGGCGGAGCTTGCAGTGAGCCAAGATCGCACCACTGCACTCCAGCCTGGGCAACAGAGCGAGACTCCGTCTCAAAAAAAAAAAGAAAAAGAAAAAAAAAAAGAAGGAAAATCAGGCGGGTGCGGTGGCTCACACCTATAATTTCAGCACTGAGGCTGAGGCAGGTGGATAATAAGGTCAGGAGTTCGAGACCAGCCTGGCCTATGTGGTGAAACCCGGTCTCAACTAGTGGCATAGTGGCACACGCCTGTAGTCTCAATTACTCGGGAGGCTGAGGCAGAAGAATTGCTTGAACCCAGGAAGCAGAAGTTGCAGTGAGCCGAGATCACCCCACTGCACTCCAGCCTGGGCAATAGAATGAGACTCGGTCTCAAAAAAAAAAAAAAAAAAAAATCTATTAAATCTCAGAACAGTAGAACAGTGAGAGCCTGTGGCATTTGAGCCATGGCCCATTCTCTCCCTTCCCCGCCCCCCAGCTCAGTGAGATGGAAGTTCTACTCCAGGTGGATGCAACCAAGAACACAGGTCTCCCTCTCCTCAGTCTCAGTTGAGCGGCTGGAGTATCTCCCCAGGAAGGGCATGACATCAGCATTTCTCATCCGCCAAGTCCTGTGTTCTAGATACTCCATTCTAGGCAAGAGTGGCTGAGAGGTCTGGGGTTCTCCTCTTCTACCCAGCCCCACTCTGTAGGGTGGAAGCTCTGCCTTAGGTGCAGCAGGCCAAAAAAAATGCCTGGTTGCATTTGCCCCAGCTCATTCATAGGATAGAAGTTCCATGCCGTAAGTGGCAAATCAAGACGATCAGAAGCTACTGCCCCATCCAGCAGCCTGTTCATAAAGCAGAGGTGTCATTCTTTGAGAAGGGGGTCATTCTCCCTGCCTCCAGTCCACAGCAGTTGTGCAGAGGTTTTGCCCAGAGAGTAGCAGGCTGTAAGAACAGAGATGCTAAGCTCTTCCCAAGGGAATTGACTTCCTTTGGAAATGAGTGTGGAGTTCCAGCTTAAGGGGAAAAGCAATGGAGATTTTGGTAGTAAGCAATTTTGGTGGCAAGCAATTATGAGGAGGCTAGTAGCTTGTCAGATTAACAAGCTAAACTATAGGGTAGCTACTGAGAAGAACGCTCCTGGAATTCTAACAAACCTCAAAGACTGGCCTCAAAGAGTACCTTTGCAAAAGGGCCTGAATTTAACTGAATCACATGTGGAGCAATTTATACTCCAGGGCACTATTGAAAACAATAGAGCAATTAGTCATCAATGGAGGCTAACAGCTGGGTATGATTCCAACAAAGGCAGACAGCTTGACAAAGAAATCATAACAAGAGACAAAGAGACCCCTGCTAAAACCACTGTCACCCAGGGTGACCCTGGTCATGCCCAAGGCTGCTCTCTCTGAGGAGTGAAACCAGAAGCTGCATACTTAGGAGAAATAGACTTCACTAGAATAGTCCAGCTAAGTCACTAAACAAATAAACAAGCAAACAAAACAAGCCCCAGAAGGTGAGAGTTCAATAGAGTGCTACAGTATATTCTCTAAAATGTCCAGTGGTTAACAACCATTTATGAGACATTAAAAAAAAAAAAAAGCAGGAAAGTGTGACCAGATATAGGAAAAAGAAAAGCAGGCAACAGACACTGCCTTTAATCTTCAGAGTATACAAATTCGGTAAAAAGAAAAATAAATAAAGAAAGAAACTTCCCTAAGAAGGTCTAGATATCAGGCTTAGCCAAGACTCCAAAGCAACTGTTACAAATATATTCAGAGAACTAAAGAAAAGAATGCTTAAGAAAATAAAGGAAGGTAAAATGATAATTTCTTATCAAAATAGAGACTACCAATAAAGAGACAGAAATTATAAAATAGCACCAAATGAAAAATTCTGGAGTTGGAATACAATAACTAAAATGAAAACTTCATTAGAGAGATCCAGCAGTAGAATGAATGGGCAAAAGAAAGAATCAGCAATTGTAAGGAGAGATTAATAGAAAGTACACAATTGAAAGAGCAGAGAGATGGAAAAAATGTAGAAAAATGAACAGAGCCTTAGAGAAATGTGGAAAACCATTAAGCACACCAACATTCATGTAATTGGGAGTATCAGAAGGAGAGGAAAGAGAGAAAGGAGCAGAAAAAATATTTGAAGAAATAATGCTCAAAAACTTCCCAAATTTGAGGAAAACAATCTACACACATCCAAGAAGTTTAACGAACTCCAGGTCAGTATTTGCAAATATGCAAATATATCCAGACATATTATAGTGAAATGATTAAACGATGAAAACAAAGACGCTATAATCCCAGCTACTCAGGAGGCTGAGGTGGGAGGATAACTTGAGCCCAGGAGTTTCAGACTAGCCTGGGCAACACAGTAAGACATCATCTCTAAACAAACAAACAAACAAATAAAAAAGCAAAGCATTAAGTGAAAAAAGGCTCATCAAAGAGAACAACACCTCAGACTAACAGCTGACTTGTCATTAGAAACAGTGAAGGATAGACGCCAAAGTGCTGACAGGAAAAATAAGTATCAACCAAGAATTGTATATCCAGCAAAGCTGTCTTTTAAAACTGAAGGTGAAATAAAGACGTTTCCAGATCTGCAAATACTGAGATTTATTATATACCTATGAATTTAATTTGCCAAAATTTTGTTGAGAATTTTTCTATGTTCATGAGTAACATTGGATTTTAGGTTTCCTGTTTTTTTTTTTTTTTTTTTTTTTTACATATAATTTTGTTGCTTCCAAAACTCACCTGACCCTAAAACTTTTTTCTGTCTTTTATAATACTGTGGTCCAGTTTTGATATCAACAAAATGCTGGCCTCATAGAATGAATGAATTAGGAAATGTTTCTCTCAGTTCAATTTTCTGGAAGTTTATGTAAAATTGGTAGTCTTGGCTACTTGGGAGGCTAAGGCATGGGGATCATATGAGCCCAGGAGTTTGAGTTCAATCTGGGCAATAGAGAGAGACCCTGTCTTAAAAAAATTGCTACCATTTATTCCTTCAATGTTTGGGGTCAGCCAATCCAGAATCATACATCAGCAAAAGATCCATTCAAAGTGTAAGGTCAGTGGATTTCACTGTCACAAAATACAAAAAATCCATTGACCTGATTTCAGATTTTACACTGCAAGTAACCTTTGAAAACTACCACTTTTGCATTTTGGTTTATATCAAAGAAGAATATCCATGCTTATCTAAAAAGCTCCTCCATAACTGGGTGCAGTAGTTCCTGCCTATAATCCTTGCTCATTGGGAGGCCGAGATGTGGATCTTCTTTGAGGGCCATTATTCAGCCTTTTACATATGGTAAGAATCAGGAGTCATGAGCCCCATACACAGAAGCTCCTGGGAGTTTTTGGTAATCCTCCGAGTGTAGAGAGGTCCCAGGAACAGCTGCTCTGGGCTATCAGAGTGAGTGGGCCTGGGGGATTTTCCTGAACAGCCTCCCCTGCTTGATGCCCAGGGAACCCAGGCCAGGTTGCAGCTTGAGGGCAGCACAGGGCACAGTCAGGTCAGTGCCTCTGCTCTTCTACAGCTGTGTGGGCGGCAGCCCAAAGAGCTGGGTCTGCAGCAGGGCTGAGTGCGAATCCTGCCTGGGTCCCTCTGTGTCGCAGGTCCGTGAACTCAGTATGTTCATGACCAAACCTTTGACCTTCCACCTAAACCTGCACCACCACCCGCGTCTGCCCCACCTTTTCCTGGTGCCCAAGCCCTTGTTTTCCTTCGCAGACCACCCACCTCCCCACTCTAACCATGGGAAACTCCACCAGCATTCCTTCCAACACGCCTCTCGAACTTACCCCTTCTCCACCCAACTCCACTCCTGGTCCAAGCCACTGACACCTCCCATCTTAATGACTGCAAACTCCTTTGCTGGTCTCTAGCCTTCAGCCCCGTCCCTCCCAATCCGCTTCCCAGCCACCACTTCTGGGAATAAATGTGATGGCAATCTAGCAGGGCTGCCGCCTGCCTCACTTCCTCGTGGCTCCCCATTGCCCTCGGGGCAAACGTCCAGTGTGCCTGCCGCTGCTGAGCCCTCCAGCCCCATCTCTTGCCACATCCCCACTTGCACCCCAAGCTCCAGGCAGACAAGCACTGTTTGGCTCCTCAAACCAGTCAGTGCCTTTGGCCTGTGAACCTGAGCATGGTCTGTGCCTCGGCTCCCTCCCCCCATCCCCTGCCTGGGGGTCATTCCTGGGCATCCCCTGAATTTCTGGGGTGGTTGGGCGCCTCTATAGTCACTCAGGCCTCCTGGGCTTGTCCCTAATGGGCCCCCAACTTCCTTCCAGGCTCGGCCTAGGCTGGGTTTGGGGAAGGCGCATGGAACGGTTGTGAACAAATAGATAGGTATGTGGGGAGGGAGGGCATCCACGGAGAGGTCCCCCGCAAAACCCTTAAGTAAGAACCTCATCTGGAAGGCAAACCCCAAAGGGGAAAGAAGCCCCATCTACCCCTGCTCTAGAGGCACAGGGGTGACGCTGTGGAGGGGTCAGAATCAGGGACTCTGCCCACAGTCACTGCACCATAGGAGGCCGCAGAGCCACTCAGGAGGGGCGGGAAGACAGCCACAGGGTGACCGGGATTCTCTCATTCTTGCCTTGAACAAACTCTACTCTGCCACCCTGGACTTTTATTACCCTTACGATGGCATCTCACCCTGTCGCCCAGGCTGGAGTGCAGTGGTGTGATTTCGGCTCACTGCAACCTCTGCCTCCCAGGTTCAAGTGATTCTCCCGCCTCAGCCTCCCTAGTAGCTGGGATTACAGGCGTGCATCACCAAGCCCGGCATATTTTTATATTTTTAGTAGAGACGGGGTTTCGCCATGTTGGCCAGGCTGGTCTCAAACTCCTGTCCTCAAGTGATCCACCTGCCTCAACCTCCCAAAGTGGTGGGATTACAGGCGTGAGTCACCGCACCCAGCCCCTGGACTCTTTTTCAACCAGGCCTGACCTTTTGAATTCTGTGGTCACCTCTGTATTGTCCAATTCTAGCAGGAATCCTGCTAAGTCAGTTTATCCAGAGCCCCCTATATCTGACCACCTTCCATGTCTGATTGGGTTCCTCTTTCTCCACCACCCCTAGGTGCTGTCTGAGCACCCTGGCCTGTCTTCAGCAGGAATTCTGTTAGGTAGGTTTAGCTGGAACCCTTCTTCGCTCGGATGTTTCCTTAAGTTACTTTCCATCCAGTGATCCCCACCCTGCTCCTTGTGCTCCTTGGCGATCAATCCCAGTATCTCTCCCACACCACAAAACCCCATCACGATGGTCTCTATGCCAATCTCAGTGGCTCCCCACTGCATAAAGTCAGCCTGATCATCCTTAACAAGTGTCATCAATAATAGCGGGCTTTGCAGCTGGCCTCATGCCCTCCCTTCTGGGCTTAGCAAAACACCCACCTCCAACCCTGGTTCTCTCCTCTGATGACCAAAGGCTTTCCTCCTCACATTGGATGTACATTTCTTCTTTTTTTAGAGACAGGGTCTTGCTGTTACCCAGGCTGATGTACAGTAGCACAATCATAGCTCACTGCAGTGTGGAACTGGGCTCAAGCAATCCTCCTGCCTCAGCCTCCTGGGTAGCTAAGACTACAGGTGTGCCCAGCAAATTAACCCCCATGCCCAATAAATTATTTATTATCATTTTGAGATGGGGTCTACTCTGTCGCCCAGGTTAGAGTACAGTGGTACAATCATGCCTCATTGCAGCCTCAGCTTCCCAGGCTCAAGCAATCCTCCCACCTCAGCCTCCCAAGTAACTAGGACCACAGGTGTGCACCACCAAACCTGGCTAATTTTTAAATTTTTTGTGGAGATGAGGTTTTGCTTTGTTACCCAGGCTGGTCTCAAACTCCTGGGCTCAAGCGATCCACCTGCCTTAGCCTCCCAAAGTGTTGTAATTATAGGCGTGAGCCACCATGCCCAGCCTCATGTACATTTCTAAATCTCCGATGCCAGGACCTCTGAGGTTTCTGCAGACCACATTCTCTCCTTCCACCCCTCATCACCTTTCCTCTGCAAGGGGCTTCCCTTTCATGCCTGGACTCCTTCACATTCCCTGGCCACCCCCTCTCCTCGCCAGCTTAGCCCATCCACCCTGCTGCTCCCCTTGAGTCTTCCCTGAGGCTCGGGGAGTTCAGGTTGGGGGTGCTCGGGTCTCAGCAGGGCCAGCACTCCACCACTGGTGTTCCTTGCCATACCATGTAAGGCCCCAGAGCAGGCCTACCTATGGCCTCTATGAGGTCTCAGTGTCGGACTAATTAACACCCCCAACCCATGCCATGGGGCCTCTGATGTATTCCCAGCACTGGACCAGGCTGGGGAATCCAGAGATTATGTTCAGACCCAGCCCTGCCTTCCTGGAGCCCTCAGAGAGCCAAGTCAGCAACAGTCCACACCTGACTCAGCCAGGACAGTGTAGTTGCCTAGATATGACATGCAAACCAGTCACCAGCAGACCTGCAAACGGGTTTCACTGTCCAGAATTGAATGGAGGGCTACCCAGCTGTGGCAGAGTGAAGGCATTACTGGGCAAAAGGGGCTCACTGCCCCACGTGCTAAAAGCCAATGCTACGACACTAACTTGTTTTTTGTTGTTGTTGTTGGTGGTGTTTTTGAGACGGAGTTTTGCTCTGCTGTCCAGTCTGGAGTGCAGTGGCGTCATCTTGGCTCACTGCAACCTCCACCTCCTGGGTTCAAACAATTCTCCTGCCTTAGCCTCCCGAGTAGCTGGGATTACAGGTGCCTGCTACCAAACCCGGCTAATTTTTGTATTTTTAGTAGAGACGGGGTTTCTGCATGTTGGCCAAGCTGGTCTCGAACTCCTGACCTCATGATCTGCCCGCCTTGGCCTCCCAAAGTGCTAGGATTACAAGCATGAGTCACCACGCCCGGCCGACACTGGGTTTTTGAGAAAAGCAAAGCTTTTATTGCAAGTTGACTTACAAGGGAATAGGAGTCCAGCTCAAAGCTGCCTCCCTGTACTGGCTGTAAGGCGTAATTTTATTGGAAAAGGTTTATGGGGTGGAAGGTAAGGGGAGGTCCTTGGGCAGGCGCAGTTATCCTTCATGCCTCCTCACGGGTCGCATGTGCACATCAGGAGACGTTAGTATGAAACACACAGTGGAAATTTAGGCTTTGGTGTCTGAAAGCCTGTTCTGCACAGACTCCCGTTGGCCATCCTGGTTCCAGCCAATTTCAGCCAGTTTCTAAAATCTCACAAGTGGAGGGAGTGTCAGCTTTTTAGGAAGTTGTTTCTTTTCTTACCTGCTATCCTGCAAACTCAAGAATTTCTGTTAGTCCCTGACATCTTAAACTACTTGGGGCATGGTTTCGGAGGGACCCATAGGGCCCGCAACACAGACAATGACCTGTGAGCTGTTGCCCAGGGCCTCGTGGGCAAAGGGGCCCTGTGCTCCATGTAATGCTCTGCTGTTGCTGTCTTGAAATTCTTCATAGTTTTCCAATGGGGCTGCTCATTCTCATTCTTTTTTTTTTTTTTTTTTTTTTTTTTTTTTTTTTTTGAGATGGAGTTTCACTCTTGTTGCCCAGGCTGGAGTGCAATGGCATAATCTTGACTCACTGCAACCTCCACTTCCCGGTTTCAAGCGATTCTCCTGCCTCAGCCTCCGGAGTAGCTGGGATTACAGGTGTCCGCCACCATGCCCAATTTTTGTATTTTTATTAGAGACAGAGTTTCACCATGCTGACCAGGCTGGTCTCAAACTCCTGACCTCAGGTGATCCGCCCACCTCGGCCTCTCAAAGTGTTGGCATTACAGGCGTGAGCCACTGCACCCAGCCTCTCTTTTTTTTGAGACAGAGTCTCACTCTGTCGCCTATGCTGGAGTGCAGTGGTATGATCTCAGCTCACTGCAACCTCCACCTCCCAGGTTCAAGCAATTCTTGTGCCTCAGCCTCCGAGTAGCTGGGGTTACAGGTGTGTGCCACCATGCCCAACTAATTTTTGTATTTTTAGTAGAGATGGGGTTTTGCCATGTTGGCCAGGCTGGTCTCAAACTCCTGATCTCAAGTGATCCACCCACCTCAGCCTCCTAAAGTGCTGGAATTACAGGCATGAACCACTATGCCTGGCCGAGGGGGTTGCTTATTCTCATTTCACACTGGACCTTGCAGATTATATGGCCAGTCCTGAGGGTCCCAAGGCTTCGTGTGTGGGCCATCCACCAGGTACGCATCCATCTGGCATCACCCACATCCTCATCTTCTGCTGGGTGCCTTGCCACATGGAAATGTCAAAGGCCTGTGGTTGAAGTGATCATGGGATGTGGCGCTCAGGGATGGTGTCTGGCTGGGAGCCTCAGGAATGCCCAAATCCTGCTTCCTGTGAAGTCCCCCAGCAAGATACAGGCACAAAGACACAGACGCACCAGAAACCAACATGCCACTTGGTTCTGGGAGCCTCTCAGAAAAAACCACAGTGGGCCTGGGGCCTTTTGAGGTCTCTGGGTGACAAGTCCCTCTTGGGATTAGACCATGGTGACCACTGATCCTGAGCAAGTCACACAAGGCTTCACAACGGTTCCAGATGATAAAACATGGCACCAGGGCCGGATGCTGGTGGGAAGTCCCTCCTTCCGCTCTGGTTTTGTGGTTGCTTGCTGTGTGCTGTTTCCACAAGAGGACAAAGGGGAACTCACCCCCGAGGGTCCCAGAGGCGAGAAAGGTGCAACTAGATGTCACTCTCAGTCCTGCCTCAAGTGAGTCACACAGTTCTGACCGGCTGTGTGGAGGACACTGTTTCTCTTTCTTTTTCTTTCTTTTTTTTTTTTTGAGACGGAGTCTTACTCTGTTGCTCAGGCTGGAGTGTAGTGGCGCTATCTCGGCTCACTGCAAGCTCCGCCTCCCGGCTTCACGCCATTCTCCTGCCTCAGCCTCCCGAGTAGCTGGGATTACAGACGCCCGCCACCATGCCTGGCTAATTTTTTTTTTTTTTTTTTTTTGTATTTTTAGTAGAGACAGGTTTCACCATGTTAGCCAGGATGGTCTCGATCTCCTGACCTCATGATTCTCCCGCCTCAGCCTCCCAGTGCTGGGATTACAGGCGTGAGTCACCACGCCCAGCTTTTCTTTATTTTCTTAGAGATGAGGTCTTGCTCTGCTGCCCAGGCTGGAGTGCAGTGGTGCGATCATAGCTCACTGCACCCTCGACCTCCTGGGCTCAAGCAATCCTCCCATCTCAGCCTCCCAAAGCACCTGGGATTACAGGCATGAACCACCATGCTGGGTCAGAAAGAGCCCACTGTTTCTGTGTGAGGAGAGGCAATGAAGGCGTCCCCTCTGCCCTCTGAAGTTGCCACCCAGTTGTGCCCACGGAACCTGGCTGTGTCTGCAGTCAGATACCTCTGGGCTGCCCCTGAGACCAGATGAGTGATGTCACTGCAGAGTCCTGAATTGCCTGGGAAGGCAGGAAGGACAATGAGTGGTGTCTGAAAGTACAGCTCTAGGCAGGGAGGGAGAGAACAGTAAGAAGAATTTGACTGTTTTTGGTCTCTTTTGTTTTGTTTTTGAGACAGGGCCTCACTCTTGTCACCCAGGCTGGTGTGCGGTGGTCTGATCATGGCTCACTGCAGCCTCGAACTCTTGGACTCCAGCGATCTTCCTGCCTCAGCTTCCTGAGCAGCTGGGAAATACAGGCATGTGCCACCACACTAAGCTAATTTTTTTTTGAAAGATGAGGTCTCACTATGTTGCTCAGGCTGGTCTCAAACTCTTGGGCTCAAGTGATCCTTCCACATCAGCTTCCCAAAGTGCTGGGACTGCAGGTGTGAGCCACCACACCTGGCCTCATCTTGGCCTCCTGATTTTCTGAAAGCTCCATCTCACTGACTAAAAGAGTCGAGACAGGCTGGTATAACTTCTGCAGGTTGTAACATACTCTAAAGGTTCTAAACTATTACTAAGCAGATGATCAGTTCCTTAATTTGGGCTTTTGGTAAAGTGGGCCAGAGTTCGAGGCTTAGGCGCAAGGTCTAGGGGGACCTCCCCATGCCTGTGCCCCAACACCACATGGAAGAAGTGAATGAGCCCCAGCAGATGTGAGGAGCAGAAGTGACCCCTGGAAAGGCAGCCGTCCAGCAGGGTGCATGACCACAGGCTCCACAAGAGCAGACACCATGTCTCTGTTCCATGCTCTGTGTCCTTTGCAACCAGAAGCATACCAGGCACCTGGCCGGTGCTCAATAAGTAGTTGTGAAAAAAAGCCATCTGGTCACTCAGAAGCAGACGACTAGGAGAGTGTGCGTGTGTGTACATGTGTGCGTGTGTATGGTGGGTGTGTTTGGTGGGTGTGCATGCAGGTGATGTGTGCATGGGTACTTGTGTGCTTGCACGTGTGTGTGCATGTGTGCGTGTGTGTGCATGTGTGCGTGTGTGTGCATGTGTATGGTGGGTGTGCATGTGTTTGGTGGGTGTGCATGCAGGTGATGTGTGCATGGGTACTTGTGTGCTTGCACGTGTGTGTGCATGTGTGCGTGTGTGTGCATGTGTGCGTGTGTGTGCATGTGTATGGTGGGTGTGCATGTGTTTGGTGGGTGTGCATGCAGGTGATGTGTGCATGGGTACTTGTGTGCTTGCACGTGTGTGTGCATGTGTGCGTGTGTGTGCATGTGTGCGTGTGTGTGCATGTGTATGGTGGGTGTGCATGTGTTTGGTGGGTGTGCATGCAGGTGATGTGTGCATGGGTACTTGTGTGCTTGCACGTGTGTGTGCATGTGTGCGTGTGTGTGCATGTGTGCGTGTGTGTGCGTGTGTATGGTGGGTGTGCATGTGTTTGGTGGGTGTGCATGCAGGTGATGTGTGCATGGGTACTTGTGTGCTTGCATGTGTGTGTGTTTGCGGGGGGTGAGGTGACAGATCTTCTGATAGTGACTCTGCCTTCCAGCAAATTTGACCCAGTCACTGTCCTGAAAGTTGACCCATTCTGAATGGCAGCCCCTCGTCTTGGGGCAAAATGCGGAGCGACAGGAGAGAGGCAGTTTTCTTCTCGCCCCTGCTAACTGGCGCCATCCCAGGGCCTAAACTGCCCATGACCTGTGCAAGAGTGTGAGAGAAGATGCCAGTCCCCCTGGTGACCCGGCCGGAGAAGAGAAATACAGTGTCTTGCTGCCTGGAGTCCAGAGTCGAATGGGGTTCGGGGGACATTCTATCAGTCCTTGCTGCTATCACCCCTGCATGCCATAGAGCTCCAACATAGCCAAGGACAGTGGGGTTCAAATTCAAGGGCTGCTATTTCTTAGTTGTTTGGTCTTGAGCAAAATTCCCTCTTCTGAGTAGGGGAAAAATTATTACTAGCCTGTTGTGATTATTGAACAGGATCATGAAGTACCACGTGGTGGGCGGCGGCCTCCAAGATGAGAGAGTGGCCAATGAGCCCCACCTCCTGGTTTCGTGCCTTGGTACAGTCACCTCCCATACCGAATAGGGCTGGCCTCTGTACCTACTGGATGTTGTGAAAATGACAGAGTGATTTCTGAACTATCTTTTGTGTGTGTGTGACAGGCTCTTGCTCTGTCACCCAGGCTGGAGTGCAGCAGCACAGTCGTGGCTCACTGAACCCCTGAACTCCTAGACTCAAGGAATCTCCCGTTTCAGCCTCCTGAGGACTGCAAGCACACACCACCACACCTGGCTACTTTTTTAACTTTTTGTGGAGATAGGGTCTTGCTCTGTTGCCCTGGTCAGTCTTGAACTCCCGGCCTCTTGATCCCAAAGTGCTGGGATTACAGGTGTTAGCCACCATGCCTGGCCTAAACTGCTCTTGAATCCCTGACCCACAAAAACTCGGGATAATCACAGTTCCTTGTGGGTTTTTTTGTTTATTTATTTATTTTTTTGAGACGGTGACTAGCTCTGTCTCCCAGGCTTGCGTGCAGTGGCGCAATCTCGGCTCACTGCAACCTCTGCCTCCTGGGTTCAAGTGATTCTCCTGCCTCAGCCTCCCAAGTAGCTGAGATTACAGGTGCCTGCCACCACGCCCAGCTAATTTTTGTATTTTTATTAGAGACACGGTTTCACTGTGTTGGCTAGGCTGGTCTCAACCTCCTGACCTCAGGATCTGCCTGCCTGGGCCTCCAGTTCCTTGTTTTAAACTATTTTTGGATAGTTTGTTACGTGGCAAAGGATAACAAAAGCATGTGTGTACTCCAGTGCCTGGAGCACAGTAAATGATAATAAATAAATGATATCATTTATTATCAATAAATGATACAAGGTGCTGTTACTAATTAACCTTCTTCTCTGGAATCATGCTTTGTAACCAGATTGACATCATCGTGCTAGGTTCCTTCTCCCCTTCAACCGTTCCAGCCAATGCAAACGACTGGTCCCATCAGTTTGTCAGGTGTGTCCAGATTCCTCTTTGACGTCAGGAAGGCCCCCACACCGTAGTCAACAGCCGTTTCCATTTTGGACTAGTTAATCGATCTCCTGCTTTTGTAAATCTCTTACATCTGGACTGTTCTTTTTAAAATGTAAGATCCTTAGCTGGGCATAGCAACGGGGGCCTGTAATCCCAGCTACTTGGGAGGCTGAAGTGGGAAGATCCCTTGAGCCCAGCGGTTTGAGGCTGCAGTGCGCCATGATTCAGTCTGTGAATGGGCCCTGCACTCCAGCCTGGGCAATATAGCAAGACCTCGTCTATTTTTTTCAACTTTTATTTTAGATGTAGGGTATACACATGCAGGTTTGTTACATGGGTGTATTGCGTGATGCTCAGGTTTGGGATATGAATGATCCCATCAGCCAGGTGGTGAGCATAGTTCCCAAGAGTTCGTTTTTCAACCCTTGCCCCCTTTCCTCCCTTCCCCCCTTAGCAGTCCCCAGTGTCTACTGTTGTCATCTTTACGTCCCTGAGTACCTGTATTCGTCTGTTCTCACACTGCTATCAAGAAATACCTGAGGCCGGGCAAGGTGGCTCATGCCTGTAATCCCAGCACTTTGGGAGGCTGAGGCAGGTGGATCACTTGAGGTCAGGAGTTTCAGACCAACCTGACCAAGATGGTGAAACCACGTCTCTATTAAAAATACGAAAATTAGCTGGGCGTAGTGGTGGGCCCCTGTAATCCCAGCTATTTGGGAGGCTGAGGCAGGAAAATCACTTGAACCCGGGAGGCAGATGTTGCAGTGAGCCGAGATTGCGCCACTGCACTCCAGCCTGGGGGACGAGAGCGAAACTCCCTGAAACTGGGTAATTTATAAAGGAAAGAGGTTTAATTGACTCACAGTTCCGCATCGTTTGCCAGGGAGGCCTCAGGAAACTTAAAATCATGGCGGAAGGCAAAACGACAAGCAGACACCTCCTTCCCAGGATGGCAGGAGCGCGTGAGAGCGACCACGGGAAAAAATTCCACTTTTAAAACCATCAGATCTCGCGATACTCACCCACTATCACGAGAACCACTGGGGCGGGCGGGGGTGGGGGGTGCGGAATTGCCCGGTTAATCCAATCACTTCCCTCCCTTAACACGTGGGGTTTTCAGGTCCCTTCCTTGGCAAGGGGTGATTACAATCGAGATGAGATTTGTGTGAGGACATAGAACCAAACCATATCAGTACCCTATGTTTATGGTTTTATGTACTTGTGAATGGCCTCCAGCTGGATCTATGTTGCTGCAAAGTACATGATTTCATTCTTTTTTATGATTATGTAATATTCCACAAGGTATATGTACCACGATTTCTTTATCTTATCCACCATTGATGGGCACCTAGGTTGATGCCTTGTCTTTACTATTGTGAATAGTGCTGTGATGAACACACAAGTGCCTATGTCATTTTGGTAGAATAATTTGTTTTCTTTTGGATATATACCCAATAATAGAGCTATAATGGAACGGCTTTTCTTTTTTTCTTTTCTTTCTTTCTTTCTTTTTTTTTTTTTGTGACAGAGTTTTGCTCTTGTTGCCCAGGCTGGAATGCAGTGGCACAATCTCGGTTCACCGCAACCTCCACCTCCAGGGTTCAAGCAATTCTCCTGCCTCCCGAGTAGCTGGGATTACAGGCGTCTGCCACCACACCCAGCTAATTTTCTGTATTTTTAGTAGAAACGGGGTTTCACCATGTTGGCCAGGGTGGTCTTGAACTCCTGACCTCAGTTCATCCACCTGCCTCAGCCTCCCAGAGTGCTGGGATTACAGGTGTGAGCCACTGCGCCCGGCTGGGATTGCTTTTCTTGTTCCAAGGGGAATGCTTCGGTGTTTGCTGTTCGGTATCATGTTGGCTGTGGGTTTGTCATAGATGGCTCTTACTATTTTGAGGTACGTTCCTTCCATGCCTAGTTTCTTGGGGGTTTTTATCACGAAAGGATGTTGGATTTTTTTGAAAGCATTTTCTGCATCTATTGGGATGACGGTTTTAGTTTGTAATTCTGTTTATGTGGTGAATCACATTTATTGATTCATGCATGTTGAACCAATCTTGCATCACAGTAATGAAACCTACTTGATCATAGTGAATTAATTTTTTTTTTTTTTGAGATGGAGTCTCACCCTGTTGTTCAGGCTGGTGTGCACTGGCACAATCTCGGCTCACTGCAACCTCCACCTCCAGGTTCAAGTGATTCTCCTGCCTCAGCCTCCTGAGGAGCTGGGATTACAGACATGCACCACCGTGCCTGGCTAATTTTTTTGTATTTTTAGTAGAGATGGGGTTTCGCCATGTTGGTCAGGCTGGTCTCAAACTTATGGCCTCCAGTGATCTACCCACTTCAGCCTCCCAAAGTGCTGGGATTACAGGCATGAGCCACCGCCCGGCCAACTTTTTGATGTGCTGTTGAATTCAGTTTGCTAGTATTTTGTTGAGGATTGTTGTGTCTATGTTCACCAGGGATATTGGCCTGGAGTTTTCTTTTTTCACTGTGTCTTTGCCAGGTTTTGAGGTCAGGGTGATGCTGGCTTCAAAGAATGAGTTAGAGAGGAGTTCCTCCTACCTGATTTTTTGGAATGGTTTCAGTAGAATTGGTAGCAGCTCTTCCTTGTACATCTGGTGGAATGTGACTGTAAATCTAGCTGGTCCAAAGCTTTTTTTGGCTGGTAAGTTTTTTAGTACCGATTTCCTTTTTTTTTTTTTTTTGAGATGGAGTCTTGCTGTGTCGCTCAGGCTGGAGTGCAGTGGCCTGATCTCGGCTCACTGCAAGCTCTGCCTCCCAGGTTCACGCCATTCTCCTGCCTCAGCCTCCCGAGGCTGGGACTACAGGTGCCCGCCACCATGCCTGGCTAAGTTTTTGTATTTTTAGTAGAGACACGGTTTCATTGTGTCAGCCAGGATGGTCTTGATCTCCTGACCTCATAATCTGCCCACCTTGGCCTCCCAAAGTGCTGGGATTACAGGCGTGAGCCACTGCACCTGGCCTAGTTCCTTTTCTCTAGAGAACCCTGATTCAATTTCTGAACGTGATATCGATTTGTTCAGTCTTTCAGTTTCTTCCTGATTCAATCTTGGGAGATAGTGTGTTTCCAGGAATTTATCTATTGCCTCTAGATTTTCTAGTTTATGTGTGCAGAGGTGTTGATAATAGTCTCTGAGGATCTTTTGTATTTCTTTTGTATTGTGGGGTCACTTATTACAAGGGACACCTTTGTTATTTCTGATTTTGCTTATTTAGATCTCTCTTTTTTTTTTCTTTGTTAATCTAGCTAGTGGTTTACTGGACCTGTTTATCGTTTCAAATAATCAACTTTTGGTTTTGCTGATTCTTCGTATGAATTTTTGTGTCTCAATTTCATTAAGTTATTAACTCTGATTTTAGTTATTTCTTTTCTTCTGCTGTCTTCTGGGTTAGTTTGTTCTTGTTTTTCTAGTTCCTCTATGTGCGATATTAGATGGTTAATTTGAGGTCTAACTTTTTGAGGTAGGCGTTTTAGCACCATCAACTTTCCTCTTAATACTGCTTTTGCTGCATCCCAGAGATTTTGGTACATTGTATCTCTGTTTTCATTTCTTTCAAAGAATTTTTTTGATTCTGTGCCTTTATTTTGTTGTTTACCCCAAAAATCATTCAGGAGCAAGTCATTTAATTTTCATATAATTGTGTGGTTTTGAGAGATCTTCTTAATTTAATTATTTTTTTTAAATTTTTTTTTTTGAGACAGAGTCTCACTCTGTTGCCCAGGCTGGAGTGCAGTGGCATGATCTCAGCTCACTGCAACTTCCACCTCCCAGGTTCAAGTGATTCTCCTGTCTCAGCCTCCCAAGTAGCTGGGATTACAGGCACCTGCCACCATACTTAGCTAATTTTTTGTGTGTGTGTATTTTTAGTTGAGACAGGGTTTCACCATGTTGGCCAGGCTGGTCTCAAACTCCTGACCCCAAGTGATCTGTCCACCTTGGCCTCCCAAAGTGCTAGGATTACAGGCGTGAGCCACTGCATCCGGCCAAAATCTTCTTAGTATTTTCTGTGTTTTTTCTACTGTGGTCCAAGAATATGGCTGGTATAATTTTTAGTTTTTTGAATGTATTGAGACTTGCTCTATGGCCGAGCATGTGGTTGATCTTGGAATATGTTCCATGTGCAGATGAGAAGAATGTTTATTCTGTGGCTGATGGGTGGAGTTTTGCATAGATGTCTAATAGGTCCAGTGGTCAAGTACTGAGTTTAAGTCCAGAATTTCTTTGGTAGTTTTCTGCCTTGATTTCTGCCCGGCCTTTGGTTTTGTTTTGTGTTTGCTTCCTGAATGTTTACACCTGAGAACATTAAGGAGCAAAACACTCCTGGGCTGGCTGGGCACAGTGGCTCATGCCTGAAATCCCAGCACTTTGGGAGGCCAAGGAGGAAGGATCACTTGAGCCCAGGAGTTCGAGACCAGCCTGGGTAACGAAGTGAGATCCTGTCTCTAAAAAAAACACAAAACACTTGGCTGGGCACCATGGTTCATGCCTGTAATCCCAGCACTTTAGGAGGCCAAGGCAGGTGGATCACTTGAGGTCAGGAGTTCGAGACCAGATTTGGCCAACATGTAGAAACCCTATCTCTACTAAAAATACAAAAATTAGCCCAGCTTGGTGGCAGCTGCATGTAATCCCAGCTACTTGGGAGAATGAGGCAGGAGAATCGCTTGAATCCAGGAGGCGAAGGTTGTAGTGAGCTGAGCAGTGAGCCAACCTGGGCAACAGCGTGAGACTCCGTCTCAAAAAACAAAAACAAAAGAAAACAAAAAAATCAACACTCCTGAGCTGACCACTACTGCCCATCATCCTCCAGACCCATTTCCCGTGGTCTTGGTCTCCCACCAGGCTGGCAGATAACCATCAGCCACAGCCATGCCCTGGAGGTGGGGCCATCTGGAACCAAGACTGATCCCTTCTGGACTCAGGACTGACTTTGTCATTTGTGAGGCCCAGTGCAAAATAAAAATATGGGGCCCCTTCTTGGAAAATGATTAAGAATTTCAAGATGGTGACAGCTAGGGCCAAATGTGGAGCCTTTGTGAGGATGGGCCCTGTGTGACTGTGGAGGCTGCACTTCCATGAAGCCATCCTGGGAGACCTTTCCAACCCTCCAGGCCCAGTTTCCCTAGAATTCCCTGTGCCCCATGTCGGCACCTCTCCTCTGTTCTCCCTTTTCCTTCCCCAGTGCCCTCTCACATCCTCTTTTCTGCAAAATGAGCCAGGAATCTTGGCTGGTATGGCCTCCCCTTGATGTCTTCAGGGCTGTTGGGTTTCCCTTGACATTCATCTGGGGGACTCTTCCTCTTGCTCTGGCATCATTTTGTCCCTCTATTGCCATGGCTGGCTACATGTGAGGAACCTGGACCACATGGGGCTAGATTGCAAATTAGTACCCTGTGTTTTACCTGTGTTTCTCACACTGGGCCAGCCCACTTCTCCAGCCTCATGCTCTCATGTGCTGAGCAACAATCTCAAGGCATTCTGGGCCCTGACATGACTACAAGCTTTTGAATAGTGTGGCAGAGACGAGCTGTATATTTGCTAATTTCATTGTACACGCCTCCTGGCCCACTGGAAAACTACATTTCCCAGTGGCCTGTGCATCTAGGTGAGACCACGTGACCCGTGACGGCCAATGAAATGTGAGGGGAAATGAAGTACAGGACTCCTAGGTCATGTCCCTCTGCCATGTTTGCTCCCCCGACCTGCCTGTTTGTGACACAGATGGTGGAGCTACAAGATGGAAGCAATCCCTTCTGACTTTGCAGTCTCCCTTAGAGGCTACACGATGCCCTTCTCCCAGCCCAAGGGCTCAGGGAACATATCTAGGGGATTGGCTTTCTCCCCATTTTTCAAGGCGGGTCCTTGCCACCAGCCTCCTTGTTTTCAGGAAGCTCCATGCAGCCAGGGACATGACATTGGCCACAGAGGCAAAGTCATGGTGGGGGCTGGATGCGGTGGCTCACACCTGTAATCCCAGCACTTTGGGAGGCCAAGGCAGGTGGATCACTTGAGGCCAGGAGTTTGAGACCAGCCTGGCCAACATGGTGAAACCCTGTCTCTACTAAAATACAAAAATTAGCTGGGCATGGTGGTGTGTGCCTGTAATCCCAGCTACTCGGGAGGCTGAGGCAGGAGAATCACTTGAACCCAGGAAGTGGAGGTTGCAGTGTGCTGAGATCGTGCCACTGCATCCCAGCCTGGGTGACAGAGTAAGACTCTGTCTCAAACAACAATAACAACAACAACAACAACAAACAAACAAAGTCACGGTGGGGACTTGAACACGAATCCTGCTCTCTGGGTCTCAGCTCCCCCACTGGAAAGAAGGCAATCCCCCAGCCTCTCATGATGGAATTCTGGTCCCGAGGGCAGCTGAGAGCTGTCCCCTCACTCTCTCTGGCTACATCCAAGGGAAGACCTGACTGTGATCTTTGCATGGAGCTCCCACAGGTCGGCTCCTCTGAGCTTGGCATAGTTTGTAGAAGCCTGAAGATGATAACCCTCTGGAAAGACTTTTCCAATATGAATATGTGGGGATGGGCAGGTGTGGCTTCAAAGTTGCAAAAAGGTTCAGTCCAGCTTTGCCCCCACTTACCAGCAGGATGACCTTGGGCAAGGAACACCTTCTGTCTGAAGAAGAGATTTTATCCACCCAGGATTAAGTGATGACAGCACAGACTTTATTTCTCTGAGACTCAATTTCCTCATCTATGAAATAGAAATAGAACTACACCTACCTCATGGGGTTGCTGGGAGAGTCAAAGGAAATAAGGCACCGTATGTAGAGTTGAGCGGGGAGCCTGGTCCTAGGTGTTTAGTGAATGTCAATGTCAAAATGACCGAGTGCCTGCCCCTCAGCAGCCTTGCTCCTCCCAGCTCTGCATGCAGGCCCTGGGGACTCCCCCGAGTGGTTTGATGATTTCCAGGGCTGCTCACAGCCCTTCATCTGGAATGGGGTGCAGCAGTGTGGGGGCCTTCTTGGGGATGGGTCCCTAGTGCCTCATTTAGAGTTTTGAAGAGGCAGCCAGTGTCCTGTGCAGACAGCATTCCAAGGCCTGGAAGGCCCACCAATCACCAAGTTCTAGCACAGGCCCAATCAATCACTCCCGCAACCTGCTGCAGATGGGCTGGCAGAAGATCAGACGCCCTGGTTGCTGAGGGTTAATTACCAACTTGGCACCATCGGCTCAGGGAGAACTTGCAAGAGTCTTTCTGTCTCTTTTTGTCTGTTTCCAAAGACATAAACATTTGTACTGCAAGTGGCCCAGGGGACCTGGAGATGTTTATTTTGTAGTTAACAAAGAGAAAGACATTTTGACTTGGGAGCTGAGTATTCTGCTGGCCCGAAGGAGAAGCTTCTGGGAGACTCCCCGCACTGGGAGGTGTCTCCAGGAGTGGCTCAGTATGGGGCAGGGCAGTGGCGTGGGTGATGCTGGGCAGTAGAATAGATGTCTAGTCCAGGGCATTGGCCAGGCCCCTTCCTGGGGGCAAGCAGGGGAAGCAATGTTCTTCAGTGTTCCTAATGTGTGTTGGAAACACAAGCACCAGCGTTTTGACAGTGCTTCTACTGAGCAGGGTGACAGTGAAAGAGACTTACGTTGTTCTTTTTGCTTTGCGTGCTTTCCAATTTTTTTTTTTTTTTTTTTTTGAGACGTAGTTTCGCTCTTGTTGCCCAGGATGGAGTACAGTGGCACTGTCTCAGCTCACTGCAACCTCTGCTCCCTGGGTTCAAGTGATTCTCCTGCCTCAGCCTCCCAAGTAGCTGGGATTACAAGCATGTGCCCCACGCCCAGATAATTTTTGTATTTTTAGTAGAGACAGGGTTTCGCCATGTTGGCCGGGATGGTCTCAAACCCCTGACCTCAAGCGATCTACTTGCCTTGGTCTCTCAAAGTGCTGGGATTACAGGTGTGAGCCACTGCACCCAGCCTCCAAATTTTTAAGTAATCCACCTGCACTTTATTTTCAAACTTGCACATGTAATTCATGAATGTAAAAGATTCAAGCCACATATAAATATATCAAATAAAATGTGAAAATATAAGTGTCCTTACCTCCTATTTTCCTTTTTTTGTTTTTGGAGACAAGGTTTCACTCTGTTGCAGTGGCGTGATCATGACTCACTGCATCCTAGACCTCCCAGGCTGAAGTGATCCTCCCACCTCAGCCTCCTGAGTAGCTAGGACTACAGGCACGCACCACCATGCTTGGCTAATTTTCATATTTTTTGTAGACCCTGGGTTTTGCCATGTTGCCCAGGCTGGTCTCAAACTCCTGGGCTCAAGAGGCCACTTACCTTGGCCTCCCAAAGTGCTGGGATTACAGGCATAAGCAACTGCCCCTGGCTTCCTCCTCTTTTCCTTCCTTTCTTTTCCAAAGGTGACCACGATAAGAGTTAGGCACAGACCTCGCAGGACTTTGCTGGTACCTTTGTATACACATACATATATTTCCCTCTGTCTTTTAAAATTTGGCAAAAGAAATTACACTTATGCTTTGTTCTTTGACTTGATTTTTTCACTAAGGTATTCTGATACAGTATATGTAGAGGTACTACATTAATTTGTTCCTTTTTTTCATTGCCTTTGGAGATTATACACCACATTAATTTCAATGGTGAATAGGATTTCATAGTACGGAGGTAGAATAATTCATCTCATCATTTATCTGATGGAATGAGCCCTTTTTTTTTTTTTTTTTTTTTTTTGAGACGGAGTCTTCCTCCTTGACCAGGCTGGAGTTCAATGGTGCAATCTCGGCTCACTGCAAGCTCCGCCTCCCAGGTTCATGCCATTCTCCTCCCTCAGCCTCCCAAGTAGCTGGGACTACAGGCGCCCGCCACCACGCCCGGCTAATTTTTTGTAGTTTTAGTAGAGACGGAGTTTCACCGTGTTAGCCAGGATGGTCTCGATCTTCTGACCTCGTGATCCGCCCGCCTCGGCCTCCCAAAGTGCTGGGATTACAGGCGTGAGCCACTGAGCCTGGCCGGAATGAGTTCTTTAGAGGGCTTGGTGAGAGTGAGACCTGGGCTAATGTCCAGGTTTAGGGTCAGGAAACCTGTGACATTATTTTTTTATTTTTTCTTGTCTTTTTTTGTTTTGAGATAGGGCTCTCGCTATTTTGCCCAGGCTGATTGTGAACTCCTGGACTCAAGGCATCCATTCCCTCAGCCTCCAGAGTAGCTGGGATTACAGGCACGCATCACCGCGCTGGGCAAAAGAATCCGTGTAACTGTAATGGAAGGGCTTAGATGCAGTCGCTGTTCAGGGCTGGCCTTCTTCCGCAGATCTCCGGTCTTACCACGGGGCGGAGCTGGTGAGCAAGCCTGCGCCGGGATGGCTCCTGCAGGAAAGGCGAGGGCGGCAGGAGGCGCGGCTGGGGGCTTTGCCGCAGCGGGAGCCGGGCGGGCTGGCAGCTCCTTACCTCTGCCAGCTGGGCTAGGGGCCTTAGCCTATTTGTCCACCTGCAGCACTGGGGGAACTATGAGGACATTCAAATTCTGCATTCGTTCCCTTACCTGAAGCAACAGATAAGGAAATCCACTGCAGGCAGAGAGTCGGCAAAAAAGGGTATTTTCACCCAACAGCTAGGTCCCTAAGAAAGTGAAGGTCAGTAGATACTTTTATTAAATGGGGTCACATATTGAAGGTCTTGGGGAAAACCAGCTACTTGAAGGAACCAAATCAGGAATTATTCTCTAAGGAGGGAACTGCCCCTACTTTGTGCATTGTAAACTTGGAGTTTGATAAATTGGGTTCTCAATCTGAAAGGCAGGCACATCTGAGGTCCCCCCTGCTCCTGGTGGTCCCCTTAGTTTACTCATAAAAATCGTTAAAATTTCTTGAGGACTCACAGGCCAGTCACTGAGTTAAATATTGTACCTTTCGTATTTCATTTAATCTTCACGACAACCCTATGAGAAACTACTGCTGTATCCATTTTCTTTTTCTTTTCTTTTTTTTTTTTTTTTTTTAGACGGAGTCTTGCTCTGTCGCCCAGGCTGGAGCGCAGTGGCGCAATCTCCCCTCACTGCAAGCTCCGCCGCCTCCTGGGTTCACGCCATTCTCCTTCCTCAGCCTCCCGAGAAGCTGGGACTACGGGCGCCCGCCACCTCGCCTGACTAATTTTTTTGTGTTTTTGGTAGAGACGGGGTTTCACCGTGTTCGCCAGGATGCTCTCGATCTCCTGACCTCGTGATCCGCCTGCCTCAGCCTCCCAAAGTGCTGGGATTACAGGCGTGAGCCACCGCGCCTGGCCTTATTTTTTTTTATTTTTATTTTTTTTTGAGATGAAGTCTCACCCTGTTAGCCAGGCTGGAGTGCAATGGCGCGATCTCAGCTCACTGCAATCTCCGCCTCCCAGGTTCAAGCGATTCTCCTGCCTCAGCCTCTGGAGTAGCTGGGTTTCCAGGTGCCTGCCACCAGGCCAGGCTAATTTTTTTGTATCTTTAGTAGAGAGGGGGTTTCAACATGTTGGCCAGGCTGGTCTCAAATTCCTGACCTCGGGTGATCCTCGGATTCCTGACCTCAGGTGGCCCGCCTCAGCCTCCCAAAGTGCTGGGATTACAGGTGTGAGCCACTGCGCCCAGCCTCTATCTATTTTCTAGATGAATAAATGGAGGTTATAAAGGAGCCAGGCATGGTGGCTCATGCCTGTAATCTCAGCACTCTGGGAGGCCATAGACGAGAGGATCACTTGAGCCCAGGAGTTCAAGACCAGCCTGAGCAATGTAGTGAGACCCTGTCTCTACAAGAATTTTTTTTTTTAATCAGCTGGACATGGCAGCTCACGCCTGTGGTCCCAGCTACTCAGGAAGCTGAGATGGAAGGATTGTTCAAACCCAGGAGAGTGAGGCTGCAGTGAGCTATGATTGTGCTGTCAGAGCAATGGAACCAGAGCAACTCCATCTTGAATAGGGGCTACTGAGTAAAATGAGGCTGAGACCAGCTGGGCTGCATTCTAAGGAAGTCAGACATTCTTAGTCACAGGATGAGATAGGAGGTCTGCAGGACTGGTTTCACAAGATACAGGTCACAAAGACCCCGCTGATAAAATGAGATGCAGTAAAGAAGCTGGACAAAACCCACCAAAACCAACATGGCAATGAAAGTGACCTCTGGTTGTCCTCACTGGTCATTGTATGCTAATTATAATCCTTTAGCATGCGGAAAGACACTCCCACCAGGGCCATGACAGTTTATGAATGCCACGGCAATATCTGGAAGTTACCCTATATGATCTAAAAAGGGAAGGAACCTTCAGTTCCGGGAACTCCCCACCCCTTTCCCGGAAGACTCATGAATAATCCATCCCTTGTTTAGTATATAATCAAGAAATAACCGTAAGTCTACTCAGTCAAGCAGCCATGCCGCTGCTCTGCCTACGGAGTATCCTTCCTTTATTCCTTTACTTTCTTAATAGACTTGCTTTCACTTTACTGTCAGCTCACTCTTGAGTTCCTTCCTGCTTAAAGCCAGGAACCCATGTGGTCTCCCAGGCTGAATCCCAGTTTTGGAGTTTACCCTGTGACGGTGTCACTGCTCTCCAGCCTGGGCGACAGAGTGAGACCCTGTCTTTAGAGAGAGAAAAAAAGGAAAGGTTGTCCTTGGCAGGCAGTGTGCCAGAGCCCCAAGAGTCAGCAGGAGAGGTGGGGGGACACGGGGGGCGGGGAGGAGCTAAAGTTGAGCAGATTCTGTCTCCCGCTTTCGTAAGAGATTTTGGGGGCAGATCCCAGCCCAGTAAGTCAGTGCACAGAAGGGCAGGCCTCGCCCGTCTCACAGGACTGAGAAGAGAGGCGAGTTTCTAAGAGACTGGAGGGCTCCCTACATGGGAAAGGGAAGTGATTTTAGCCGCGTTTGGCTGGGAGTTCGGCTGATGGTTCCAACTCATGGGTATTAGCGAAGGGGAACAAGGAATTGCTGAGGGTGGCAAATTGGTTATAATTAAGAGAACCTGGGAGACGCAAAACAATGTGAAGGCCACCAGCTGTCCTGGATCTGGAGCCTCTGTCCTTGGAGCCACTTGCAGGGGGTTGGAGGGACGGCTCAGGAAACCAGCCGCCCTCCCCTACAGTGCAGACCATTCAGCAAAGACTGTGGGAGGATGGAGCCGCTCTGCCCGATATTCCCAGGGCCCAGGGGACTGCCCTTGCTCCTGGGCCTTCCTTCCTGCTTCACTGTCACCTTTTCTTCCTCCACAATTTAAATGCCTTGTCTCTTAGGAAAACAAATAGGCTTGGGAGTGGGCTCATATCCTGACTCCTGTGCTTTTTTTTTTTTTTTTTTTTTTTTTTTTAAGACAGAGTCTTGTTCTGTCTCCCAGGCTGGAGTGCAATGGCACAATCTAGGCTCACGGCAACCTCCACCTCCCGGTTTCAAGCAATTCTCCTGCCTCAGACACCCAAGTAGCTGGGATTACAGGCACGCACTACCACACCTGGCTAATTTTTATATTTTTAGTAGGGACAGGGTTTCACCATGTTGGCCAGGCTAGTCTCAAACTCCTGACCTCAAGTAATCCACCCGCCTCAGCCTCCCAAAGTGCTGAAATTACACGGGTGAGACATCATGCCTGGCCGGTTTTTACACTTTTTAATTTTGGGGAAAAAAAATCAAAAGAATATCATTTTGTAGCATTTCGTGACATGTGAATGTTATATAATCTTCAGGTTTTGGTATCCGTGAAGTTTTATGGGAACACAACCGTGCCCATTTGTTTACATATTGTCTGTGGCTAATAACAAGGGGGGCTTGGTGGCCCCTCATCCCCCGCTCCTCGTGGAGCTGCCCAGATGGCTCCAGAGCTTGCTGGAGTCACTGAGGGTCCCAGTGACTGGCCTGTGGTCCTGGTCAAAGGATCTGAGACTGTATGGCCTGCAAAGTCTAAAACATTTAGTATTTAGCCTTTTACAGAAAATGTTTGTCAACCCCTGGCATAAGTGCCTGACAATAGGTGGTCAGTAAAATGTATCCTGTTATTCGTATTATTATTACTGTTACTGTTACCCCTTTTGGCCTCATTTTAACTTTCAAATAATCATACTCATGGCTTAATGGAGAGATTCTAAACCTGAGGTCCATGGAAGGGTTTCAGGGGGCAGGGGGTCTCTGGACCGCTGCAGTCTGGCAGATGGGGTCTTTTTTGGGGGGAGAGGCTCCATCCAACCCCTGGTTCTCAAAGGGGTTTGTGTCATCAAATAGGTAAAAAAAAAAAAAAAAAAAAAAAAAAAAAAAAAAGTGTAGGTTTGATCCTTCCTTGACCCAGGCAAATCGATCCACACTTTCCCTGGGCTGTCTGAAAGCCACATCCTTGAAGATGAGCTATTTGGGGGCCCACCCACTGCCTGTGTTGGAGGGGCCTGCAGCTCAACAGGCATGAGGACCCACAGCTTTGGAGCCAGTGGTCCCAGGCTGAGTCCAAACCTTGACGGCCCCTAGCTGAACCCCTTCTCTGACCCTCGGTTTTCTTGTTGGGTTGCTGCAAAGATGAATCTGGTAATGTCTGTTGGTCACTTGGCACAGCGTCTGGTGCACAACAGGTACTGCAGAGATGGTAGTGACTACTAATCTTCTTGTCCTTGCGCATTCAAAAGTGCTTTCCTCAGCTCGCTCAGACCCAGGAAAAGCTGCCCCTGTATTTGGCTGAATTTGAGGTCTGAATACCCCTTGAGGGCCCTTAATCTTTATCCTTGGTACCAGCAAATGAGGCAAGTCCACTAAACATTCACGTGATCAATATGCAAAGAAGCATGACCCTCAGTGAAGTTTTTAAGAGTTCAGTGACCTCATTTGAACAGAGACAATGCTTTTAAGAGTGAAATAAACGGGATCTGCAGCTTCGCTATTGCAAAAGCCCTGGCTGTTTCCGAGTGGTTGGTGTTTCTCGCAGAGGGGTTACTCTGAAGCTCAAGCTTGGGTCTACTTTCCCCCTAAAATGCTTCTTGTGGAGCCCCTTTTCCCAGCTCAGTCACCCAGAGCTAACAGGTTTATTCCAAAGCCCAGCAGCCACCACTGGGAGGGGACAGGGTGTCTTTGCAGCCGGGCTGTCCTGGAGATGGGCGTCCTGCACAGACTGGTTCATGTTCAGCCCGGCAGGCACTGCCCGCCCCCAGTGGTTGGGCTTAGGCCCATTCAGCGGAGGCCTGGTGGCTCCAGACAACAGCTGGAGACCAGAAGTGAAGACTTCCAGCTACAAGCAAATGTTGCTGCTTCTTGAGGTTGAAATATTCTATCCCTAAAGTATCCCTTTCAGCTGAGCAAAAACAATCCCCCATCGGGACCCGACCTCGCCACAGAGGAACAAAAGCTTCCCAGTTCTCTGAGTGCCAGAGACTGTCTGCAGTTTCAAGCACGCATGGCCCAGAGGGGAAAGAAGATGGTCATGTGACTTCCAAGCCTGGAGACAAGGTCACCCTTGTCCAGCCCTATTCCCCTTCATGGGAAGAAGAGCCTCTGACTGCCTGACAAAGGATGGGGCTGGTGCTGCCGTGGTGCTGGCTCCCGGGTGGATTCTCCAATGTCTGCGTTTCTCAGGTTCAGGAGAACACAGGGCAAGGTCAGTGGTCCCCAGAGTCCACTCAAATGGGTGTGAGGGTCTCATCCTGGCTTCATTGTCCTATAATCCCAAAGTGGTTTTTTAGGTAGGACAGTTACACATTCTGGCTGCATTTATTTATTTTTCTGTTGCAGCATAATTTGTCCCTAAGAAATTCACCAGCAAGGCCACCCCATTTGTTTTCTACCAGCCATTTCCTGCCATTAAAAATATTTTCCTTCATGGAAGGAAAGAGCTTCTGGGAGAGAGAAGGAAAGCCCGGTGAAGAGAAACAGTCAAGCGAAGCTCACCTTTAAAGGAGCCATCCCGGGCCGGGCGCGGTGGCTCGCACCTGTAATCCCAGCACTTTGGGAGCGCGAGGCGGGTGGATCACCAGGTCAAGAGATCGAGACCATCCTGTCAACATGGTGGAACCCTGTCTCTACTAAAAATACAAAAATTAGCCGGGCGTGGTGGTGGGCACCTGTAGTCCCAGCTAGTCGGGAGGCTGAGGCAGGAGAATCGCTTGAACCCAGGAGGCAGAGGTTGCAGTGAGTTGAGATCGCACCACTGTACTCCAGCCTGGCGACAGAGCGAGACTCTGTCTCAAAAAAAAAAAAAAGGTGCCATTATGTTGCAACAGCCACAATAGTGTTGGGGCTGGCTGCCGGGTGGAGGCAGAAGTTAGCCAGGGAGGGGACAGTGGTGAAGTGAAGGGCGTGGACTCTGTGTCGAGGCAATGCTTCCAGGGATTCTGATGTGGTAGGTCTGGGGTGGGGCCCAGAAACCTGCAGTTTAACAGAGCACGTAGGGATTCCCAGGCAAGTGGTCAAATGCATCCCACCGAGAGCCATGTCTGCGGTGGTAATATTCTTTAGCTGGACTGGCCTGTGCCCTCTTTCCTCAGAGAACCCTATCCTAGCAAAAACTGGCTGGACGAGGGAGACTTCACCTGGCCCAGCTGTCTCCTGAGAATCTGGAACTGGGACTCAAAGCCCCAGCAGTCTATGTGTGCTGGTCAGGTTAGAATCTTTGCTCGCCAGGCTCAGTGACTCATGCCTGTAATCCCAGCACTTTGGGAGGCCAAGGCGGGCAGATCACCTGAGGTCAAGAGTTACAGACCATCCTGGCCAACATGGTGAAACCCCATCTCTACTAAAAATACAAAAATTAGCTGGGCGTGGTGGCGGGCGCCTGTAATTCCAGCTACTCTGGGAGGCTGAGGCAGGAGAACCGCTTGAACCTGGGAGGCGGAGGTTGCAGTGAGCAGAGATTGCACCACCGTACTCCAGCCTGGGCGACGAGCAAAGCTCCATCTCAAAAAAAAAAAAAAAAGCTTTGCCCATAGGTTATTTGGCTTCCAGGGGAGTCCTTGTTTCCTGTCCTACCCCTGCCCACCCTGGTCCTGCCAGGCACTCCTTCACTGCCTCAGTGCATCCCAGGACACTGTCCCCCATAGCCTTCTGAGGGGTGGCCCTAACACTCACCCTGAGGATGCTGCCTATGCCCATGTTCCCTTGGGTTGTGCAGAGCCCTGTGCTCCTTGGAGGGGCTCAGGCTGTCTGTCCAACGCCTGCCAGACAGCTCTACCTCAGTGTCCCACAGGGACCACAGTGGATTTAGCCCAAAAGGAATTCATCAGGTTTCCTCTCACACCTGGCACCTTTTCCATTCCTTATGTCAAAGAATGGCCCCTCTCTCTGCTCAGGCACCCATGTCAGGTATCCGAGCACCATCCCAGACACCTCCTCATTCTTAACTCCCACCTCTATTCTAGAATGAAAGGAACATCTACCTTTGATGGAAAACATACTGCAGGTAATAATAATTCATACAGTCCAATGCCTCACAAAGGCAGGTACTGTAACTGTCTCCATTTGACAGGTGAGAAAACAGGTACACAGGGCCGTGTTACTTGCCCCAGGTCACATAGTGAATAGTGGAACTGGGATGTGAGCCTGAGCTACCCACCCCATGCATGTGCCCCTGCTCTGGAGATGTGGTCAGCGTCTCTCTCCACAGCACTGGCGTGGGGGCCCAGGCATGCCCTCAGCATCTCCTGGTTGGGCCTGTAGAGTCTCCTGACTGGTTTCCTTGCCCTCGGTCTTACCCTGCTCAGATCTGTTTTCCCAGATGCAAGGAGAAACGGTTTCTAAACTGGGAATCTGATGTCACTCCTCCGCTGAAACCCTTCAAAGGCTCCCTGTTTTACTCTGACTGGCCTCACAGAGAATGAATGGAGGAAACTGAATCCTGGAGGGCTCACTCCAGGGCTGTGCTCCCAGCTACTGTCCCCCACGGCCTCTCCATGCCTCAGCTGTCTCATCTGCCAAAGAGGGAAAGTGGTACCCACGGCGAAGAGTTGTAGGATGTGCACAGTGTCTGCCAGCGGAGTGCCTGGCACAGAGTGGGCAGCTCATACACGGAGCTTCTATTAGCTTCTTTCCTTCCTAAGAAGGAAAGGGTGGGGCAAGAAGTGGGTGGAGAGGAGGAACTGGTTGCTCTGAGAGGCAAAGTCAGTTCCACCTGGGATAATAATTACATAAGCACTTTAGATGCATTTTGTCAAAACATAACCTCCATAGCCTCCTGAGGAAGAGATTCCATTACCCTTTTCAGATGGGGAAGCTGAGGCTGAGGAGTCAAGGGATCAACTCCAGGCCGGCTTGAGCCCAGATTTCTCTGATGCAGAGAGCCCTGTGCCCTGCCCTGACCCTCCTTGGACGTGCGCTGCAGTGCAGTGGTTTTGGAGTACCTAATCTTTCCGATCTTACCAGCTGAAGGTCAGCTGTGGGTCAAAGCAGTGACAAGACTGGAAGAAATTTGGAGGCACTACTAGGAAAAAGCAACCAAAAGGTGAGGACTGGCACCCGAGGGAAGGTAAGAATCCCACCACAGACACCCTCCGCTTGTCCCACAGTCTCTGGGGAACTCCCACAGAAATGACAGCGTAGGGCCCATCACTATTTCTACAACAATGAGAATATTTATTTTTTCCAGAAAGTAAAAATAACATTTTTTCTCTTTTGTAAAAGTACCATTACATTCCATTTTCTTAAATAACAAAATCCTAAAAATATATATTAAATTGTATACAGTGCATCACACTTCATCTTATATTTTAAAATACATGATGTTTCTATTTTATTCTCAAAGTTGCATATTAAGAGCATATTTACAAATAAGGCCTTGTCATCCAAAGTCAAAATCCCTGCTGGAAGGTGAGTTTGGATGTGGGAAGGTCTTGGCGTGCATGAGCCCCACGATGGCAGCTCCCGTGCAGGCGGGGAAGGGCCCTCCAGTCTTTGTGTCTAAAGACCCTTCCTTTCTGAAGCAGATTTCCCTCTGACTTTCCTCCACACCTCACTTCTGCCTCTGTACCCAACTCAGCAAGACGGAAGCCTGTGAGATGTGCCCACCAGGGGTCTGCAGTCAGAGGGTGAAGCCCTGTCACCCCTGAGCCATCCAGCCTGAGGGGAGACAGCTGTGGCTGGAAGGCTTGAAAAACACCCCACACCAGGGAAGCTAAGCTGAGACCTGGCCAGGAGGTAGAACAGTGAGGAAGGTAAACAAAGACACCAAAGGAAACAATCCAAACTCCCAAGGTAGGAACAAAAGCCGACATCAAACACCACATGGGAGATCTGAGACCTAACTGTGCCAGGCGGTGGGGTGGGGAGCTGCCCGGCTCCGTGGGAGACCTGGCCTGGCCTCAGCAGACCAGGGAGGCAGGGTCTCGGAGGCCATCCGCATATAAGTGCTTGTGAAGAGTAAGTGTGCAGTGCCAGGATGCATCGAGGCTGGGTGATGGCCTGGCTGGGCTGCAGGCAGATCCTGAGCCTGGCCAGGAAGGCTCCTGCCTGGGCTGACAGTGGGGCATGTGGGTGGAGCCACACCCAGGCACTCCAGTGGGTTCTGCCTGAGGGCCAGGACAGCTGAACTTGCTAGTGCTTTGATCTCTGTGGGCTTCTGGCCGATTGGAGTCTTGAGCCGGAGCCCACTATTCAGAAGTTAGAGCAGCCTGGTTTCCTCGCTCATGCCCAGAGAGGTCTCAAGCCTGTCCTGATGTGGGGGACAGGGTTGGTGAAGGCACTCGGGTTCATTCCTACTCATTCTCTGCTTTGCAAGCAACTGGACAAACGGGGAAGAACAGGGCACCGTGTGCCTCCCGCCTGCCTTCTCAGAAGGGCCAAGGACACTGAGAAACAACGCGGGGCCACAGCTGGCCAAGGCACAGTCACCACGGAGAGTGACAAGATCAGCTGGTGAGGGCTCTCCTGTTGGCACATGTACCAAGAAGGCAGGGCCTGGCACCAGCGGGGAACAGGGTGAGGATGGCACGCAGGCCCAGTGCCCCCGCAGCCTCCTCCCACGCTCTGTCACCTCAGGAGAGGCTTTGGCCAGGGTGCTTTCAGAGCTCCGCCCACAGTGGTCCCCAAAGCCCCTCCCCTGCCTCTTCCACAGTCTTCTGCCATGCGTTCCGACGTTGACTTTCCCAGGGTTACCCTCTTCCCGCCACCTCCAACCCCCACTTTATCTCATCCAAGGAGTTTCCTCAAAGTTCAAGTGCCACCTCCTCCGTGCTCCTGGAAGCCCACGTCATCACTTCTGGAACAGTTTCCTTCTCAGGTGTTTACTTAGCTGCAGTGGCCTTCTGTGGGGTGTCGCTGACTTTTTTTTTTTTTGAGACGGAGTCTTGCTCTGTCGCCCAGGCTGGAGTGCAGTGGCCGGATCTCAGCTCACTGCAAGCTCCGCCTCCCGGGTTTACGCCATTCTCCTGCCTCAGCCTCCCGAGTAGCTGGGACTACAGGCGCCCACCACCACGCCTGGCTAGTTTTTTGTATTTTTTAGTAGAGACGGGGTTTCACCGTGTTAGCCAGGATGGTCTCGATCTCCTGACCTCATGATCCGCCCGTCTCGGCCTCCCAAAGTGCTGGGATTACAGGCTTGAGGGTGTCGCTGACTTTCTAAGTGGTTCTAACTGAGCCCATAGCCGGGCTGCGCAGGACCCAGCACCCATGGAGGCTTAGCCTGGGGTGATTTACAGCCCTCCTGCCCCTACGCTGTCCTGAGCCAGGTTTGGGTTTCCCGGGGCTGCTCCATGGATCGTAAGTTGATCCTAGAGGCACTGGGCCATGCCAGGGCCAGGCAGGAGGAGAAGCACTGGGGCATCCCTGGCACCTCCCAGGCCCTCCGAGGAAGTGCTGCCCCCACTGCAGGCTCCGACAGCACATTGGCCTGGGCATGGCCTCCCCTGACTGAGATGTGAGGAGGGCAAGGTGGGCATCTGGGCTGTAGGACACCCCAGAGGCCAGTGGTCAGTGTCAGCCCCAGGCAACTGAACAACTGGCCCCTGGCCGGGTGAACTCTTCCGGGGCCACATGCCACATTCCCTTTGTGCTGCACATGGCTCTATTCACAGCACAGGGCCCGCTGGGATGACACACACCTGACACTTGTGTTTGAAAGAGATTCCACAATCAGTGTGAATAGCTTGGAGGGGAGACTGCACGTGTCGATATGTTTCCAGCGGTCCTCCTGTGTGACGGGCCTCTTGGAGACAGAGGCCTACGGACAGCTGCTCTTTCCAGATCAAAGCATGAAGCCTGCACCGAGCAGCTCTGTGCCCTCAGCTGGCCTCCCACGGGGCCTGGGGTGGCAGTCCTGACCCTGTCTGCCTGTGACACATTGCTCCATTTCCCTCCTCTGAAGGCCTCTCTGCCTGAAGCTCTGAGCACCTCTCCTGAACTCAGGCTGCCGAGTGTCACCTCTCCCTGCAGACACTTCCCGTGTGGCCCTCTTTCCTCCCAGGGGTGGCAGGTGCAGAGGTGTTGCCAGAACTTCAGTAGGAGCCCCAGCAGGCAGTGGCTCAGGGCTTGGGGGAGGTAGGCACGTGCTGCAAAGAGGAAACGCCAAGGCCAGAGGTGCAACAATCACCCAGGCCCAAATGCCTTGGGCAGAGGCATGCTCTGACGAGCGCCTAGGCCTGGCCAGCAGAGGCACAGTCCGCTTTTCTCAGCTGCTGTTGACAAAGCCTGCTTCCAGATGGCAAGGACTTTTAAATTAGTGATGGCACTTACCTCCCAACCAGCAGCCACTACAGCTGCAGCTCTCAATCTTAGGAGGAGCTCCTTGGAGGAACTCCAATTCCCAAACCCACCCTCTCCTCGCACCAATCTCTGCAGCCCAACTCCCTATCTAAGGGACAGGGTGACATGGGACTGGGGACAAGAGCGCTCTCCTTCCCCACTGAGCCATTCCTAACCCCACATGGTCCCCACAGGAGGGGCAGAGAGCACAGATGGCTCTTGGGGTGTTTTTTTATCTTTTAACACGGGGGACGCCAGAAGGAAGGACCACAGGCCCCATGTTTCATGTAGTGCTGCCTAAAGGCAAAAACACAAGATTGATACTCTCTGCTCTGAACTGAGAGTTAGCTGAGCCAATCATGGAGAGACCGAGGCCTGGCTCAGGTTCCATAGGACCACGAGCTGCTCAGGGGCAAGGCTGATAAATCCAATCCTGAGTAGTTACTGAGTGCCCATAAAAGCTTGCAGGAGAATTTGTTGCATGAGTAAATGAATGGGTGTTTTTTGTTTTTTCTGAGACAGAGTCTCACTCTTGTTGCCCAGGCTGGAGTGCAGTGGTGCGATCTCGGCTCACTGCAACCTCCGCCTCCTGGGTTCAAGCTATTCTTGTGCCTCAGCCTTCTGAGTAGCTAGGATTACAAGCTCCTACCACCACGTCTGGCCAATTTTTTTTTTTTTTTTTTTTTGAGACGGAGTCTCACTCTGTCGTCCAGGCTGGAGTGCAGTGGCGCAATCTCGGCTCACTGCAAGCTTGGCCTCCCAGGTTCACGCCATTCTCCTGCCACAGCCTCCCAAGTAGCTGGGACTACAGGCACCCGCCACCAAGCCCAGCTAATCTTTGTATTTTTAGTAGAGACGGGGTTTCACCGTGTTAGCCAGGATGGTCTTGATCTCCTGACCTCGTGATCTACCCGCCTCGGCCTCCCAAAGTGCTGGGCTTACAGGCGTGGTGGTAGGAGCTTGGCTAATTTTTATACTTTCAGTAGAGATGGGGTTTCACCATGTTGTCCAGGCTGGTCTCGAACTCCTGACCTTAGGTGATCTGCCCACCTCAGCCTCCCAAAGTGCTGGGATTACAGGCATAATCCTGTTGCGCCCGGCCAAATGGATATTTTATATGACCAAAGCTCTTCAAGCTTTCCCTGCAGCTCTATGAGCTATGGAAAGAAGAATCTAGAAAGAAGCCCATGTGTAAAGTATCAGGTTTGATATAAATGGGGGTCACTAGATCTTATTCTCAGACCCTCCCAGGCTGGAGGAGGCCCATCCTAGTCCAGCATCTGGAGGGCAATGTTGCCAGGGCAGCACAGACACTGCCCTCTTTACACCTCACTAATGTCCAGGAGTCCACACTTGCATGGGACCAGACCTACTCCCAAGAGTACCTGAGAGTTCTCCCTGTCTGGCCCTGTTCCAAGCCATAAAGACCAGGAGAAGAGAAGAAGCAAGAAAAATTCAATTAACTAAACCTACCCACCACCTGACAGCCATCTAGAATGTACCTGAGCCCAGTGCCAGCCATGACCACCTCTGTCATTTCAGCCTCACTGTCCTGACACCCCCACTGCTAGCTAGATCAGAGAGAGAGATGCAGAGAGGGCCTGGCCCCAGGGCCTTGAGTCTCTCTCCTAAGTGCAACCGATGAAGCAGGAGGAATCCAGGCTCTGCCTGCCCTGGCAGCAGGGTGCCTCTTCCTAGTTTGTAGGAGGGCGCCCCCGAAGAGGCCGAGGCAGAGGAAGAGGCAGGGAAGAGTCTGTCAGAGAAGAACCACAGGAGGGGTTGACCCCAGCAGCCTTGAGCTCAAAGAGGGCCCTCGAGTCCTAGGCACAGCAGGGTGTTTAGTCACTCACAAGAGGATTGCGGTCATCTTGTTGACTCTGACCCTTGAGTTTCTTCTTAAAGATGGAAATCGAAGTGGAAGGCTTGTAAAAAATGCTCCAGATTTCCCCCGAAGTCCCTGGTTGATGACAATCCCTAAGGTCCCCTGAAGCAGGAACACGATGGGATCTGTCAAGCAGATAAATAATTTTTCCAATAGATTAGAACAAAGCACTCCAAACAACCTACCATCTCATGAGATACTGTATCTAGGAAATGGGGTGGGGCAAGGTCTGGGAAGGACCTCACAGCCACCTCTAAAGATCTGAAGGACTAGTGTGCAGCTGAAATGAGGCGAAGTGCAGCAGGGCAGCGTCCGCATCAGAATAACAAAGAACTTTCTAACTAGCAGAATTCTTCAAATCTGGAAAAGCCCAACCTGAGAGAATATGAATTTTCAAATTCTTTTATTTTAAATAAAAGAACTATCTTCAAATGCCATTTACCTGGAAGCCCACCTAGCTAAAACAAGATAAACGCAAAACTTCTCTGCTTCAAGCAGAGACCCGTCTAGCCTTCGGTGCTGGCCCAGACTCTGTTCAGTCCCGACAGCTGCCTGGCAGGGAAGCTGCAGCTGATGTCACAGGAGAGTCAGGCATGTACTTTAAGGCCTCAGCCATGCTGTCAGATGCTGGATGCTATAGGAAGCATCGGGCTTTCTTGCTGCCACAGGGGATGTGGTCAGGACTGAGCCTGAGAGGCTTCCCCAGAACATGTGAATTATGACTTTAAAACACACATACACACACACAGACACACACAGACACAGACACACACACAGACACACACACACACGCAGACACAGACATACACACACACACACACACACACACGAGGACATTATTTCCACTGAAAAATTTCAAGTGTAGGGTGGAGGTGTCTATGTAAAGTGGTTCCAATGTGGCCAAAGGCAGCCTTCACAAGGCAACAGAAGAGCTTGCATTTAATGTATAAGGCGGCAAGTGAGACGGTCAGGAAAAAGACAGCTTTTAGTGGACATACATAAATTTTCAGGGAGGCTGCGAAATGAGAAGAGCCTCGATTAGAAACCACCAGAGGCCGGGCGCGGTGGCTCAAGCTTGTAATCCCAGCACTTTGGGAGGCCGAGACGGGCGGATCATGAGGTCAGGAGATCGAGACCATCCTGGCTAATACGGTGAAACCCCGTCTCTACTAAAAAATACAAAAAACTAGCCGGGCGACGAGGCGGGCGCCTGTAGTCCCAGCTACTCGGGAGGCTGAGACAGGAGAATGGCGTGAACCCGGGAGGCGGAGCTTGCAGTGAGCTGAGAGCCGGCCAAGGAAAAATTAGAACGAGCTCCCCTCTAAGTACACAAACATCAGTAGCATGAACAATTGCCCCTTTCCTGGAAGGTGCAACTGTTAGACAAGTAGCAAAATAAGGGAAGGAAATATATTTTCCCCCAAATTGGTCAGAATTGAATGATAAAGCTTCTGTAAGTTTCTTCAATAACTGTTTTAAAATAACTATTAAGCAATAGTGAATAAAATGTGAGAATTCTCTTCCTAAGGATGTTTCTCAATTTCTAGAAGGCATCAGGAAGTATGCACCGCATCATCCTAGCTATCTTCAATCCTGCATAAAGATCTCCGTAAGGCACTAGCACATTTGCTTTTTAAGCCAGGAATGTTGCAATCCTCCTTGAAATTGTATGCTTTGGACACAGCAAACAAAATCCCTCAAACCTTAATGAGATTTGTCCCGTTGTACATTTCACTCTACAGAGAAGGGGGAATGTCTGCTGCTTTCCATTCCCTAGGACTGAGGGCCTTGGAATCATCTGCTGATTCTACAGTTGTACCCAGACAAATGAAGCATCATAGAAAACGAACTCTGAGCCTTCCCTTTCCTGGAATCGGGCAGCTCCCTCTTGTACTCACTTGAATGTGACGTGCAGAAGTATCTTTGCTACAATGGCTGTGACTGTGAGGATGAGGAGAGTTGCCAGACCATAGACTGTCCATCCTGCAAATGCAAAAGACAGAGCTTACCAGGCTTGTTTATGGCTGGTTTCCGAAAGGGGTTCGGCTAGAATACCCAAGTGAGTAAGTCTGGCTGAGGGGCTCCCTGCAGGCCGGTGTGGGAGGGCAGCCAGCAAACCCAGCCTCAGGAGCAGCTGAGACCCAGGCTAAGCATGGGGCCCCAGGTGTTCTGAATACTTCCCTTTGTTCTACAAGTCACTCTCAGGGAGAGGCAGGCAGGATGATCCAAAGTCTACTGGACTCAGAATCTAAAGGGATGACATGCATTTTGTCTCTGCCACTGGGACCACTGTGCAACCACAGATGGAGTTATGTAAACTCTTTGGGCCTCAGTTTCCTCATCCGAGGAATGAGATGTGTGACCTATGAGATGCTACTGAGATCCATAGCCAAATGACACACAGGAAGTGCTGGACAGGCCCTTCTCCCTGACCTTCTATGGTGGGTCCCGCAGGGGCCCTGGGCAGTTTGAAAGCCTCCAGGCTAGGTCACTACTGAGGGTACTTTCCAGTTCTACCAGCTCATAAAAGCATCACTTCCTTGGCTCACTGCATCCTCAAGCTCCTGGGCTCAAGCAATTCTTCTGCCTCAGCCTCCTGAGTAGCTGAGACTATAGGCATGTGCCACTATGCCCAGCTAATTTTTCTATTCTTTTCGAGACAGGATCTCATTCTGTCACCCAGGTTGGAGTGTAATGGTGCAATCATAGCTCACTGCATTCTTGAACCCTCGGGCTCAAGCCATCCTCCAACCTCAGCCTCCTAAGTAGCTGGGACCACAAGTGTGCACCACCACACCCAGATAATTTTTTTATTTTTTGTAGAGAAAGGGTCTCCCTATGTTGCTCAGGCTAGTCTCAAACTCCTGGCCTCAAGCCATCCTCCTGCCTCAGCCTCCCAAAGTGCTGGGATTACAGGCGTGAGCCACTGCACCTGGTCCTGCATGACTTTTCTTCATAGCTCTTATCATTATCTGATTTTTATTTTGCTTTCTGTCTTTCTCCTCTCATTTATATGTCACAGAAGGGCAGGGATTGTGTTTGGTTCACTCTATGATCCGGTACCTAGCACAGTGCCTGGCACCACTGAAGCACTTATATATCTTTTAAATGAATGAGTCAGTGAGTGAATGAATGGAGTTCTTGCAAATGCCAATAAATTTAGGGAGTTTCAATGTGGGGCTCTAGAAAGATAATCTTAACGTGGGAAAATACGGGATTAGCTGATTAGTCACAATGTACAAAAGGCACACTTGCCTAATCTTTGGAGGTGAGCACTTTTCCCTCAGGACTAAGGAACCAATTAATAAGAAAATTTCCCTCAAAAGCCAGGACAGACTATAGGTCACAGAGTCAATATCCCAACCTGCCTCTGAATAAGAAACACCCAAGTGCTTTTGTCTTTATAACTGTCAAGAGTGCTACCTTCAACTCTGTGGCTTCCAGCCCCCATGGGTGGCGCCCAGGAATTGCTACCTGGGACAGTCTGAGGTGGGTGGCTGGGGCTGGTGGTGATGACATAGAGGACTTTGGAGGACCGGGCAGCGCTGACACTGAGGTTGGCCTGCTCTGTGATCACCTCGGCCACTGTCTGGTTGACAGCGGGCCTCTCTTGTGGCACTTCTTCCTTGACGGCTGGAAGAGAAAAAGCAATTAACTGGGGCCAGGGCTATGGAGACTCAGAGCTGAGTGGGGGGAGAGCACGAGTTATGAAGAACAAGCCTTCTGCTCTATTCAGTTCTGGTGCAGTTCCTTCCATGGGTGGGTCCCTGTCATTAGACCTACTAAAATAGCGACACTGACAGGTTTTCGTCTCTTTTCTGTCTGATGAAACATAAATGAGTTATGAAATGGGGGTCAGGAAGGAGCCACAGCCTCAGGGTGATCTGCAAGGTGAGTCAGTAGTTCTTGAGTCCCAATCTGCCCTGCAAGAACTGCCCAAGTCACAAGGGTGAAGAAGAGAAGCCCAAGGCACATGGGCCCTGAAGAGCCCTCAAGGAGGCAAGGATGTCTTACCTTGGTATAAAACAGCAAATCCCTGGGCCTGATTGATGCGATCAGAGAAGAAATACAAGATGACGAAGTCCAGAGAGACGTTGAAGGACAGAGGTGGGCGGTTCCTCCCGTGGAAGCGGGCTAGGACACGGTGGGTGTAGCCATCTAGAAGCTCCACCATGTCCGCCGAGTCCCTGATGTCAAATAGGGGGAAGCTGAAGTGGATGCGGGAGGCCCCCGGAACCCGGATGGTCCAGTAGCAGACCCTCCCCGTGGCATAGGTGTCGGGGAAGTCAGGGGAATAGACCACAGAAGACATGGCTGAGTAGTTCCCACCGCAGGCGCCGACGAGAGCTGTAGGAGAGAAAAAGACACCACGCCCTCAGTCTGGGCCTCTGCCACAGGCACGCTTCCAACACCAAGGCTCTAAAGCCTTCCTAATGAGCAGGATCCCATTTAGGACATTGTTTCTATCTGTAAAACCAGACAGTCTTATGTTTCAGGATCGAGTCACAAAATGAATCGCTGAGACTCTGGACAAATGACTGTGGAGATGTTTTTCCCCCCCGAGACCTTAGAATTAGCACACAGCACAGTGGTGTGGCCTAGGTTGGGGCTGGGCTGGAGTCAGAGAGTCTGGACTTGGGACTGGCAGGGCCAAGTGATGGCAGGGGCCGCACTTCACTCGCGGGCCTCTTGCTTCTCTCAGTTTCAAGGCTGGAGAGAGCACCACCTGCTCCTGTATCACAGGAATGTGCGACGGCACATGAGACAAAGCACACAAACCCCTCAGGCCTCTGTAGGGGAGCCACCCGATGAGGTAAAGTCGTCAAAAGAGAAGGGCTTTACAGTTGCTCGTGTGTCCCCAGTATCCTTGCAACACTCCCATGAGGGACCACGTTTTCAAGCAGGGAAACTGAGGCACAAGAAATGACTTTCTGCAGTGAGGAAACATGCTAGATTCTAAGCACTCTGTACTGAGCACATTTGATTTCTCTGGACTCCTGTTTTTGATAGGCAGGTTCTAGAAAGGGGATGCAGTGGTTTCCTGTCTTACATAGTGAAATGTAAACAAGATCTTAGAACTGAAACTCCTTGGGAGGGAGTGTAGGGCTAGGAATTTTTTTTTTTTTTTTTTTTTTTTTTTTGAGACGAGTTCTTGCTTCTGTCACCCAGGGCTGGGAGTGCAGTGGGGCCGGATCTCAGGCCTGCACTTGCAAGCTCCGGCCTCCGGGTTGACGCTCATTCTCCTGCCTCAGCCTCCCGGAAGTAGCTGATACAGCGGCCGGCCACCTTCGCCCGGCTAGTTCTTTTTTTTTTTTTTTTATTTTTAGTTAGAGACGGGGGTTCGGCCCCATGGTTAGCCAGGATGGGTCTCGATCCCCTGGACTCGTGATCCGCCCGTCTCGGCCTCCCAAAGTGCTGGGATTACATGCTGACCACCGCGCCTGGCCGGAATTTTTTTTTTAAGACGGAGTCTCGCTCTGTTGCCCAGCTAGAGTGCAGTGGCCTGATCTCAGGTACTGCAAGCTCCGCCTCCCGGGTTTCATGTCATTCTTTCTTGCCTCAGGCCTCCTCAAGTAGCTGGGACTACAGGTGCCCACTACCAGGCACAGCTAATTTTTTTTTTTTGTTATTTTAGTAGACACAGGTGTTTCACCATGTTAGCCAGGATCGTCTCAATCTCCTGACCTCGTGATCCGCCCGCCTCGGCCTCCCAAAGTGCTGGGATTACAGGCATGAGCCACCGTGCCCGGCCAGGGCTAGGATTTAAAAAGCAGGCTTTGGGGGAGTTCTGGTTCCCTTTAGGATGTAGAAAACAACAAGCAGGCCGGGTGCGGTGGCTCACGCCTGTAATCCCAGCACTTTGGGAGACCGAGGCAGGTGGATCACCTGAGGTCAGGAGTTAAAGATCAGCCTGACCAATATGGTGAAACTCCATCTCTACTAAAAATACAAAAACTAGCTGGGTTTGGTGGCGTGTGACTATAGGCCCAGCTACTAGGGAGGCTGAGACAGGAGAATTGCTTGAACCCGGGAGGCGGAGCTTGCAGTGAGCTGAGATCCGGCCACTGCACTCCAGCCTGGGCCATAGAGCAAGACTCCGTCTCAAAACAACAACAACAAGCAAATGCTGCTTCCATCCTAACAACGAGAAAAAGCTTCAAACTCAGCTGAGGTCTCATGACAACCAGGGGAACTTAACTACAACGTCAAAGCCCCACCAAGGAGAGTCAGGCCACACAAATAGTTTCATCTTTGAGAGAACACAGGAGGAAGAAGTGACTGCCAGAGAAGTAACAAGAAAGCACTAAAATCTTAACAAACTCTTAAAGGCTGAGAGTGGGTGAGTGTCTCAGCTCAGGGCAACTGGGCATCCCAGACACAATGGGCATTTTGCCCTCACTTGCGAGCTTTTCTGCACAGACCTCTACTCAGTGCTTTCACAAGTGACTTGGGTTGGCCAGCAGACCACAGTCCCCGTGAGTGGCACAAGTGTGCAGGAGGTGAGAGGCTGCCACTTGGGGACAGGCATGAAATACTGCCCACTTCCTTCTCTTTGCACTTGCAGGAGGGGACTCTCCTCTCTAAGAAAGCAAAAGCCTTCGGCCACTGGGAGAGGGGAAGCAAATCCTGTTACTCCCAGGGCCACTGAAAACGGGCAGAAGCAAAATCTGTTTGCCTCTGGGGAGGGAGTAGACCTGATTTGACTAGAAAAGTCTGTACCAAACACCATTTTACAAACCCAAATTTCAGTCTCCTTGAAATTCTCCTTCCTGTCAAAGTAACCAGGTGAAGATCCACTGCTTCTGGGGAAAGAGCAGAAGCAAAAGCCATTGGTCCCTGGTTGCCTTGAGCCCTCTTAAGCCCAGGATCCTGCAGCCAATGCAAAGCAGAGCTCTACTACTCCTGGAGGGAAGGCAAGAAATTATCTTTCCCAAGATCCACCACAGATGCAAGCAGTGTTTGGCTGCCAGGGAGAGAAGAAGGGTATGGGAATGCTGAAAAGACCTCAGGCCGGTGGACTTTTCACGTCCTGTCTAAGACTGAGGACACGGCAGGAGAACCAAGAACCACCCCTGTGACCTCATCATGAGTAGAACCAGGTAACAAGCAGCCATAGCCTACCACTGAGGGAGGGAAAGAGGGTGGAAAAAGAGCCCGTCTGTGGCACAGGCATGTAGGAACTCCTCAAAGCTGAGGATGGAACAGGACTACTGAGGAAAACTCATGGGTACCCTAGGCTCCACACTAAGCACAAGCTGATAGCAACCCATTGATGGAGGAGTTTAAAGCCTGATGTGCATTGAGGGTAGTGATAGAAACAACCCAGCTCAACTTCTGACAGACTGGCTCAGTGCCTACACTATGCAGATCTGCCCAGGTGTAAACACTATCTCAGCCTCTTCTATACATAGTGTATGGCATTCATAAAAAATTACAACCCACATATAAAAGCAAGGGTGGCAGGGGGGAAAGACATTGTTAAGAGATAAAACGATCTACAGAACTAGACTCAATGATGACCCAGATGCTAGAACTATCAGACAGAGACTACACGATGAATACAGTAAATAATCTACTGGAGGTGAGGCATGGTGGCTCACGCCTGTAATCCCAACACTATGAGAGGCCAAGGGAGGAGGATCTCTCGAGGCTAGGAGTTCAAAACCAGCCTGAGGAACACAGTGAGACCCCATCTCTACAAAAATTTTAAAATTAGCCAGGCATGGTGGTGTGTGCCTGTAGTCCCAGCTACTCAGGATTCTGAAGCAGAAGGACCACTTGAGCCCAGGAGGTCAAGACTGCAGAGAGCTATGATTGCACCACTGCACTCCAGCCTGGGCGGCAGAGTGAGACCTTGTCTCTTAAAAAAAGTAAAAATAAAAATAAAACTACTGGAAATAAAACAATATCAGAGATGAATTTTTAAAAATTATAGAATGCTTCATGAATTTGCATGTCATCCTTGCACATGGGCCATGCTAATCTACTCTGTTTTTTTTCCAATTTTAGTATATGTGCTGCTGAGGCAAGCACTGAAGAATTCCTTTGATAGGCTTATCAGGAGACTAGACACAGCTGAAGAAAGAATCAATAAACTTGAAGACAGGTCAATAGAAATCATCCCCAAATGAAACAAAGGGGAAAATAAAGTGAAACAAAGAGAACAGAGCACCCAACAGCTGTAGGACAATATCAAATGGTCTAACATATGTGTAATTGGAATGCCAAAAGAAGAAAAAAAGAATATAGAAGAAATATTTGAAGAGATAATGGTGAAAAATGTTCCAAAATTAATAAAAGGTGACAAACTACAGATCCAAGAATCTCAGCAAACCCAAGCAAACAAACAAAAAATTAAAAACAAAAACAAAAGCAAAAAACAAAAAACAAAAACAAAAAAACAAACCAACACACAAAGAAGACACACCTAGACACATCATAGTTAAATGTTGAAAACCAGTCTGGGTATGGCAGCTTATGCCTGTAATCCCAGCACTTTGGGAGGTCAAGGCAGGAGGACTGCTTGAGCCCAGGAGTTCAAGACCAGTCTGGGTAACATAGTGAAACTCTGTCTCTACACAAAATTAAAAACTTAGCTGGGTATGGTGGCACATGCCCATAGTCCCAGCTACTCAGGAGGCTAAGGCAGGATTGCTTAAGCCCAGGGGGTCGAGGCTATAGTGGGCCATGATTGCACTACTGCACTCTAGCCTGGGTGACACAGTAAGACCCTGTCTCAAAAAAAAAAAAAAAAAAAAAAAAGTTGAAAACCAAAAACAAAGATAAAATCTTGAAGGCAGGCAAGGAAGAGGAAAAGATTACATACAGGGGAATAAAGATAGAGCATACACCTCTAGAAACCATACAAGTCACAAGAATATGGAGCAATATCTTTGAAGTACTGAAAGAAAAAAGCTGTCAGCACAGAAATCAATACCCAGCAAAATTACTCTCAAAATGAAGGTGAAATAAAGCTTTTCAAACAAAAGCAGAAAGAAGCTATTGACAGTCAACCTGTACTAGAGAAAATGCTAAAGGAATTTCTTTAAGGGAAAGGAATATACCAGATGGCAAATAAGAATATGAAAAGATGTTCAATATGATTGGTAATTAGAGAAATAAAAATTAAAACCACAATGAGATACTACTACATACCTACTAGAATGGATCACATTTAAAAATCAGATCATACAAAACTATCTGTAGCTGGAGAGAATGTGGAGCAAATGAAAATCTTACATATTGTTGGTCAGAATGCAAAATGGCACATCCACTTTGGAAAATAGTTGGCAGTGACTCATAATGCTAAATATGCAATTAGCACAGGACCCAGCAATCCCACTCCTAGGTAGGTACCCAAGAGAAATGGCAACGTATGTCCACATAAGCACCTGTACTTGGATGTTTACAACAGCTTTATCATAGACAGACCAATGTTTGTCAATTGGTGAATGGATGAACAGATTGCAATACATCCATACAAAGGAATGCTTCTTAGCAATAAAAAGGAAAAAATTACTGATACAGGCAACAACATAGGTGAATGATAAAGCATTATTCTAAGTGAAAGAAGCCAGATACAAATGGTTAAATATTGTGATTCCATTTGTATAATATTCTGCAAAACACAAACTATATATATATACACATACTATATATATATAACTATATACTTGCCCAGGATAGACCCGGGCAAGCCCTCCGTGGCAGGGGGCCGGTGTCCTCCTGCCTTCTGTGATTCTCTTTAACCTTCCTGCTCCTCCTCGATACTAGCTGAGTCCATTTCTTTGGGAAGAAGCCTCAGGCACTAGCCAGGACAGGCAGCTTCCCTGAACCCAAGCTGAGTGCTCCACTTCTAGAAAGGAATGATAATGGGCGTGTCTCAGGAAACAAACCTCAACCAGATGGGTCCCAGCCATGAATCAGATTCCACTCAGGATGGAAACATTCCACTCTTTCTTGGCACCCAAGAAAGAAGGCTGGTACCATATTTCATTAACTCTAAGGGAAGCACTTTAATCTTTTAAACTGGGATGTATCTTTTAGTCAATGCATGTCACTGTTAAATTGGAAATATTTTTTTCCCTTGATGGTGTATAAAATAATGTTGCAACTCAGAATTGAGGCATCTTAGAGACTATGAAATACAATTGCTAACACAGTCTCGGGAGCCAGATCATACCCATCCTTAGACCTTCAATCACTTTCACAATTAATCTCTTCCCTTCCCACTAAAAGAAAGGTTCCATGAAGGCAGGATCTTTATCTGTGGGACCTTGGGCAAATTACTGAACTTTTATTTATTTATTTTTATTTATTTATTTATTTTTTTTTGAGACGGAGTCTCGCTCTATCACCCAGGCTGGAGTGCAGTGGCCGGATCTCAGCTCACTGCAAGCTCCGCCTCCCGGGTTTACGCCATTCTCCTGCCTCAGCCTCCCGAGTAGCTGGGACTACAGGCGCCCGCCACCTCGCCTGGCTAGTTTTTTGTATTTTTTAGTAGAGACGGGGTTTCTCGGTGTTAGCCAGGATGGTCTCGATCTCCTGACCTTGTGATCCACCCGTCTCGGGCTCCCAAAGTGCTGGGATTACAGGCTTGAGCCACCGCACCCGGCCACTGAACTTTTATGAGCCTCAGTTTTCTCATCTGTAAAATAAGCCTAACAGTACCTGCTTCACAGTACTGTGAGAATTAAGGGAAGCAACGCATGTAAAGTGAATAGCACAGGGCCCTGTCAATGATAAGTGTTCAACTAATGTTACAAAATGAGGTCCAATCCAGATGACTGACCCCTCCCTTCAGGGCCTAGAAGCCAAGGGAGTCCCAAGAGGGTAGCCCGGGTCATTCCTGTAACCCTCTGTTGACTCTGGCCTACATGTTCTTCTATTTGGTTCTGTTAATTCAATAAATTATAATCCCAGGGGTAGCAGAGGTTCTGAAGCCCCCATCAGTGTTGTGTTTACACACAGTACACAGCTCACCTCAGTGACCTCTCCAAGTCCATGTGAGCTTGCTGAAAAATCAGCCAGAGAGTCTGTGACAAATTACTTGATGTGGCAATGATGACTGAGCAGAGAGCTTCTGCCAGCTGCCCCTCACCCTCCACCCCTACTAGCCCCATCGTCTCTCTCTCGAAGAGCAAACATAGCCTGAGCGCTTCTACTGCAGAGGAGCCTGGGTGCTCCTCTAACCAGCAGAGGACAGGAAGACCTCGCTGACACTGACTGAGACCCACATGCAAGCCACACTGGTAGCGGGGCCTCATGTTCTGGGAGACAGACTGTAACCTGGTCATTTCTCACCATCTAACTTCTCCAATATCTTTAGGAAGACATCTTCTCCCTCCCAAATCATGGGACAGTCTGTGGTCACCATTTCCAAAGTGCTCAGCCTTGTTCAATGAGTCATAAGGATTTCCATGAGCTGTTGGAACTATTTTACTCTCTACTAGATGGGCCTTTTTTTTTTTTTTTTTTTTTTTTGAGATGGAGTGTCACTCTGTCGTCCAGGCTGGAGCACAGTGGTGTGATCTTGGCTCAGATCTTGGCTCACTGCAACCTCTGCCTCACAGACGATTCTCCTACGTCAGCCTCCAGTGTAGCTGGAATTACAGGCATGCGTCCCCGCGCCAGCCTCTAGATGCACCTTTAGAGATTATTTATACAGTGCTGCATTTTGTACCTTTCTCAGCAGAGCAATGGGGTGTGAGTTATAGAACCGGCTGCTGTCAGGGGTCCTGTAGACCACACGCATCTGGGCCTCTGGAGGATGGCGTGAGCAGCCTCTCAGAATGCCAACTTTCTTAGTCCTTGAGCAAATGCAAGCCAGAAAGGGCAGCTTCTGGAGAGCTGCACGAGGGGCCAATGTGGTAATAATCAGAACTGGGTATACTTTGTTCATATAACTTTAAAGCATAAAACTGCATCCATTATTATGATCTGTTTTACTATTGTTAATAAAAGGGATTCTAGCTGCTGAAAATAGAAAAATTTCAAATGTGAGGCCGGGCGCGGTGGCTCAAGCCTGTAATCCCAGCACTTTGGGAGGCCGAGACGGGCGGATCACAAGGTCAGGAGATCGAGACCATCCTGGCGAACACAGTGAAACCCCGTCTCTACTAAAAATACAAAAAACTAGCCGGGCAAGGTGGTGGGCGCCTGTAGTCCCAGCTACTTGGGAGGCTGAGGCAGGAGAATGGCGGGAACCCGGGAGGTGGAGCTTGCAGTGAGCTGAGATCTGGCCACTGCACTCCAGCCTGGGCGACAGAGCAAGACTCCGCCTCAAAAAAAAAAAAAAAAAAAAAAAGAAAATTTCAAATGTGGCAAACCAGGATTTGAATCCTGGCTCTGGCACTTACTAGCATAGACAAATCACTTCATCTTTTGATCCACAGTTTTCTTATCAACATGGTTGCTACAAGGATTAAATAACATAAAATACACAAAAGCACTTGGCATCAAGTCTAGCACACGACAAACACTCGATAAATAGCAATAATTGTTGTTATAATTAATTCACTTCAGTGTACCTTTATGTGAGGGTCAGTACGCTTTCCTAGTAGTACCAAAGATGCTACTTGGTGTGCACTTTAAAGACGATTTCCACAGTGCTGCATTTAAAATTTAATCCAGATTATTTCTATTTGACACCTCCAGTAAAGCCTCTATACTAAAGAAAACATACTTTTATCTACCCCACAGCAGATGCCCAATAAAAATGTGCTAAATGAAAGATTGTCTTACAAAAACTATATTCTATTTTTTCTTGATCTAAAATCCACCATTTTAACCATTTTAAAGTACAGACGTTCCTTGACTTATAATGGGGCTATGTCCTGATAAATCCATTGTAATTGAAAATATCAAAGTCAAAAATGCATTTAACACTCTAATAAACCTACTGTAAAGTTGAAAAATCATTAGTTGACTCTCCTAAGTTGAGGACTATCTCTATATGAATCAGTGGTATTTAGTATATCCACAATGTTATACAATCATCATCCCTATCTAATTCCAGAACATTTTATCACTCTAAAAAGAAAATCCGTACCTATTAAGCAGTCACTCCATATTCTTCCCCTTCCCCCAGGCCTTGGCAACCAGGAATCTGGCTTCTGTTTGTGTGGATTTGCCTATTCCGGACATTTCATATAAATGAGATCATAAAATATATAGCCCTTTGCATCTGGTTCTTTCATTTAGGATAATGGTTTCAAGGTTCATCCATGTTGTGGCATGCCTCAGTACTTTATTTATTTTTATGGTTGAATAATATTCCATCATATGGATATCCACTTGGTTTATCCATTAATCAGCTGATGGACATTTGGTTTGCTGCCGCTTTTTGGCTATTATGAATAATGTTGCTAGGAACATTGGTATGTACGTTTTTTGTGGAAACATGCTTTCAGTTCTCTCAGGTATATACCTAAGAGTGGAATTGCTGGGTCATACAGTTACTCTCTGTTTCATGTTTTGAGGAAATGCCAGACTGTTTACTTTCTTTTTTTCTTTTGAGATGGAGTCTCACTCTGTCGCCAGGCTGAAAGTGCAGTGGCGTGATCTCAGCTCACTGCAACCTTCACCTCCTGGGTTCAAGCAATTCTCGTGCCTCAGCCTCCCATGTAGCTGGGATTACAGGCACATGCCACCACAACCAGCTAATTTTTGTATTTTTAGTAGAGACGGGGTTTCACCATGTGGCCAGGCTGGCCAGACTGTTTTTCAAAGCAGCTGTACCATTTTACATTCCCACCAGCAATGTATGAGGGTTCCAGTTTCTCCATATATCTGCGAACACTCATTTTCCATTTTTAAATTGACATTACATTCTATTTAAAGCCAAAAAACAGGTAGTAAACCCTCACAGTACTCCTCTTTCCTCTCTAGCACCTCTCTAGTGGCTTCCTGGCAGTGTGGATCCCAGCAAGTTATTTATCCTGTCCATGTCATATGGCTCTCTTCTGTGAAATGAGAGTAATCACAATAACCCCTCCTTCAGAAGGGTGCCAAGAGGACCTAATGTGATAATTTAGATAAAGCCTTCATGCATACTAGGTACTCAAGAAACATTTATTTCCTTTGTTTTTTCACTTAAGAGTATACCAGGCATTTTGCAAGTTCAGAAAACTTACTCTCCTGAGTTAGAGTGTTAAGGCAGAGAATCTTATAATACTGAACTCTAGAATAAAAGGTTAAATAGATGTGCAGTGCATAGTTTTTTGCCAACTAAGCATTAGCAAGATTCCTTAATCATTAGCCAAAGTTCAGTCTTTAGCCAAAACAAAGGTATCAAACTAAGCATTGGTCAGGACATAACAGGATGTATAGGAATCAACTGGCAGTCTCCAATGAGCACACTTAGCTAAAAAAAACAATTGACTGCAAGTTCTGTTCACTAATCCTGTCTTCCCACCCCAAATACAAACACATTTCAGACAGTGTCTAAGCTATAACATGAAAAGGCTCAGTTATAAACCTTGGCTGGGTTTTATAGTCACCATATATAGTGGCTGAATTGTGTCCCCTAGAAAGATATGCTCAAGCCCTAACACCTGGTACCTGTGAATGTTATGTAACTGAGTTAAGATGAGGCTATATTAGATTAAGGTGGGCCATAAATCCAATGATTGGTTCCTTTTAAGGAGATACACAGAGACATGGACACACAGACACACATAGAGGGAAGAAGGCTGTGTGAAGGAGAAGGCAGAGACTGGAGTGGTGCAGCCAACAAATGCCAAGGATCACCCACAACCACCAGAAGTGAGGAGGGCTTCCCTGGAGACTTTGGAGAGAGCACAGCCCTGCTGACACCTCTATTTTGGCCTTCTAGCCTCTGGAACTGTCAGAGAATGAATTTTTTGTTTTGTTTTGTTTTAAGCCACCTACTTGGTGATAATTTGTTATGGCAGTCCTAGGAAACTAATAAACCATATGTCATTTTTGCTCAAAACTAGCCACGCTGCCTGGCTGAGATGCCAGGAGTGCACTTCCTCTAGCCTAAAGGCCAAAGACACCACAGACACTAAAATATTTCTTGGTAATCTCGAGCCCTTTTTTTTTTTTTTTTTTTGTCTGTCTCCATTATCTTGAAATCTGGTGCTGCACTGTTGTTGTAACTCTCATAAAGTCTCACTGCCACTGAGAGGATGCTGGTAGATTACGATGAGGAATCAGTTGGCTCTGTGGTTAGAACATGATGTTGGTGAGGTCAAGGCCTTGGATCCACTTCCATTCTGAACACACTCCGCTCCTGGCCAGCATCTCACAAATGCGGCAGTTTAGAGAGGAGGTGGGTCAGGGCAAACCCAATGCTAGGCGTGAAAAAACAACTTAGAACTACGCTCTCTTCTCAGGTGTATCACAATAATATATAAATCCCAAATGCAAAAAAAAAAAAAAAAAAGTCAAAAGGGTTTGGAAATTATATTAAAGCAAGAGGATAATAAAGCTGATACTGGATTGTTATATTAGTGTCTATGTAAAATTGGAAAGGTTATCATTTCTAGGTTGTCTAAGCATCACACAATAGACCACGTTGCTTCAAACCATTTGGCATGACTGTAGCTAATCCCTTGTTAAGTGTCTGTTCTCCCTTCCAGAAGGCAGGGGCTGAGTCTTCATGCACTGTGCTGTATTCCCAGGGTCTAGTCACAAGTATTGCCTATTGCCAATGAACACATAGAAGGGAGGAAGGGTGGGCAGGCTTGTTGCTCTGGTCCAAGGGTTCCTGTGCCTTGGGCAGTGATGGGCACAGGGCATACTCACTATCAAAGAGGATGATCCTGCCATCGCCACCACAGGGTTGGGTGTGATCCCCGAAGCAGACGCTGTTGCATTCGGTACTGGCTGCCTCCCCGTACTTCCAGTAATCAGGATTGTTTCCACAGAAGCAAGCATAGCCTGACTCCATCCCAGCAAACTGCCACAACAGAGAAGCAGCACACGGTAAGCATCATCAGGGATGTCAGATGGCCTGAAGGAGCCTGGCAGGGTGGGCTTCCAGCAAGCAATCAGGCTCATCTTCCCAGGGTCCCTTCCCCTGGGACCTCCCCCTTCTTCCACTCTCGAAACACTTAATTTCAAGCTGACCAATAGGTACGCAACCACCAATGTGTTTCCCTGTCGGTGAGCATCACTTTTTTATGCTTGTGTTTCTGCTACACTTAAGTAAGTTTTAAGGGGGAGAAAAATCTCATAAACTTCAAACATGAGTAACAGCTAAACATTTTATTGACTGTTTACTATGTGCCAAGTAGTGAGTGCTTTATAGCTAACCCTCAAAGCAAACACATTATAGGCCCCATTTTACAACTTTGTTTTTACATTACTATATAGTATTTTGGCATATAGTTCTGTAAATGTTAACACTTGTATAGATTTGTGCAACCACAGCCGGGCACGGTGGCTCACTCCTGTAATCCCAACACTTTCGGAGACTGAGGCAGGTGGATCACTTGAGGTCAGGAGTTAGAGGCCAGCCGGGCCAACAAAGTGAAACCCCGCCTCTACTAAAAATACAAAAATTAGCCAGGCGTGGTGGTGAGTGCCTATAATCCCAACTGCTTGGGAGGCTGAGGCAAGAGATTTGCTTGAACCCAGGAGGTGGATGTTGCAGTGAGCCGAGACTGCATCACTGCACTGCAGCCTGGGCAACACAGTGAGACTCTGTCTCAAAGAAAAAAAAAAAAGATTTGTGCAACCACCAGTACAATCAGGATTCAGAACAGCTGCATTACTCCAGTAACTTTCTTCACACTATTGCTTTATAGGTGCCCTCCCCCAGAATCCCTGGCAACCACTGACCCATTTTCCATTACTGTAGTTTTGTCTTTTTGAAAATGTCACATTAATAGAATCACACAGTATGTAATCTTTTTGAGACTGGCTTTCAGTCAGCATAATGGTTTTGAGATTCATCCAAATTGGTGTTTGTATCAATAGTTTACTCCTTCTTATTGCTGAGCAGAGTTCATTGTATGGATGTATCACAGCTTGTTTATCTGTTGGGCTGTTTCTAGTTATTCATAATTATGACTAGAACTGCTATAAGCATTTGTGTACTGGTTTTTATGTGAATATAAGTTTTCATTTCTCTAGGGTAGTAACTAGGAATGGAATTACTAGGTCATATGGTAGATGTATATTTAACTTTATTAAAAAGTACCAAACTTTTCCAGAATGACTGTACCATTTTAGATCTGCACCAACAATATATGAAAGTCCCAGCTGCTCTGTATCCTTGTCAGCACGTGTTATTTTCAGTATATTTTATTTTAGCCATTTTAATAGGTATGTAGTGGTATCTCATTATAGTTTTAATTGGCATTACCTTAATGGCTAATGATGTCGACTATATCGTCTTCTTTATCTTTGTTTGTTTTCTATAGTTTTTGAGACGGAGTCTCACTGTCACCCAGGCTGGAGTACAGTGGTATGATGTTGGCTCACTGCAACCTCCGCATCCCAGGTGCAAGCAATTGTCCTGTCTCAGCTTCCCAAGTAACTGGGACTACAGGTGTGCTACCATGGCCAGCTAATTGTTGTACTTTTAGCAGAGACAGAGTTTTGCCATGTTGGCCAGGCTGGTCTCAAACTCCTGACCTCAAGTGATCCTCCTGCCTTGGCCTCCCAAAGTGTTGGGATTACAGGCTTGAGTCACCATGCCCAGAGACTATCTTTTCAGGTGCTTATTTGTCATCTGTGTATCTTCTTTGGCTTCTTTTCATGTACTTATTTGCCATCTGTATATCTTCTGTTAAGGTCTTTTGCCCATTTTTAAATTGCTTTGTTTGGTTTTTTTTAGCTGTTGAGTTGTTCGGCTTTTTTTTTTTTTTTTTTTTTTTTTAATTTTACACATTATGGATACAAGTCCTTTGTCACGTATGTGATTTGCAAATATTTTCTCCCAGGATATAGCTTGTCTTTTCATCCTCCTAAAAATATCTTTCACAGAGCAAGATCTTTAAATTGTTATGAAGTCCAAATTAAAATGTACCAATTTCTTCTCGTCACGGGTCATGCTTTTGGTGTCTCATGTAAGAACTTTTTGCCTAAACTCAAGTCATGAAGATTTTCTCTTATATCTTCTTCTAGAAGTTTTATAGTTTTACATTTTACAGTTAGATTTGGGATTCATTTTGAGTTCAGTATGTAGTCTTGTGTTTAAGTTCTTTCAACTAGCCTACTGTTTTGGAGATTCATCCATGTTGTGTATAACAGTACGTCTTTTATTTATTTATTTATTTTTTTGAGACAGAGTCTCACTCTGTTGCCCAGGCTGGAGTGCAGTGGCTTGATCTCGGCTCACTACAGCAACCTCCGCCTCCTGTGTTCAAGTGATTCTCCTGCCTCAGCCTCCTGAGTAGCTGGAATTATAGGCACGCACCACCATGCCCGGCTAATTTTTGTATTTTTAGTAGAGACAGGGTTTCACTATGTTGGTCAGGCTGGTCTCGAACTCCTGACCTCGTGATCCACCCACCTCGGCTTCCCAAAGTGCTGGGATTACAGGTGTGAGCCCCTGTGCCCGGCCAGTATGTCTTAATATGTCTCTTCTTTTTATTGCTGAGTGGTATTCCACAGTATGTATGGATATACTGTGCTTTGTTTCTCCATTCATCAGTTAATGGACATTTAGACTATTTACAGTTTGGAGCTATTATGAATAATGCTGCTATGAACATTCATGTATAAGTCTTTGTGTGAACACAGGTTTTCATTTATCTTGGGTAACTATCCAGGTGTGATATTGCTGAGTTTTAAGGTGTGCATATTTAACTTTGAAAGAAAATTTAAGGCCGGGCGCGGTGGCTCAAGCCTGTAATCCCAGCACTTTGGGAGGCCGAGACGGGCGGATCACGAGGTCAGGAGATCGA